>NC_134084.1:159055593-159372394 GCF_000715075.1 Nicotiana tabacum
TACTTCTCTATTGAACTACAAACTGAAATTTACACGACTTAACAATAGTTATAAAATTTGTAAGCGAAGCAACAGATGATTATAATCCCTTCAGATCTTTCGATTCAATCTTTCATTGCGACATCAGTTACATCAGACAAATTCGAAATGTGTACCTGAGGAGATGCTCACAATGAAATAAGCAGGGGAGTCAGTTGAGCAGCAATGTAAACAAAACACCAGCAGTAACAGATGAACAACAGCAGGACAAATTCCAATGCAAAATGCAATTATAGACGAAGAAAGAGGCAGCAAAATGACAGCAACAAGCAAGGGAGTAGAATCAGAATTCAGACAAACCAATTCCAAGAGAATCAATCAATGCAAACCAACCGATAAACTCAGCTGACACTTGAAAGAACACAGAACTGACTGAACAGGTTGAACAAACTGGGAATCGAACAAAACAGCAGGAAGAAGAAAACAGTTTCTGCTTTCTGTATATCCCTCTCCCTATCTCCTTTCTTTCCAAAATCCAAATGTCAATCTTCAGTTTTGAAACTATACTTGAGTTATCAAAATAAAACTTATCCAGTTTTCTGTTTTTCAGAACTCAACTCTCAATATTCAATCTCAGTTTTTTATGTGTATATCCCTCTTTCTGTATGTGTGTATGTCTTTCTCAGAACTTTAATTCTCCTTCTTCTTAGTTCTCTCTGTTCTCTTCCAGTTCTCTCTTCTCTAATCTATATCCCCTAAAACTGATGGAAGTCCTCTTCTTTTATAAGCCTAAAATCTGCCCTTTAATAGCCTGTTCATCAATCACCCAAACACCCTCCCATGTGCTCTCTTCTTTTCAGTTCCACTTAGCTATTTAAGTATTAGAACCCCCATCACATTCTCTGGCAAACTTACTTTTTCGTAAGGTTTATTATTTCTGAAACTAAAGACGTGTATGGGCAGCAGAATGTGATCTGACAGCATGTGCTGTCAACTATTTTATTCAAAAGCCCTTATGCAGGGCACAGGCTGTGCACAAATGCACCTGTGGTGCACAAATGCACATGTTGTGCACAAGTGCACATGCCCTCCAATTCAGAACTTAAACAAATATTCCTTTTACATTTCTGATTCAAATTAACAACTATAAGTAAACAAACTTAGTTCTTAATTGATTCAGGCAATGTTTAACAGAAGCAAATCGATTTGTTATTGTTTGGACAACTGAAACTAATTGACGACATATGCCGACTCGACTATACTAGTTATAACACATACAATCGAAACCAAAATCAGACATTTAACAGTATCGAACACATGATTCGAATTGTACTGACTAAGCAAAATTACATGGGAGGAATCAGTTGGTCAGTTCACATTTGAAATTCAATTAATTGCACAACAAATACATACATACACATTATCAGAACAATTAGAAGAAGGACTCAATCAAACAACAGAGGTTCAAGCAAAGTGGACAGGAACAGTTGATAAAACTCAAAACACAGATTAAAACAAAACATGAACAGACCTTTTAAACGAACATGGACTAACAGAAATAAGAAAAGAAAAGCAAAACTCACCTTAAATCTCGAAAAATCAAAAGCCTTAACTTGGATTCGGACAGACCTTTCTTAAGGCTGAACGGACTTTAATCGAAGTGTTTCTCAGATGAGAAACACTTCGATTAAGGTCCATTAGACCTTAATCTTTTGGTTTAAACGAGATACGGACCAGTGACAAGGAACCCTAAGGTTTCAAAGATTAGATCTGGGATTCATGCTTCCCTGGTCAGATTCGGACCAAACCAAGCATGGTTTGGTCACGAGGGGGGTCCGGGGACTACCTGGTATGAATTTAGGGCAGATCGGGGTAGATCGAGTTTTGACTCGAATCTTCAAATGAAGATTCGAGAAGGTGGGATGGGATTCGAGGTGTGTGGTTGGTGGATTTGGGTTCAGGACGGTGAGGAGCATCTATGGTGTTAAGGGTAGGGTCACCGGCGTCCATGCCGCCGGCTTTCATGGCGAAGGTATGCAGGGGCGGCTAGGGTTTGGAGGGTTGGGGTCTGGTGAAGACGACCTAAGGCAGGGGGATTTGGATTAGGGCGCGGGGTAAAGGGGGAAGGGTTTATATACGGGGTGGATGGCTTGATCTCAACCGTTAGATCAATCTAGATCTACGGTCTGGATCTGAGGGCTTAAGTGGAACGGTGTCGTTTGGCTTAGTAGGGGTCAAGGTTGGTTCGGGTGGAACGGGTCGGGTTCATTAGTGGGTTATGAGGTGTGAGATCTTGACCGTTGATCAATCTGAGATCAACGGTCCAGATCATACTGGATTTAAACGGTGTCGTTTAGATGGCTAGGGGTAGGCTGGTCACGGACCGGGCAAGCCTGGTTTTTGGGCTGAGTTTGTTTGGGCCAATTTGTTTAAAATTGGCCCAAGTCCGAAAAAGATTTTTTTTTTATTATTTTATTTTCTTCTTTATTTTAAAAACAAAACCTAAGTAATTCAAATTAAAATTAAATAAACACTTAATACAATTATTTGCACACATATTAAAATATTTTAAAACAGGTAAAATCAAACAAAAACAAAATCACGGACAAAGATGCCTATTTATGATTTTCTATTTAACAACCGGATTACGGTTCAAATTATGCATGACACATACATTTTTTGTATTTTGTTTTAATAAAATAAAAATGGGCAAAAATCATAAATAATTAACAAAGTGCCATGTAAAAATCCAAAAATTGTACAGCAGGACCAATTGTTATTATTTTTTATTTCTTTTGGAGCGATTGTCGCGCGAAACAAAAATCACGTGCTCACAACGGTTTATGAGGTTAAGTACACTCATCTGGAAAGGACATGTTGTGCCCTAACTTGGGTAGCTCAGAAATTGAAACATTATTTGTCATCCTACACTACTTACCTCATTTCGCGCTTGGATCCGTTGAAGTATATCTTTCAAAAACCTATGCCGACAGGAAGACTTGCAAAGTGGCAAATCTTGCTCACAGAGTTTGACATCATCTATGTGACTCGGACTGCGATGAAAGCCCAAGTATTGGCCGATCATTTGGCCGAAAACCTGGTCGATGAAGATTACGAGCCATTGAGAACTTATTTTCCCGATGAAGAAGTGATGCATATCGATGAACTGGAGCAAATTGAAAAACCAGGCTGGAAACTTTTCTTTGATGGGGCTGCCAACATGAAAGGAGTCGGAATAGGAGCTGTGCTTATTTCTGAAACAGGGCATCACTATCCTGTTACAGCTCAGCTTCGGTTTTATTTCACCAACAATATGGCTAAGTATGAAGCCTGTATTTTGGGTCTAAGGCTAGCTGCAGACATAGATATCCAGGAAGTCTTGGTCTTGGGAGACTCGGATCTTCTGGTACATCAAATTCAAGGAGAATGGGAAATGCAAGATTTGAAACTCATACCGTACCGACAATGCTTGCATGATCTTTGTCAAAGGTTTCGATCAGTGGAGTTCAGGTATATTCCAAGGGTCCATATTGAGGTCGTTGATGCTTTGGCTACCCTGGCATCAATGTTGTACCATCCAGACAAAGCTTATGTCGATCCGCTGCATATTCAAGTTCGAGATCAGCATACTTATTGTAACATGATTGAAGAAGAACTTGATGGAGAACCATAGTTCCACGATATCAAGGAGTTCATTAGAATGGGGATATATCCAATGCAAGCCACGGGGGATCAAAAAAGAACAATTCGACGGTTGACAAATGGATTCTTCTTAAGTGGAGGAGTTTTGTATAAGAGAACACCAGACCTTGGATTATTAAGATGCATAGATGCTAGACAAGCTATGGTTGTCATGTCCGAAGTACATTCGGGAGTCTGCTGACCACATATGAGCGGATATGTGCTAGCAAAGAAAATTCTCCGAGCAGGCTATTATTGGCTTACTATGGAGCGAGATTGTATCAATTTTGTGCACAGATGTCATCAGTGCCAGATACACGGAGATTTGATTCATTCTCCACCATCGGAATTGCACACAATGTCGGCACCATGGCCCTTTGTTGCTTGGGGCATGGATGTTATTGGACCAATTGAGCCAGCAGCATCCAACGGGAACAGGTTCATTCTGGCAGCCATTGATTATTTCACCAAGTGGGTTGAGGCCAAAACTTTCAAATCGGTGATCAAGAAAGCAGTGGTCGATTTTGTTCACTCAAATATCATCTGTCGATTCGGAATCCCAAAGGTGATCATCACAGATAATGGTGCTAATCTTAACACTAACTTGATGGAAGAGGTATGTCAACAGTTTAAGATTACACATCGCAATTCTACCCCATATCATCCCAAGGCGAATGGAGCAGTCGAGGTAGCCAACAAAAACATAAAGAAGATACTTCGAAAAATGGTAGAAGGTTCGAGGCAATGGCACAAAAAATTACCATTTGCGTTGTTGGGATATCGCACTATTGTCCGTACTTCAGTAGGTACAACTCCTTATTTGTTGGTATATGGAACTGAAGCAGTAATACCTGCAGAAGTTGAAATCTCTTCCCTTCGGATTGTCGTTGAGGCCAAGATTGATGATGATGAGTGGGTTAAAACCCGTTTGGAGCAGTTGAACTTGATTGATGAAAAAAGATTGGCAGCAGTATGTCATGGCCAGTTATATCAAAAGAGAATGGCAAGAGCATACAACAAAAGGGTGCGTCCTCGAAAGTTTGAAGTGGGTCAGCAAGTGCTGAAACGTATCCTTCCACATCAGGTTGAAGCAAAAGGCAAGTTCACCCCGAATTGGCAAGGGCCATTTATTGTAACCAGAGTATTGTCCAATGGTGCTTTATGTTTAACAGATATTGAAGAAAAATGCATAGACATGGCCATCAATTCCGATGCAGTCAAGAGATATTATGTATGATTTCTTTGTTATAATTGTTGATTGTTTGTACCGGGAATTGTTTCGAAGATTGAAATGATGAAGGCAATTCGTTCTGCTATCTAAACACTTTACCCTTTGTTCCCCCTTTTGATCTTTATTTATTTCTTTCATACCCCTCTTTTGGAATCAATAACAAAAAAAGAGAGAAAAAGAAAGAAAAGAAAAAGAGAAAAGAAAAAAAGTATAACAACAAGGAAATTCATGTATCAACTACGTTTGACCTGATTCCTGTTAAAGATACGTAGACAGCCTCATGGTTCGGTCATAGTAAAATAAAATATCAAAAGGTCCCCAAGCAAGAAACTGGGGCAGAAGATGTGATTTATAATAAGAAATGTGATTCCAAAAGTTGTAATTTTAAACCCATGTCAAATTGTTTTGAGCCTTTGATACCCTTTCTTTCTAACCTCATCCAAAAGCCCACATTACGGTCCAAAGAAAGACCTTACGATCAGTCTTCGAGAGATGCCGAGCCGATCAAATAGAGGTGATTCATATCAGGGTAACACTCTGGTCCAAGCAGGAAAAGTAATGAAAATAAGAGTCTTATTGGTGAAAACCCTCATGGGCACCATGAGGCGACGAAAGCTGAGAGAAAGTAAAAATGAGAGAGTCTTATCGGTGAAAACCTTCACGGGCTCCATGAGGCGACAAAGAATTGAGGAATGAACAAATGAGAGAGGTTTGTCGATGAAAGCCCTTCAAGGCACTACAAGTCGAACAAGGTCCGTAAGTTGGCGGAAAGTAAATTGGGTTGTGGAGATCTTGGAGCACAAAGTAAACTAATTAGAAAAGAGATTGGTTAAATAAACTGGGCTGATTAATCCAAAATGCATACCATGATCATTGGTACCAGTGACTCCACTCAGATAAGTTCCTTTTTCCTATCTCCAACAGTCATCCAAATTTGGATTCTCTTCTTTATTCTTAATTCTCAAAATCATTGCATTTCATTATTGTTAATTTTACTCCTCTAAAACTCTTCCACGTTTAGCCTTGTTTCAACAAATAAGAAGGAATTTCAAAGTTTACTACCAGTTTCGAAATTTGCACAAAGCAAGATGCGGCTAGGACATGCCAGAGATAATATGATGAAAAATGAGACATAGGGTGTAAGCAAAAGTTGAATCGGTGGAATGGTTTAGTAATGTCATGGGATATATACGAGTTCAGACAGAAAGGTCAGAAATGGAGAACAACAGTTGGGGATCCTGCAGTTAAGGATCAGTCAGAAGGTCAAAACAATCCTTCGACCATGTTCAAGGCAGTCGGAACGAAGCAAAGCCTATCAAAGAGAAAACCACCCCCAGCAAGAATGCCACAACTAATCACCACATTTTAAGCTGACAAGATTTTCTTTGATTTGAAACAGGGGCAAAGATGGCATTTGTTTCAGGAAGCACCCTATAAGGAAAGCAATACCATGCAGGTTTGATCGTAGAATTCTCAGGACCCTCCTGGAAAATGGGACCTAGTTTAAAATTTAAAACAGTCATAAGTAGTAAAATCTAGCATAAATATACCCCAAGGAATATAAGATGATTTTAAAGTTCGCATGTTGGAGATAGGATTCAATTAGGAGTTTTCAGGACCCTCCTGAATAATGGGACCTAGCTTTAAGATTGATGTTAGATAACAAGAGTTAGCGGAAGTAATACCTTTAGAAGATATAATTTAGATTAAAAATTGTCGTTTAATTAAGAGTTGTCAGGACCTTCCTGAATAATGAGACCTAGTTTTAAGACTACCATTAGATAACGAAATTTAGCGTAAGTTCTGTTATAGGGTAATAGAGTTCAACTGTAAAGAAACGTCACTCTTTGGATAAAACTTGACTTTCGATTTTCAGGACCCTCATGGATAATGGGGAATAGTTTAAGACCCTCTTAGATAACAAGATTTAGCGGAAGTCACACCTTTAGAAAATATAACTTAGATTTAAAATTGTCGTAGTTAAGAGTTGCCAGGACCTCCCTGGATAATGGGACCTAACTTTCAAATTCTTAGTAATATTTGGTAACATGATTCAGTTTACCCTCACATATATGCTCAGCTACCAAACTGGGGTAGAAATTTTTCTTTGTTTTATCTATTTTGTTGAAGTCAGGTGCGCATCTGAAGAAGAGGGAAGAACAACACGGATGTTAAGGATTAAAAGCAGTTCAAGATCAAGTAATCAAGATCCCACCTGGAGAACAAGGGAAAACAAATCAAATTTCAAGGAAGATTGGCATAAGTATTGATAATCAGGCACCCACCTGGAGGAACAAGGGAAAACAAGCCAAAGGAAAAGCAATTAAAGATTCAGCGGTCAGGCATCCACCTGGAGAACAAGGAAAAGCAATTCAAATATCAGCAATCAGGCGTCCACTTGGAGAACAAGGAACAACAGTTGAAGATTCAGCAATTAGGCATCCGCCGGGAGAACAAGGAACAACGGTTCAAGTTTCAGCAATCAGGCGCCTACCTGGAAAGCAAGGGAGTATAATTCCAGTTTCAGCCCTCAAGTTCTTATTGATATTTGGTAATATGAGATGGGTTAACGTTCACATATGTGCCCAGCTACCAAACTGGGGCAGAAAATTTTCTTTGTTTTGTCTATTTTGTTGAAGTCAGGAGCCCACCTGGAGAACAAGGGAATACATTCAAGTTTCAGCAATCAGGAGCCCACCTGGAGAACAAGGGAATACATTTCAAGTTTCAGCAATCAGGAGCCCACCTGGAGAACAAGGGAATATATTTCAAGTTTCAGCAGTCAGGAGCCCACCTGAAGAACAAGGGAATGTAATTCAAGCTTCAGCAATCAAGCGCCTACCTGGAGAGCAAGGGAATACACATCAAGTTTCGGCAATCAGGAGCCCACCGGGAGAACAAGGGAATACATTTCAAGTTTCAGCAATCAGGAGCCCACCTGGAGAACAAGAGAATACATTTCAAGTTTCAGCAGTTAGAAGCCCACCTGAAGAACAAGGGAATGCAATTCAAGCTTCAGCAGTCAGGCGCCCACCTGGAGAGCAAGGGAATACACTTCAAGTTTCGGCAATCAGGCACCTACTTGGAGAGCAAGGGAATACAATTCAAATTTCAAATAATCAGGAGTCCGCCTGAAGAACAGAGGAAAGGAAACAATAGTCAAAGGAAGACATTTAAAAGGTTCAGCAATCAGGTGCCCGCCTGGAGAAGAAGGGAAAACATTTCAAAAAAAAACCATTCAAGTCAGCCACATAGGAACTTCTAAGGAAAATACAAGTCAATGAGGCAACATCAGTCACAAGATCAAGTTTGAAAATAAATCTTTGTAAAGCATAAATTATAGCTTAGTCTAGCTTCTTCATTTTTTGTCATGGTGTAATAAGGAGGTCAGTAGGCAGTATCAGCAGCAACAACAACAGTAACAGTAAAACCGCAGCTTCATGGTAGTCCCAGCTACCAAAACTTCCCGAACTACATTGACCTGATTCCTTTATAGCCAAGGATATGTAGGAAACCTTTGAAGTAGAGGTTCGGTCAAATCTTTCAAAAAATGCTTCCCACAGAGTATTCAAACATGCAAAAATCGCTCGTATCCGCTCACTTTATCTTTGCACGAAAACTCTTCGTGTTTCTGGACAAAGAGGAGCAACTGTGAGCACGTGATTTTTGCCTCACATGAATTACTCCAAAAAGAATTTCCAAAATTAGATTTTTTTTTATTAGGAATTATTGTGCAATTTGCTTGAGTGTTTGCATATTTTGTGCATATTTAATTTTATTAATGCATTAAAAATACAAAAATATAGCATCTGCATTTACAATTTAGTTTTACATTTTTAGATTAATTAAGTAAATTGTTATTTTACAAAAATGAAAATTGATAAAAAAAAATAACATATTTTTGTATTTTTAGTCAAATTGTGTGATTTTTCTTTTAATTTAGTGTTTAATTATTTATGATAATTATTATTTAAAGTTAATTAATATTATTTTAGCTAATTGGGTTTTAATATCAAGCTTTTAATGTTTTCTTACTTTTCATAAAATTGAAAAATATAAAAATAGTCTTTGCATTTTAATTTCCAAAAAGATTAAAAGAAGGATTTCAAATATATATATACACTTAGTTTAGTTTAAAATTGAAAGCCTTTAATAAGTATTGAGTAGTTTTTAAAATTCTTTATGGCTATTCTATTTTTATTTTTAATTATTTATTACTATTTAAATAATTAGTATGTTGGTCTATCTTTAACCAAAAAATAAATAAAATAAAAAAAGAGACGAAATAAAATAAGAAAAACAATGAAAATTGAAAAAAGAGTAACGAAGCACAAAGCAGAAATGCTAGGAAATGAAATTTCAAAGTGTTCCTTTCCAAGTTATCTTCGTGTGTTTGTGAAAATATTCCAACAACAATCTAGAGGGGTCCACACATTCTAAACATACATATTTAATTAAAAATACAGTGCACATGAATGGACAATAGTACAAGCACATGTGGTTCACACAACTCTTCCTATCTTTTGCTTTTTGTGCAAGATATATACACACACGATATAGATATGGGGAAAAAAAGAATAGAAAAAAAGAAAGTGGGGAACAACACTTTGAGAGATAAGGAGGATTTTCGGGGAAAAAGGAGGGGACCAAAATATTTTGAGTTTTTCTTATTTGATTTGGGTTTAAAATATGGAGAAGATAAGTTGTAGTGAGAAATGCACTAATTAAATGCCCATTTAAAGGAACTAAAAATCACAGAAGGAGGACATTCGGAGAGAACACAACCCCCCCCCCCCATTTTCATCTTCCTCACACACCCCACCACAAAGAAAACCAACACCCATCAGCTTTAGCTCCTTCTTCTCCATTTTGAACACCCATCGAGACCTTCCCCTCCTTTAAGCTCTCTCCCTTCACTCCCATTTTGAAATACACACACGAGACAGCGAAGGAGGGATTCTGCAATTGAAAAGTTCCAAAAGTAGATTTGGAAATAAATAATGAAAAAAAAATCTCTGAAAAAGCCGAAAGAAATAAGGATTTCGGACCGGATTTTGAGAAGAATTAATTGCTGGAAATTTAAGGTTTATATCTTTGTTTTCTTCTGGATGGTGAAGCTGTGAAAGCTGAGATTGGGAACTGGCCGATTACGCTGTGTCCAGTAGCTGAGTTCCGGCATTATTTTCGTCTTTTTCAGCCTCTGCTTTGGCTTTCAATTTTTATTCGTTTCAGGTATGTTCCATACTAAATCAGTTGTTGCTTGAGTTTATGAAATGAGGAAATGAATTATTTATAGCCTGTTGTTTGTACATACACTGATTAACCAATCTTTCATTTGGTGAATGGTGATTATTGGTACGATTCTACTCTCTGCTTGCATTACTTG
The DNA here is from genome assembly GCF_000715075.1 of Nicotiana tabacum. Classification (NCBI taxonomy): domain Eukaryota; kingdom Viridiplantae; phylum Streptophyta; class Magnoliopsida; order Solanales; family Solanaceae; genus Nicotiana; species Nicotiana tabacum. The sequence continues at coordinate 159,065,871 of NC_134084.1, forward strand.
TGCTCTCGCTCCTCTTGAAGAACAAAGCTACTGTGCTTTGCTTATTTTATTTTACCTTAAAGATTTTTTTATTTATAGATTAGGTTCCAGATTTCCATTAAATGAATTCCTAGTATTTTATGTTTCTAGCGATCCTTTCAGTGAAATGGTAAAACATCTAAAAAGTTATCATTGATTAGATTTTGTTAGAGTGTATGTATTGTACGATAATTTAGTTATAAAAGAGCAGTAATCCATTATCCCATTGTAGCACTTATAATAATACATTGGACATTCATGTTGATTTTGGGGAACTAATTCTTTTTTATAAAAATAAAAGTCTTTTACGTTGTGCTACAAGCCTACAACCCCAATATTTTAAAGTTTTTTTTGTTATATTGGCAAAGTTAATTTGGTTCTCCAAATGATACTGAAGTAAGAAAATGCAGAACTACTTGTTTGTTTGTTTTTCTTAATGAAATGCAACATTTCATGCACTTATTTTTATAATAATCTTTCATTTTTTGATTAGTTCTTTATGAGTAGTGACAATTTATAAAAGCAACCGGCACAGAGTAAGAGGTTATTCTTCAATTCGTTGTAATCGTTTCCTCGTTTGAGTTCTGCTATTGCACGACACTGCAGATGATTCACAATATTTTTATCCATAACTCTTTATCTTTACAATAATCTCAAAATAGTTTAAGAAACAATTCATGAACATCGTAGCTTGCTTTAGGCGCGATTAAATAAACAATCATAGCTATGGGTATGGTTCCCGTGACGTAGTTGTGATGCTTGATTTATATAAATCTGGGGGTGCATTTCATGTGACTCGGTTCTAATTAAAACAAGGTTAAATAGAACGTATTTTGAACCGCGAGTACATTTATGTAGCGTGATTTACGATGTGTTTTAAATAACTTTAAATTTTTTCCGAAATATTAAAAGCGGTCTTTTTGTTTTTTGCTTTTGCTTTTTGCTTTTGCTTTTACTTTTGCTTTTGCTTTTGGCTATAGTATCTTGAAATATCACATTGAAGTGTTAGTGCACTCAAGTGATGGAGTAAAGATTCTCTTTCAGCATTACACATTACGTATAACACAAATTAGAGTAAATGTACGCAATTGTGAAGTTTCTTTCTCTGTTGTTTGTTTGGCATGATTGATCCATCTTTTTTTTTATGCATTCAATTAATAGATGATTTATTTCCATACTTGAGCCTTTTGTTTAAAAATTGTTTAGCAACCGAACCTCATATTTTGGTTTGAAGCAATAAAGATTTTTGGCCGTTTGGATTTAGATAATTCAAGTCTGATTGGCCAAGAGCTAATAAAAATTCACAAGCTAGTTTCATCTTTCTGTAAATAATCTATCTCTTTTCTATATTAATTTCCATAACATGGCCTTCATAATAATCTTAAATTAGCTTTAGAAAAATAATTAATAATTTTCGTAGTTTGCTTTAGGCTCGATTTAGATTAGTATTATGATTATGTATACGTTCGCGTAACATAATTGCGAATTTAACTCTAAAAAAGACTCGAGGGATGCGTTTGCGCAACCTCAATCAAATTTTCTTAAATAAATAAACAAAGTGTTATTAATTGTGGACACGTTCGCGTGACATAATTTTTGACGCGCCAAAGGAAAAGAGTATATGTACGCGTAACTCAATTCTTTAATTACGAATAAATCAAGTGATTTAAAAGCGGTTTAATAGTTGAAAATGCACATAGGTTTGATAGTGTTTTAAAATCAGATAATTAGGCCAATAATAATAGTTGAGAGACCGTGCTAGAACCACGAAACTCGAGAATGCCTAACACCTTCTCCCGGATTAACAGAATTCCTTACCCAAATTTCTGATCCGCAGACTGTAAAACAGAGTCAACCTTTTCCTCGATTCGGGATTTGAACCGGTGACTTGGGACACCATAAATATCCCAAGTGGCGATTCTGAATTTCTTAATATAAATAATCCCGTTTCGATTGTCCTTTAATTGGAAAAACTCCCTTATGCCCTTCGGGTGTAGGAAAAAAGAGGTGTGACAGTCTTAATCTTAAAAAAAATAAATGAGGCTTAAGTGGTTGTAAAGTATGTAAAAAAATAAATACACTTAATGATTAAGATCTAAATGGTTAAGATTCAGATCACCTTAAAAACAAACACACTTAATGTGTGAGATCTGAATAATTAAGATTCAGAGTTCATTAAGTGCTAAGGCTGTATTCTGGGCCGGGCCCGAGCCTAAATGGGCTAAACAGGCCGGGCTTAACGGTACCGGATTTTGGCGGGCCAGTCTTTGGCGGTCCCAAGCCAAACAGTCCCGGGCCAAACGGGCCTGACGGGTGGAACCGACCCACTATGGGTCTAAGCCCACATGGCCCCGGACTAAATGAGCCATGCCCATGGGCCTAAACGGGCCTAAATGTTCCGGGCTATATGGTATAGAGGGAGGAGCATGGGTGCATGTGTCCCATGCCCCATGTGCACATGCACCCATGCTCCTACCTCTATACCATATATATTTATTTTATATATTTTTTTTAAATATGCTTAAATATATATGTGTGCACCCAAGCTCAAAGAGTTCTATAGTGCAATAAATATTCAGTGCACCTTCTTATGTTAGATGTTCAATTCTCAGTTTGTTGGCATATCTAGTGTCCCTTCTTGTGTTTTAATTAAGTTTTTTCTTCTCCTTTTTTTTTTGTTTGATTTATTCATTCAAAATTTCCAAATCTAACACATTGAAATCCTTTATTTTCTTTTTGTCATCACAAAAATTTATATAATTAAAATTAATAGCAGTGGATGATGTAGCATGGTACAATGATCCCAATATTTTTGATACGGAATATAGATATATGTTACAATTCACTAAAATTACGAGAAAAAAAATTAATTTTAATCTATAATTTCAAAATGGTAATGAATTCATGGTAAAAAATTACAGGTTAAACCCGTCAAATATAAATTCTAGATTCATTTCTTTGTAGTTGTGCACCCATCTCCTTGGAATCCTGGATCCGCCTCTGTATATATTGCCTTATATATATATAAAATTTAAACACAAAATAAATTGAAAAGAAATATTCAAGGGAATGTCTTATAATTTTTATTATTACGACATTAACAAAATGGCAATATCTTTCTTAGTCTTCCTCCCCCCAATAGAATGAGCACAACAAGGTACCAATACCACCATTAAAAGGAAAAAAAGCTAAGGAAGATCTGCCAAAATACAAGTTACATATTAGTCTATGTATTATCTCTAACAAATTTCATAAATCCTTTAAGGTCCGGAGGAATTTTCGTTGGTGGTGGCGGAAAAGAAGCTTGTTCATCACCGCTTCCGGGCGAAGCAGCATCCTGCGCAAGTTCCGCTAGCATTTCTTCATAAGCTTCATCTATCTCCGATTGTGATTCTGCAAGTCCAAAAGTTTTTCTTTCCGAACGGATCCAATCTCTGAAGAGTACTGATTTTTCCAAGCTCTCCCTCGTAGACGCTCTATGATCACCGATTTGAAGTCTCGCTTGACTAAAAGCGCTCTCTGATGCCACTGTTGAAGCTTGAACACTTAAAATATCTCGAGTCATCCTTGAAAGAACCGGATAGTGTTTTTGTTTGTCCTTCCACCATTCCAAGACATCAAAGGAGCCGCCAGGATTCTCTGATTCAAGTCCCTGCGACAAATAAACTTGAAGCTCATTTAGTTGTGAACTATCACCAATATTATCACCTTGAGAACTCCTGAACTCCGTCCAAGAACTATGTGCTTTTAGGCCCGCAGTTCTTTTAGATGATTGCGAACTAGACGAAGTAGGAGCTGGAACATTTGGTCTATCATGAACTAAGGCAAGTTGATAAGCATTATAAATTGTTTGAGCATTTATTTTAATTGAGGCTTTTGCATCTCCAAGTGTAGCAAATTCCTCATCTGAAAGTGATAAAGCCTTATAAATTTTTGTGTATCAAAAGTGAGGACCTCCTCATTTCATGGTAGGATTTAACATGGCAACAACACCAAAACTAGGGGGATAGGGAAAAAATATTTTTTAAACTTATCTTTAATAGAATTAATAGCAAGTTGATAAATTACCCCACCCTCTGAAAATTGAGTAAACAAATCTGCAAGTGCTGCAATATAAACTAAACAGTTAGAAATAGTAGGATAATATTGCCGAGATAATTCATTTGTAGCAATATGAATTTGTTCTAAAAAGTCTACAAGCATTTTAACATTAGTCCAATCCTGATTTGTAAGGTGCTCATCATCATCATCATCATCATCATCACCACCAACACGAGCATTAAACGTTGCGTTTATTGGGTTTCTATATTCATATGCAACAACTAAACTTTCATACATGTAATTCCATCTAATCGGACAAGGTTTAGGAACCTTTCTTTCTCTAAAGCCAAATTCATCACTTTTTTTAAAATATTCTCTAAACGGTTTGAATAAAAAAGCCAATTAAGAGCCATTTTAACCTTTTCAATTTCCATAATTAAAATTTTTATACCATCACCGACGATTAAATGGTAAATATGACAAATATATCTAACATGGAAAATATTACTAAATGCAGGATTTAGTGTAGTTGTAAGCAAGCCTATAGCATTAGTGTTACTAGAAGCATTATCTATTGAAACTGACATTATTTTTTCTCTAATGCAAAAATATCTACAAATATCTGCAACTGTGTTAGCAATAAACTTACCTGTATGGCGTGAATTAATTATTCTATAAGCAATAATGCGCTTTTGCATTATCCAGTCCTCATCAATCCAATGACTTGTAACAGTTAGATAATCACAGTCACTACCACTTCTACCAATATCAGTAGTAATAGCAATGCTATAATCTATATGAGTATATAAATAGCGCAAATATTGTTCATATTCATATTTATATTTATAAACATCGCTCGTTACAGTTGCGCGAGGCCATCCTTTATAAGTAGGATTAAAAACTCTTCTAATATAATGCACAAAGTGAGGATTAGAAGGAAAACTATAGGGTAAGCACATAATAGTAACCATTTTTGCCAATTCTTCACGATCTTTATTTGGATCATAATATAAAATGCCACCGGTAACAGTGTTAGTTCTCGGTTGAACTAGATTTGACCCTGTACTAGGGTTAACCTCAATATCTACACCTCTCCCCTCTTGAGCAGCTTTCATTTGTAAATATCTAGCTTTATCTCTAGGGTGTTTCTTTATATGTCTAGTCAAAGTACCCGTACCGCTAAGGTCTCCAGTATATTTATGAGTCATCAAAGACCCACAAGTTTTACACTTAGCTTTATTTTGTTCTCTTAGTTGAGTAAAAAAAGTGCCAAACAAGAGATGTTTCGGCCCGTTTAGAAGGTTGTCTATTAAAAGTAGGGATTACTATAGGAGGGTCAGGAGGGACATCATTTGAATTATTATCAGTTGGGTTATTAACAGGACTAGTAGGTGTATCATCTAAATCCGGTTGCGTTTCATCTAAATCATCATTTTCCTCATCATTTTCAAAGATAGTTTGATTAGGATAAAAAGCATTCATAACTCCGTCATTTAATTGTTGACCTGGTGCAACATCATGGCAAAATTGACTATCAGAAAATTGAAAATAAGGGTTATCACTATCAAGAATAACAGGTGGAGGAGGACGGGTAACATGTCTGGGTCGGGGAGCTGGGGGAGGAGTAGTAGCTTGGCGACTAGATTCAACAATTTTAGATTTTCCCTTCCCACCAAATATTTTTTTCAAAGAAAAAGGCCATATTAATTATAATTATACAAACTAAAACAAACAAAATTATAATATTAAAACTTAAAAGTTAGAACGAGTTTACCGAATTGACGAACAACTTCTTGAAAATTGTATATCCTTGAAGACTTGAATACTTCAATTCACCAACTTCACAAGTTTTCACAAAATTGCAATAATAAAGTAAGCAATTATAGAAGAAAATTAGAGAGAGATTGATAAATTTGTGAGTAAAAATGAAAGATGAGGGGTATTTATAGTTGAAAATAGAGAAAAAGTGTAATTATAAAAAGTTTGAGGGCCAAATGGCTATTTTTTGAAAAAGTCAAATGGCTAAAATTGCAGGCCAACGGCTAGTTTTTAAACTTCTAACCGTTGGCCTTTTTTAAATTTTTTTTTTTTTTGAAAAATAGTCGTTTGGCCTGGTTGAACCGGCCCATGCCCACCTGTCGGTCCCGGGTTAAACGGTCCCAGGCTCGCGGTCTATTTGGGGAGGACCGACCCACAGTGAGCTTTTAGGACCGTTAGGGACCGGCCCGTTTGAACCAGCTCGTTTGGCCCGTTTGCTAGCGGTCCCGGGCTGGGCCCGGCCCACAATACACCCTTATTAATTGCAAACAAATGAGGATAAGTACAAACTCAATCATTACACAATACACCTAGCTTTCGTTCATTACTATAAAGAGTATAATAACTAGTATCCACCGATGGCATAAACTCGTTTTTACACTGGTAGGTAATTTTAAAGCCTATTACAAGTAAGTTCTAAAATGTTTTTATTTTTATTAACATTTAAATTATAAATAAGGAAATTAGCTTAGAAGATAACTTGGACTTTACATTTATTCTACCCAAATAATAATCTTGTTTACCAAAAATACGAAGGATTCTACGTCTTCTCCATTTTTATCGATCATTGCTGTGTTTACATTTTCTGGCTCTTCAACACCATTGAAACAATGAGCATCCCATTTAATCAATCTCTAGCTTTATTATACATGGGCAAAATGTCGTATGCTAGCTGGTTCTAAATTTGGACCCAAAACAGAAAAAATTGGCAAGAAAAATACAGGAAATAACAAATCAGTGGCCAAACATACTACAAGTGCTCTTCATATTAGAAATTGTAACCTCATTTTACAAAAAAACAATAATACTCATGTAACTTGCACTATAGCAGAAGAATGATCAAGTGAAATTCAATTATTTACTCTATAGTTTTGATATGAGTCAAACAAACAGTATTTAAGTTTCAGAGACCTTCATGCTCTTCCATATTATTCACCATCACTGATCGTATGCCAGCTGGCGCAAAATCATCATGACTGACGTCACACACTCCACCGTTTCCAGAAACATCACAGTGAGCGCGTGACTGTTCCAACTGAGCAAAGCTTTTCTGATCAGCCGTGAGATGATGCATGTGAGGAAATGGAACCGACACTCCATGAACCACAATCCTACTGTTATGCAGCAGATCAAAACTAATAATTCTCACGTAATTAACCTTCATTGGAGCTAACACGCCTCCTCCGCCAGCAGTAGTTACCACCAATTTCTCCTCGCCGTCCATCGTCGGCAACACTGTCCCCGCCGGCAAACTCACCATTTCCCCAGCCATAATCCTCCTATTCGGCACAACGTGAAACCTAAAATTCGAGAGATACGCATGTCCTCCACTAGCAAAAATCGAAACGTCATCTAACGCAAACACCGTCATCGCCTTAAGCTCGGAAAGCTCAGCGTACTTCACTCTCAGCGCCAGTGCTACAATACTGTAACCGCTGTTACGCAACCTGATAATGGCGTCCTTTAGCATGAAGCGCATGATAGAGAAAGGCGATGCAGAGGACACTGTAGACACCGAATTAGGAATAGGAAACGAATCAAATGACAGAGAACTCATTCTCTCCACATTACAGGAAAGCGGAGAGAGGTGTGATACGAAGCCACGTAATCCATGCACAAGGATCAAGCCATTATTGAACAGATCCGGCTGAGTGACTTCAACGCCGTTGATGAAAATCTTCGCGTCACGAGTAGTAGTGGAGAAAGTGACAGTAAGACAGCGATTCGGAGCTAGGGTTTCGAGTTTAGTACCGAAGGCTAAAGTGCGAAGGAAGTGAAGTGGATAAAGGCCAGGAACAGAGTGTTCCTGAAGGAGAAGAGGGAGGGAACAAGTAGGACAAGTGATGAGAGAAGAGTCGGCGGGAGCAAAGACGGTGATTGGAGTGGTGGTGGTGGTGAGATTGGCGGCGGTTGCTGCAGTGGAGAGCTGCTGAAATCCGAGAGAAGAGAGAATGGTGGCGAAGAGAGAAGTGTGGTCGTGAGGAGAAATCATCGGAGATGGAGTTAGCGGCGGAAGTGAGTCGGGGAAAGTGGCGGATGCGGCGGAGATGAACAGAGAAATGAGAATCAGAAGGAGATTTTGAGGGATCTCCATTGTTGTTGCTTGAGAGTGTGTGTATGTGAAAAAGATGAATCGAGAAGAGTAAGTGGTATATGCGTGAAGAGGGTCTCGGCAGGTATAACTGCAATTTCTCAGGGCGGGAAAAGTCGGTTATGAGATTCCTCCCTTGAATTGACAGTTCTGCCCCTGCTTATAGCATGTAATTACTGTTTCTATCCTACGTAAGCGTAGCAGATGTTTACTGAATTAGATCACTTAATAAAAAGCAATAGCAAGTTGGAGTAAGTGACTATGTTAAAGAGCCTGTTTGGACATAAGAAATTTTTGAATTTTTTTCGAAATTAGTGTTTGGTCATAAATTTTTTAATTTTCACTTGAAGATGCATTTTGAATTTTTTCGAAAATTTAGAACTCCAAAAAGCTATTTTTCAAAATTTTCACTCGGATTACTCACAAAACTTCAAAAACAACCCAAAATTATATTCGTTTCCAAATACAACCTCTAATTTTCGAATACTATTTTCACTTTTTCTTTGAAATTTTACGATTCTTATGTCCAACGCCTACTAAGCATGTCTTCGTAATTTAGGAAAAAGGATAAATAGCTTGTTGGAATCAAGTAAATTACATTGATTGCACAACTAGATAAAACTAAAATTCTGACGATCCGACTTTCTTATAGCTGGTATATAACTTCTAAAAAGGACCGTTAATTTTTGAATTGGAATTATTTTTTTTACCTCAGTGAATTAAGCTTAAATTAACTATCACTTTCAGAAATCTTATGTTTCTATAATTCGTTCTAGTCAATACAATGTAATTCTGTTAACTTTTTAAGAAACTTCTGTTTAAAATAATTGCAATCCATATTAATAATTTTACACTTAGTTCTAACCTAACTTGCACCTCCAATTCATTAATTTAGAGAAAAGTTATATATTTACAAGATCATGTCATGACTTAAAAGTAATTACAGATAAATATATATAATATCTATTAATTTCTAACTTAGTAAAAATGATAACTAACTTGATATAACATGTTAAATTACACGAACTATGTGTGTGTGTGTGTGTGTGTGTGTGTGTGTGTGTGTTTATATATATATATATATATATATATATATATATATATATATATATATATATATAAGTTATATTCGATATAATATTAGCTAATGCACTAATACTTAATGCCAAGCTTAATTTGTGCATGTCCACTGAAATTTTATTCCGTCAATCTTGAGCGCATCAATAATAACCGGCAAAATAAATATTTTTTATATAGAATATATAGCATACATATTTTATACATAATCCGTATACATTTTTTATATAATTAACTAGCGGATATAATTACTCTTGGCCGACCGGCTAAATATGTAATTTTGCCCTTCTTCTTTTGCAACTTTAGCCATTCATCTTTCGTTTGGGCCTCGAATATTTTGAACAACTGGGCCGCATTATTGTCTTCTTCTTTCCTGTTTCATCATTCTGTATAGCAATTTCTAGTCATCTCAGTTTGGGATCGAAGTTCAGATATCGCTCCAACTTGAGTTTGGGCTTGTAGATCGATATCAGGAGGAAGTGCACAGTTAGCCACTAAATAGAGATGTCTTTATTCTTTAATCACTGTTTAAAATACATTTACTCTTTAGTTAGTGCTTAATAAATTTTTATTTGTCCGGACGAAAATACCCCTATGCTAGACATTGGTGCTGTGTAAATATTAAGGACATAGTGTCCTTAACTTCATGAATACTATGTAAATATTAAGGGTACAAAGTGTCATGTCATGTCCTTAACTTCATATGTGCAGTGTAAATGTTAAGGACATGGCGTCCTTAACTTTATGTAAATGTTAAGGACATGGCGTCCTTAACTTTATGTAAATGTTAAGGACATGGCGTCCTTAACTTTATGTAAATGTTAAGGACCATGTCCTTAATATTTACATAACACTCATGAAAAAAGGGTAAAAATATCTTTTTGTATTAATTTTAATAGAGTAGTGACTATTTTTGCTCAACATTTAAAATACTAGATAAAAATTAAATACCATATTAAAAAGTGGCTATCTCACGCCATATCTACTCGATATCATCTTTGATCAAAACCTGCAATATTATTCTAATTAGTACTTATTGTTTACCATTGACTTGTCATCATTAAAATATACCATAATGCTAACACCACTCGTATATATGTAAATATAAGGGCATTACCAGTACTTAGGTTACCTTTTCTCCTTATAGTTTGATTTCAATAGTTAATTAGCTTAAATCCGTCTAACACTTAATTATCTTTATCGTAACTTTTCAACGATCTTATACTCATAATAATCCCTGGCTGTTGAGATATTGACAATATATGCAGAATACTGTAATGCTGTGCGTGAGTGTTTTTTTTTAAAAAAATAAAATAAAATCAAATTGCGCCGTCTGGTGGCGTGGTCCTTTCATTCCAGTCACAAAAATTACATAATTAGGAAGACGATACGTGAGTTGATAATCTACATAATAAATAATTTGGTACAACCAGTTAAACTATTTTGTCAAAAAATTCAAACAATCAGTATATATTTTTCGTCTTAACAACAACTAGGGTTTCTTTTAAGATACCCACTAATTAATTTTATCATGATGGCCATGAGCCAAAGTATTTACTGCCTTTATTTTTGATTTTCCAACAATTATTAATTATGATGGACTTCATAGTTACTTTCTTTTTACATATATCAATTCCAAATGTACTTCATTGCGATCTCACTTAGGATAATTTCAAAAATTACCCAAGTCAAAATTGGTTACACTTGAATATTTTCTTGTTGCATAGGATACCTTTATCCTAGGATACTTAATAAAGAGAAGTTGAATAGGAAAATGATAGGTGAAAATAATCAAAGGCAAATGAGAAAGTCTAAAAAGAGGAAAGGGAAGGAGGTGAAATTTTTTATGAAGGAGAGAACATAAAAAACTGAAAACTGAAAATATGGTTCGGGTTGTGGTTTTTTTGTAAAATGAGTTGGGTAAAAAAAAAAAAGAAATGGGCTATTTTAATCTGGTGCTGCCACGTGACACTCCATCCAAAAAAGGGTATTTTTGTTCCAAAGTATGACAGTAGGGTATAGATAACCCAATAGTATGACGCCAGAGGTATGGATAGTCCAATAGTATGACGAGAGGTACAGGTAAACAATATTTGAAAGTAGATGGGGTATATTTGGCTCTTTGCCGAATTTTTTATGAACGAGAGAACATAAAGGCAGTCTGGTGCACTAAGCTCTCGCTATGCGCGAGATATGGGGAAATAAAATAGGATATCATTTTCCCCTTATAATCTATCTACTTTGATCTTTTCTTTTTGGAAAAATAAGCCTGCTGCATGACTAAAAGGTAAAGTAACATTTCAAGCTATATATCCAATACTATAAAATCTCAAAAAGAAAAAACTTCTTTCTCCTCCTTTATTCTCCTATCTAACTTTTAAAAACTTTTCCAAAAGTTTATTTTATAAATGTATAAACAAAAATTATCAGCATGTCGGTTTTTCTTCTAAAAGTGCACAAAAAGATAGACCCTCATGTATTGACAAAAGGCAGAAAATCAGTCACACGTGGTGTTTGTTATCCTCTAAAACCAAAAAAAGGCAGTATATGAAACTTCAGCAAGAATGTTTTGGTGATGACTAATGACTGATAAAAAGCATGCAAAGAAAAAGAGCTCTTTTCTGCAAACATATATGCAGTGAATTGAGCTTTTGACTCGCTAACAAATTCTGTTTCCTTTTCTTATGAGTGACAACAAGAACGCCCGATGATGAGATTCTCGATCGATTTGATCGAATTTCAAAAATAGTGGAGCGTTCTCTCAAGATCTTTTTACCTCACACGTTTAGGCTCATATTATGGGCATGGCTACAGTTTCAAACATTAAAATAAAGGGTTTAAGTAATTTTCTACTTTATATTGTAAGTAATTGATTGTCAATCTATCTTAAAAAAAACTTTTAATTATGGGCGAAGATTTTAAAGGGTGGTCCGTCGAAAAAATTACACTGCATATATATAGATAAAATATTAGGTTTTAAGATATATAACCAGATGTGGAGCCAAAATTTAAAGCTTATGGGTTCGGAGCTATAGTCCTTTTAAGTGACTGGGTTCTAAATTAATAATTTGTACATATTCAATGAATTTTTTAAGACAAATACATGGATTGGACCAATGCGACTGGGTTCGGTCGAACCCGTACTCGATGGGCTTGCTTCGCCCTCTATATAACATATTCTGAATACCCTTTGTTGAAATTTTTTTCCACTTCTTTCAAGTTTGAACACCCTCAAGTAAATTTCTAACTCCGCCATTGCTTTTAATAGCAACACGTCAAACTACTATGTTAATGGTAATTAAAAACAACGTTTTAAAAGGCGTTTTCGGGACAAGCCCTATGGCGAAGCGCACCAAAAACACCCTGAGGCGATGGTGTGGGGTGAAAGTCTCAAGAGGCATACGCCCAGGCGTTTGAGGTGTACGCTCGGGCATTTGAGGCTCGTTTTTCAATGAGACGTAAGCCTGAGAGACTTTTTAAAATTAAAACAAAATTTGCTGAATAAGTCCTTCATATAATATCGAATTTTTCAAAAATCAGCTTGATAATTACTCAAAAGTTTTAAAAAGGAACTGAAATGTAAAAGTCAAGTCCTTTTTTATTGAATGAAGCCCTAATTCATGGTCTTTTCCAATTTTTTATCTTGTCTCCTAGTCTGCTAATATCTCCCAAAAATAACGAATATTCAATTTTTTTTACAAATACAAAGAGAATTCCATTCTCCTTCGTAGTAGCAAGTTCAAAGTTTAAATTGCAGGTTGGTCATCCTTTTTGTTCCTCCATTTAAAAAACTTTATTCTTTTAGATTCAAGTTACTTGTGATTGCAATGATAAAAAAGTCGAGACCTACAACTCTAGGGTCGATCAGATCCCGGGAGCACCCCTAGTCCTCAAAGGTATGGACTCAAAGAAGTACATACAAAGGCCATTCCCCGAAGAAGCGGCCCCAAAACCCATCCCAAAGAAGTTCAGAATGTCAGAACTCCCTAAGTACAATGGTACCACTGACCCTAATGAACACGTTACTACATACACCTGCATAGTAAAAGGCAACGATTTAAAGAACGATTAAATCGAGTCCGTATTGCTTAAAAATTTCGGAGAAACACTCTCGAAGGGATCCATGATGTGGTATCACAACTTGGCTCGTTTTTTTTTTTTTTTTGTGTGTGTGTGTGTGTGTGTGTTGTGGGGTGGTAAAGCAACCAAATACTAAGGTGGTCATTTAAGTTTCTCCTTGTATTCCTTTAGGCTTTTGCTTTGGCCTTTCACTTTCAGCACTTTTGAGGTGACTCTCGCTATTCTCCTCTTGTTATAGTGCATGACCTTTGTCAATGGCTAAAAGCTAAAATCCCACTCCGACTTTATATCTCAACAGCTACTGATAAAGATTTGTCTTCCCTCTGATTGAGTGATATGGTCCTACTCTGATTTACGTATAGAGGTGGAAAAGAGAAAACAATTATTTTTAATACTAATTAATACTGTTCCAGGTTCCATATCTTTTATTTTGTTAGCATTTCATCATTGGTTCTCTAATCATGATTAGCAACAATTCTTTTTCCAATCTTGTGGCATACAATGTAGTAATAATATGTTTTACATATTCCTTGAGAGAACTTGCCAACAAAGAACAACTACGTTCAGCACTTTTTTTTTTTGTAACAATAGATGAATTATTGCATTTATATTTTTCAAAATCTTGATTTTATATAAAGTTTTAATATGAAATTAGTGGGTGTGCCAGAGGCGGATCCAGTATTTTAATTTTATGGATTCAGCATTTACGGTTATTAGTATTGAATTTTGTATATTTTTAAAGTTATAGGTTCAGACCCACTATATATTATAATTTTGAAGAATTTATACTCTGTATCAAAAGTACATGGACGAGGTTCTATAACATTACATACGCCTCTGGGTGTGCCTATACGTGCCACCTAAGATACATCCGCACGTAGCTACATAATAATTTACTTATGTGTGCTTGATTTGCTTAAGACAATAATAATACAAGTAAAATTAAAAACGTGCGAGATAAAATCTTGGCTAGACTCAATTCATAAAACTAGTCCTAACCCCATAAAATTTTGCCAAACATGCCTTCTAGAACATTTTACGTGGTACAAATCTGTTAGCTTTTGTTTTCGTCATTTGATTATCGGGCAAATGCATTAGAAAATATTGTTACTTTTTACCATTTAATCTACCATCTGTAACTTTTTTTTTTTAATTTAAAAAGGTCACTAGCTAATTTTACTTTTAATGCAAAGAAAAAGCTCCCACCATGCAAAAGGAAAAAGTGGCCACGACAAAGGCTCTAGTGCTTTTTAAGACAAGTGACTAGTCAAAATAGCCACATTTTCAAGAACCACAAACGAGCGACGCTCCTTAACAAAATTTGCAAACAGTGGAAATTAATTAAATAGATAAAAATAATTGTACAAAAGGTAGTGTGAAATGGACTCGCTAGTCATGTCTATTTTTGTGGGTAAAACTTTGACACTATTTATGTTCCTAAAAAAAAAGATCCATTTGTGTATTTCTTTAGAACTACATAAATATTATGACATGCGTATTTAATATTATAAATTTCAAAAGTCTAATAGTTAAAAAATATTATATATTAAGATCATAAAGTAAAGATTTTTTTTGTCCCTTCTGGAATGCTCAGTTGGTTTGGAAGGTGGTCATCCATACCGATTACCGTTTACATCCCTTGTGTGATTTGCGGGCTATTGCACGGGGTTTACCCGTGCAGAGTGTTCGGGAGAGGCTGTAGCAGCCGCCCGTTCCTCATTAAAAAAAAAGGTTTTTTTTCTCTCAAATCTTTACTAGTCAACTAAAGGAGGGGAGAAAAAAAGTTGTTTTTAACCAATGATACCATTCACTTTCTTTCCAACAACTTTGATTGGAAAATCGAATGCTACAGCATAACACTGATTAGGAATATATTATGAGATTGAACCTCTTTGCCATTATATAGAAGTTTTGATTAATTTTCTTAGGATACTTGTTTGGTGAGTAATTAATCTCCCTCATCTGCTCCTAATTATAGAGCAGATCTTTACGTGGCCCTCTTTTTAATTGTTAGCATTTAATGTTTTTTGGATGTTCTTGATCACTTGGTCCTGTTTCTTTTTGGGTAACAGTTGTCAATATCTGTTCTCATTTAAACAGTTTATGTTTCATTATGCAGCAGGATATGGGGCTAGAGAAGAATTATGCTGAGCTGAAAAGACAAATACCAGTCAATGAAAATCATAATTTTTCTAAGGAAGAAGTTGATGTAAGAAGCTTGTTTACCAAATTTTCATTTGACATTTGTACTTGCTCTTTCGAAGGCTACCTACAATAGATCCTTGTGGTCTGACCCTTCTCTGGACTCGCGCATAGCGGGAGTTTAGTGCACCGGGCTGCCCTTTATTTGTACTTGCTATTTTAGTTACAAAATTATGGTTTTTCATATAGAGAGAAAAAGGGGTAGCAAGATTAGCTGGAGACACTGAAACTTACAAAAAAAGAAGAAAAGAACTGACTGAAATAAATCTTCAGCTGTAAAATAGACTGCAAGCAATCCAGTCAATCGATCAACTAAGTCATCACGTCAAACTAGTTGGAATCGGCTATATGAATCTTATATTTCCAATTCTGCCTATTTTAGACTCATTGGAGGGGAGCCTTGGCGTAACTGGTAAAGTTGCTGCCATGTGACCAAGAGGTTACGGGTTCGAGCCGTGATAACAGAAGGGTAAGTCTGCATACAATAGACCCTTGTGGTTCGACCCTTCCTCGGACCCCGCGTATAGCAGGAGCTTAGTGCATCCGGCTATCCTATTTTAGACTCATTACACTGATCAAATCGACTTTTTGCTCAGCTATTTTTTCTTTGTTTCTATTTGCTTGTAGACTGCTAATGAGGAACTGATAAAAGAAGTTGCTGTTTTGGAGCTGGAAGTTATGTATTTAGAGAAGTATCTTCTTTCACTATACCGGAAAACATTCGCTAAGCGGTTAGAATCACTGTCCAAAGAAAGGAAACTTTCAGAAGTCAAGAAACACAACAACAAATCCATGGAAAATCCAATAACTAACAGTACTAGTCCTTCTTTGTCGCCTTTCGGAAATCCACCAGAAGAATGTACCGAGAAAAAAGGAGCTCCAAACTTAGTTGACACTACTATTCTGAGAAGCCACTCATCATTGTCTCACACTGCTGCTTCTTTCAAACCTTCGCCTTCAGTCGGATTTCTTGCTGATGCTGTAGATTCATACCATTCTTTGCCTTTATCAATGCTTGAGGTAAGTAATGTTAGAGAATGCAATGCATTTAAAGTTCACAGTATTATAGAATAATTAGTTGTTTAGCTGTAGGAGGAGTCTATTATTTGATTTGCTAGAATATTCAGTCTTTTAGTTATAGCAAGAGCACGGGCGTATCTAGAATAGAAGCTATAGATTCAACTGAGCCCGTAATTTCGGCTCAGACCCTATATAATAGTCAAAAAATTCATTGAATATGTATTATATTTTGAACTCATTCAATTCGACGGCATGTGGTAGCAGGGGAGGATTTTTAGCCCTAATTACGGGGCACGTGAACCATGGTCTCTCCGTCAAACTAGGTGTTTTATGTACGTATTTTCTAGAATTAGTCTAATATCATTTGTTGGCACTCATGCTGCCAAACGATTGAATGATGTATTTGGTTGAATATTGGGTTATTTATCGTGAGGAACAATGATCGATTCCCACTTAATTCTTTTTTTCTACTTTTTTTGGTGGGCACCCATGTTCAAGAAATTCTAAATCCGTCTCTCAGTGGTAGAATTCCGAATCTGAATTCCGAATCTGAACCGTACAGTTTAAATCTTGGATATGTCTGTCGAGTACTTTTTAGTTATAGGAGGAGTCTACTACTTTGTTTGTGTGGTTATTTAAAGCCGTATGATTAATGACTAGACTTAGTATTGCGATTATCTATTTGTGATGCGATGACAATGTCAAAATTGTATCATGTAATTGTAACCAGCATGCTCAGGTATCCACTTCAAATGGAAGAACAGCAGAACATATTGTTAACAGTTGTTCAAATCATTTTCGTCGTGTCCCAAACCAGCTGTCTGAAGAAATGATTAAGTGTATATCAGCCATATATTTTCAGCTTGCTGATCCCCCTTTGTTCAGTTATGATTACCCGTTCTCTCCAATCTCGTTATCATCATCAACGCTGGAATCTTTTCCTCAAGGTCAGAACGATATGGGGACTTTACAATGCGAAGAAAGTTCATCTTCCAATTCAACAATGAATAACCCTTTTCATGTTAAAGATTCGAGAGAATTTAGTGGATCTTTTGTCACAATGGTTGAAGTGCAAGGGCTTTGTCGAGATAAACGGAGGTTAGATGGTGTAGATCACATGTTACAACATTTTAGGTAAGGCTACTACCTCAATTTGTAGTTTGCATTTTCCTCTTGCAAATAAAGAATTGTACCTAAACATAAACCAAAAGTTTTTCAGTAAGATTTCCGAGATGTTTAACTTAGTACTGAAAAATCTCCAACTTGCCAATACAGGTATCTAGTTTCAAAATTGGAGGAGGTTGATCCGAGAAAGCTGAAACATGAAGAGAAGCTAGCTTTCTGGATTAATGTCCACAACGCGCTAGTGATGCATGTAATAACATTTCTGTTGCTAAAAGTTCAGCAAATTTCTATACTGCGTATCAGGACGTGAAGAGTTAGTAACAAGCATTGTATATGTTGCAGGCATTCTTAGCTTATGGAATTCCGCGAAGTAATCTCAAGAGAGTATCTCAACTTCTCAAGGTAATAATAGTCCGATGTCTATGAAAACTAATTTAGGTGCTTCAATGGTTCTTATAAGTCCAGAAGCAGAATTTGAAGTTTATGGGTTTCTACAACAACTTAATGCAGTAATAGTTGGGACCATAGTCAAATATCTATAAATATTTAGTGGATTTCTTAATACATATAGGGTAAAAGCTATTGGGTTCACGTGAACTCATAGATAACACTCTAGATCAGTAGCTGCTTATAACATGGAACATTTTTCATGTTACAGGCTGCTTATAACATTGGAGGGAATACAGTAAATGTGGAGATGATTCAGAGTTCTATACTAGGATGTCGATTGCCCCGAGCAGGTCAGGTAAATCCCATTCTTGCTTTTGTACTTCACTTCAGTCCCCTGATTCTCTCTGGTTCATGCATTATAGATTGTTAATTCGTTATTGTAAATGTTATGTATAATAATGAGTTTCACTTGTGTTCTCAAATGGAGATTATTGAACTTAATTTTTCCTATAGTGGATTCAATCATTGTTCTTTCCAAAGCAAAAGTTTAAGGCTGGAGATGCAAGAAAAGGATATGCAATAGAGCGCCCAGACCCTCGCCTACGCTTTGCTCTATGCTCAGGAAGCCATTCTGATGCTCTGGTAAGTGTGTCACATAAATTGAAACGGAAAGAAACTATTTTCTACTTTTGATATTAGTTTCGTTTTGCTTCACTTCTCACTCCGTGTATTATGTTTAGCTCCGGTTGTACACGCCAAAGAGAGTATTCCAGGAGCTTGAAGTGGCTAAAGAAGAGTACCTTCAGACAAACACAAGGTTAAACAAGCAACAAAAACTACTTCTACCCAAGAATGTTGAATCTTATGCGAAGGAAAGTGATTTGTGCCCTTCTGGTTTGATGGAAATGATACAACACGCGTTACCTGAACATTTCATAAAGAAATATCAAGGCAAAATATTGAAGAAAATTGATTGGATTCCTCACAACTTCACTTTCCGTTACCTAATTTCACATGAATTGCTTGAGTCCGTCTTATCCTTCTGATCGAATTCACATTCAAGTTGATCAAAAGAGTATGAGGAAGATAGCTCAAGATATCCTTTCAAATATGTTGTGCGGATTTTTCAAAATACACTGGAATTGCATATACTTGTATCGGATGCTTAAACACGCGTACTTTGGACATGTACCTGTAGTTGAGTCTATGTAATATAATCTGTGATTCAACTGTCATTTTCTCATTTTAATGAATGAGTTTTGTAATATTGTGGTTAAAAACTGCAACTCTTCTTCCTTTTGTGAAACATCTTTTAGTTTGAGCAGTTGCTCCACGTGGGACATGTATGCAAAAAGCTGAAAATGGACTATTGTTTTTAGGTTGTTTTTTATGGGCCGGTAAAATTTTGGGCGATATGATTCCGGTCGCCCAGATGCATGTACACGGAAATTTATGAATCGGGAGGATTCTAATTTTATAGCCCTAAAACGCCAAAAAACGAGGAGCGGTCATGGCGAAAGGATGTTTATTGTTCCTTAGGTCGTTTTTGATGGGCCGGCAAAATTTTTAGGCGATTCAGGTTCGGTCGCCCGGATGCATGCAGATGGCGTAAGCAATAGCACACGAAAATATGGGAATCAGACGCAATCCAGTTTTATAGCCCTAAAGCGCCAAAAAAATGAGGAACGATCATGGCGAAAAGATGGCTATTATTTCTTAGGTTGTTTTTTATGTGCCGACAAAATTTTAGGCGATTCGGATCCGGTAGCCCGGATGCTTATCGAGCGGAATTCCAGTTTTATGGCCCTAAAATACCACAAAACGAGGAACGGTCACGGCGAAACGATGACTATTGTTCCTTAGGTCGTTTTTCATGGGCCGGTTAAATTTTAGGCAATTCGGGACTGATCGTCTGGATGTACGCAGATGGCGTGGGCTATGGCACACGAAAATCTAAAAATCAGGCAAAAATTTAATTTTATGGCCATAAAATGCCAAAAAACGAGGAACGGTCATGGAGAAGTGATGACTATTGTTCCTTAGGTAATTTTTGATGGGCCGACAAAATTTTAGGCTATTCGGGTCTGGTCGTCCGGATGCATGCAGATGGCATGGGCTATAGCAACACGAAAATCTGCCAACTAGGCGGAATTCCAGTATTATGGTCCCAAAATGTCAAAAAACAAGGAACGATCATGATCAAGCGATGACTATTGTTCCTTAGGTCATTTTTTATGGTCTGGAAAAATTTTAGGCATTTGAGGTCCGATCGTCCGGACCCATACAGATGGATGGGCTATAGCAGACAAAAATTTGAGAATCGGGCGGAATTTCAATTTTATGACCCTAAAACACCAAAAAATAAGGAACAGTCATGGTGAGACGATGATTATTAGGTTACTTTTTATGGTCTTGCGAAATTTTAGACTACTCGGGTCCGGTCGCCCAAACCCATGCAGATGGTGTGGTCTATACCACACAAAAATTTGGGAATCAGGCGGAACTCCTATTTTATGACCTTAAAACACTAAAAAATGAGGAACGGTCTAGGCGAGACAATGACTATTATTTCTTAGGTCGTTTTTTATGATCCAAAATTTTAGATGACTCGGGTCCGGTCGTCCGGGCCCATGCAGATGACATTGGCTATATCATACGAAAATCTGAGAATAGGACGGAATTCCAGCTTTGGGCCTTAAAATGCCAAAAAACAAGGAACAGTTATGGCAGGGCAATTACTATTGTTCCTTAGGTCATTTTTTATGGGCCCGTAAAATTTTAGGAGATTCGGAGTCGGTCACCTGAATTCATGGAGATTGTGTGGATTATATAACACACGAAAATATGAGAATCGACATGAATTCCTCTTTTAGGGGCCTAAAACACCAAAAAATGAGGAACGGTCATGGTGAAACGATGACTGTTGTTCATTATGTCGTTTTTATGGGCTTGGAAAATTTAAGGAGATTTAGGGTCGGTCATTCGAATTCATTCAGATGTCGTGGACGATATCATATGAAAATATGTGATTCATCCTTAATTCTAGTTTTATGACCCTCAAATTCCAAAAAACGAGTAACGATCATACCGAAGCGATTTTATTAGGTCGTTTTTTATAGGCCCACAATACTTTAGGAGATTCGGGGCCTGCTGTTCGAATTTATGTAGATGGCGTGGACTATAACATACAAAAATTTGGGAATCGTCCTGAATTTGTGTTTTATGGTCCTAAAATGCCAAATAACGAATAATGGTCATGGCGAAACGATGACCATTGTTCATTAGGTCTTTTTATAGGCCCAAAGTTTTTTAGGAGATTCGGCGTCGGTTGCCCGAGAATTCATGCAAATGGCATAGATTATAGCACACGAAAATCTGAGAATCGTCCTGAATTCCTCTTTTATGGCCCTAAAATGCCAAAAAATGAGGAACGATCATGGCAAAGCGATGACTATTGTTCATTAGGTCGTTTTTTATGGACCCACTAAATTTTTTGGAGATTCGAGATCGGTCGTCCGAATTCATGCAGATAACGTGAACTATAGCACATGAAAATCTTCGAATCATTCTTAATTCCAATTCTATGGTCCTAAAACACCAAAAAATATGGAACGGTCATAACGAAACAATAACTACTGTTCATTAAAAAACTTAAATATAATAAAAAAATAAGGACAAACACCTTAGAGTTACTAGGGTTACGGTAGAATGGACGGGCTACTCCATTCTTAAAAATAAAACCTCAACAGTGTGCTGACTCTGCTTGATTCCCATTTGCCTCGTTAGTCATTTACCATAGAGGAAGAAGTATAGTTAGTGCTAGAAATCAGTGTAATAGCTTCATCTATTAATGCTTGTATTTCATGTGTTAATCAACATATAAAAAGTGAAAACTGCTAGAGCGATTTTTAGTAGGCGTTTGGATATAAAAATTGTAATCTTTGAAAAAATTAATATTTAAAGTTAAAGTTTAAAATGATATTTGAAATTTAAAATTATGTTTGTACATTGACTTGAAAATATATTATAATTTTGTGAGCGAAATAAAAAGTTTTTTTTTGGAATTCTTTATGAAAAACTCATTTTCAAAATATCTCTAAAAAACTTACAAAATTTCATGGATAAACACCGTAGACAATAAATTTGTGTCGAGAAAATAAAATCAAGACCGAAAAATATCGCAACAATCGTAGTATTTGATTTCGAATATTTGAGTGTACAATCTCTATAAATCCTCTGATTCTTCCTTCCAATAATAAATAAATTCAAGGGCCTTTGAGCTTGATCTTGAATCTGTATTTGTTTCCACGAACGATGATCTTGTTCTTGAGCTTGAACTTGATCTTGATTCGTTCTTGTTATTGAGCTTGAACTTGATTGCTTGAAGCTTGAAACTTGTGGAGAAATTTGCGGCGTTTGATCCACGAGCTCTTTTTTTTTTCTTGTTATAACTTCTGGTCCCTTTTCTAGGTTATGAAGACCCATATTTATAATTGTGGGAGAGAAGAGTTGTGATAAGAACAAACTCTTTCCGACCAATCAAATTGAAGTGTGACATGACCGCATTTGATTGGCCAGAACATGTCACTTGCACACGTGGCACGATTTCATTGGCCTTTCCGTATGACTGGGCATGCCTTGTCATTTTGACACGTGGCATGATCATATTGGCTCTCCCGCTTGATTTGGTCCGCCACGTCATTTGACACATGACACCAAACTGGGCCTCTAGAAAGATGACATCTTGGGCTTAATGAAGTGAGCTCATTATTTTAACCCAATTTAAATGGGCTAGCTCAATGGATTAAGACTTATTGATTTAATCCATATTTATTGGATTTATATAATTAGGTCAATTATATTAGCCCATAATATTTATTTGGACCAATATACCTTGAATTAAAAATATAATCCAAATTACTTATTGAATTTAAATTCAATAAATTTTGTATGCCTACAAATGCCCCTACTTCAAGACTTGTCAAGGTGTAGACTCGTTGAAACCGAATCACGTCTGGAAGTACGAACTAATTTAGACATATTTCCATTTGCTAGTAGCTTGGATAAAAATATCTTTTTTTCCACAAACTCGAATCGTCTCCAAAGCTTAGGACGACTGGACCGTTCAATTTATTAAGTTTTACTTCTAAAGTAGCATTTTAATTCGGGAATACAACAAAATGGTTTCATTTGCCCATTGAAGTGGGACATGCATGTCCTTTGACTATCACATTCTTTGCAACTGAAATTGCATTGTAATCCATGCCAAGTCAACCAAATCACACACTGTGCTGAATTTTGGGCCTTCTAGTATCCATTTAGAGTATATATCTCATTCATTAATTCCATACTACTAAATATGAAGCACTTATGGATTAATTTCTATCAAAGTCTAAAGAGTCAAAGTTATGTGCACCTACTTTCACGTGAGTCGCTTGCACCTCGGATTAGTATACTAGAATCACATTGGCAGTATAATAGCTTTGATAGCTTTGCTTAGTATGGCATAAATAAATCACCACCTCATATTAACCTTGCCCAAATAGGAGAATGATTCTTACAATATGAATTCTTTTTGGAGTTCGATTACAACCATCCCACATCGGTATTTATTTTCCCGCAGCCACTTTGAAGAATCTATATAAACCCCATATTCTCATATATTTTGAGTATCAATCAGCTATCAGCATCTTCAAGCTGCTCTTGAGTTCGTTTCTTTAACGATCGGAAAGTGCTAGTATTTGAGGTAATTTCTTTTTCTTTCTTTTCTTGTTTTGTTGTTTTATTTTCTTTTTGTAGGTCAAGCGAGAAAGATATGTTTTTGTTCAACAAGATGATCCACGCATGAAGAAGGCGATCTTATCGTGTGAAGGGATGAGTACTCATCCCGACCCGATTATCGGAGAGATTACTCTCAATTTGGCTCGACTATCGAAGAGATTACTCTCAAAACGGCCTGACTATTGGAGAGATTGCTCTCAATGTGGTTCGACTATCGGAGAGATTACTCTCAAAACAGCCCGACTATCGAAGAGATTACTCTCAATGTGGCTCGACTATCGGAGAGATTACTCTCAAAATGGCCCAACTATCGGAGAGATTACTCTCAATGTGGCTCGACTATCGGAGAAATTACTCTCAAAATGGCCCGACTATAGGAGAAATTACTCTCAATGTGGCCCGACTATCAGAGAGATTACTCTCAGAATGACCCGACTATCGGAGAGATTACTCTCAAAGCGACCCGACTATCGGCGAGGCCAACTTAAGGTGCAAAGGGACTCATATGTCCACCTTAAGATTGAAAAGTTATAGTTCCTTTTAAGGACAAACCCACGAAGAGGCCAACTTAAGGTGCAAAGGGACTTATATGTCCACCTTAAGATTGAAAAGTTATAAAGCTTCAACTTGAAGACGACATCGACTTGAACACTTGGAGAACTTTGAAGATTTGGTAGACTTTGCAGACTTCAACTCAAAGATTCGGAGGGCTTAAATAATTCAACTTTAAGATCGGCAAATTTGAAATTGAAACTTGAAGACCGACGAACTTGAAGACTTCAACTTTGATACTTGGAGGGCCTAAATATTTCAACTTGAATATCGACGAATTTGAAGACCGACGGAATTGAAGATTTCAACTTGGGGACTTCAACTTGAATACCGACGGACTTGAAGACTTCAACTTGGAGACTTCGAGGGCTTAAATGTTTCAGCTTCTCTTTAGCTTTACATTGTCGGACTTTTATCTTAGTCGCATAATTTTCAGCTTTACGCGCTTGTAACAAAAGATTCATATCTTGTCGTGGAAGAGTCCAAATAATGAACCGTTTGATGACTTCAATATCTAAAATATATCCAATACTTAGAATCAAAAACCTTTAGAATTGTGCTGGATAATATTTTGAAACCAACTTTAGATTTCACTGTGTTGAAAATTTCAAATTTGCACAGTTTCACCAAACAAAATTCATATCTCCGTGTAGAAATATCGAAATTGCAAACCGTTTGATTTCAAGAAAACTAGACTTCAAGAACTAGAACATATCCAAAATTCTCAATCAAACAACTTCAGAATCGTCCTAGATAATATTTTGAAATCAACTTTATATTGCATCACGCTATCAATTCCAGATTTGTGCAGTCTCACCAAAAAATTCGTATCTCGATGTAGAAATATCAAAATTTCAAACCGTTTGATTTCGAGAAAACTAGACTTCAAGACCTAGAACATATCCAAAATTCTCAATCAAACAACTTCAGAATCGTCCTAGATAATATCTTGAAATTAACTTTATATTGCACCACGCTATCAATTCCAAATTTGTGCAGTCTCACAAAAAAATTCATATCTTGGTATAGAAGCCTCAAGATCGGAAGATGTCTTACTTGCCATCAATCGAAATTTAAGAGATATATTCTCACAAATATCTTGGGTTCAAGTCTCACCGAATTTGTAACGTTGTGCCAAGCAATCTTTTCCTTATACTTGTGTTTTCTTTTGATGCCTCTCTTCTCTTCCTCTTTTTTTTAAAAGGCAGAGGGTGGACTTGGAGACTGACAAACTTGAAGATTTGGAGAACCTGAAGGCATAAGAATCCCTGGACTTCAATGCAAATACTTGACCCTCCTAAAATCGGCCCATTGAAGATATTAATTTACCATGGAGGGTTTCCCCCTTTAAATCAAATGAGATCAAAGTTCAACGGGAGGATGACATTTCAGCTTGATCTTACATTCCTTCATACTTCATTCGAACAACAATTGGGGGCAATATGTATCTTTTTAACTTATACGACTAAACTTAGAATGAAACTCTAAGCTGCCTACGTACCTCGGCGAAGAGGATCAAGTCATACCGTTGTTCAGACTGGTGATTTTTTTATGTCCTAACTTTTGCCTAGGCCGCCTCTTTCAAAGTTTTCAACCTAGCGGACTTTCCTTTTTTTTTTTTAATTTTTTACGTCCTAACTTTTGCCTAGGCAGCCTCTTTCGAAGTTTTCAATCTAGCGGACTTACTTTTTTTCCTTTTTTATAGGGGGCCGTACACAGTTTAGACTCATGCGGACCAGGAGTATAGTAACATGCAGTTTAGGCTCATGCATCAAGGAGCGTTGTAACTTCAAGGATAATACTTCTTCAAAAACTTGCCATTGATAGGGCCGATTCTCATGCCATCGGCTTCAACCAGCTTGTAAGCCCCACTTGAGTACGACATATGGCCCATCCCATTTTGAAGTGAACTTCCATACAGGTTTATGGGAAGTAATTATGGGTCTTCGTACAGTAAGGACTTGATCTCCTAATAGAAAGGATCTCGGGCGAACTCTTTTATTGAAGGCGCGAGACAATCAAGATTGATAACATTCAAGATTCTGTTGAGCTCCCAACCTCTTCTCATCAAGAGCCTCCAACTCTGCTAGTCGAAGTCGAGCATTTTCTTCATTAGTGATCCCTTCTTGAATAACCAGTCATAATGAATGTATTTGACGCTCAAGTGGCAAGACGACTTCAACTCTATAAACCAGTGAATAAGGAGTCGCTTGTGGTGGCGTGCGGTGAGTCGTCCTATATGCCCATAGAGCTTCTTCCATACGGTCATTCGGATTTGGATATGACTTTCTTTAGCAAGTTGCATAGAGTTTTGTTGAATGCCTCAGCTAGACCATCGACGACAGCATTGCACATCGAAAAGTTACATTACTTGAAGCCGAAGAGATCACAAATCTTGTTCATCAACCTATTATCAAATGGCTTTTCATTATCCATTATTATGTAGCGAGGAATGCCAATGCGATAAATAATGTTTACTCGGATGAAATTTACAATATTTTCCTTCTTTACTTCCTTGAGAGTAACAGCTTCATCCCATTTTAAGAAGTAGTCGGTTGCAGCCAGAATGTATAGGTGCCCACCAGAGGACTTTGGCAGTGGTCCAACAACATCCAATCCCCAAGCATCAAACGGCCAGGATGCAACAGTCGGGTGCAACACTTTAGGAGGTTGATGAATAAAATTCGCATGGAATTGACAGGCCTTTCATCTTCGAGCATAGTCCAAGCAATCTTTTACCATCGTTGGCCAATAATATCCCATTCTTTTTATATGGAAGTGGAGCTTTGGTCCAGACTGGTGTGACCCACATACCCTAGAATGCGCTTCTTGCAAAGCTTTGAGTGCTTCATCTTCCCCTAAGCATCGCAAGAGTACTCCCTCGAATGATCTTTTGTATAGGGTATCTTTGTAGTAAAGGAAGCGAGGTACACGATGACGGATTTTAGTTCTTCTCTGCAGATTTTTTGAAAGTATCCCATAGCACAAGTAGTCGATAATGGGTTGTCTTCATTATTGTTTCTCGACTTCAGAAACAACAACAAGATGCTTGAGTTCATTTTCTTTACCTTCAGCCTCATTTGGCAGCGGTACTACCCATTTTTGGCAGACAGTAACTTGCGCTTGATCAGGCAGGATTATAGATGAAGCTAGGGCAGCTAAAGCATCCGCCTTCTTATTTTCTTTCCTTTGTACATGCTGAATAGTCACATCACCGAGCCATCCCATTAACTTTTTAGCGTAATCATGATATGGGATTAGTTCAGGCTTCTTGACCTCGTAACTACCTAAAAGCTGATTGACCACTAACTGAGAGTCACCAAAGACTTGCAATTGCAATTGCTTCATATCAACAACCATTTCAAGCCCAAGTATTAATGCTTGATACTCAGCAACATTGTTGGAACAGAGTTGTGTCAAGGTGAAGGAGTAGGGCAAGACTTCACCTTGGGGAGTGACAAATACTACGCCAAGCCCAGCTCCCCCACGATGCGCAGCACCATCAAAGTACATCTTCCATGGAGGTTGAACTTCAATGACCATTGCGTCCTCATTAGGTAGTTCATCAATTAGCTCCCAGTCATTAGGTATCGGATGATCTGCCAAAAGTCTGCCAATGCTTGTCCCTTTACAGCCTTTTGAGGGATGTACAAAATCTTGAATTGTTGAAATTGGAGGTACTATCTCGCTAGTCGATCACTAAGGACAGGTTTTGACATCACGAACTTGATGGGATTTGTTTTAGAAACAAGACGGACAACATGAGCTTGAAAGTAGTGCTTCAACTTTTGAATTGAGAAGACTAGTGCCAAACATAACTTCTCAATTGGCAAATAATTCAACTCATTTGGTGTCATCATCCTGCTCAAGTAGTAAAGAGAGTTTTCTTTCCCCTCATTATTTTCTTGGGCCAACAGTGCTCCAACAGACCTTTCCTGTGCCGCAATGTATATTATCAATGGCTTTCCAGGTATAGGAGCTGCTAAAACTGGAGGCTTCATCAAGTAAGTTTTGATACTTTCGAAGGCATTGCTACAAGCTTGGTCCCACTTGAAAGGAATGCCTTTCTTCATGAGGCGACTAAATGGTTAGCACCTCCCAACCAGGTTTGATAAGAATCTTCTAAGGTATGCTAGCTTTCCTTGCAGACTTTTCAATTCATGGATATCTCGAGGCTCAGACATTTTCAAAATGGCATCCACTTTGGTTTGATCAATTTCGATCCCTCGATGTCGGACAATGAAACCAAGGAACTTTCCAGAAGTAACTCCAAAGGCACATTTCAATGGATTCATCCTAAGTTGGTACCTCCGGAGCAATTCAAATACCATCCTCAAGTCTTTCATGTGGTCGCCCTTCTCTCTTGATTTCACCACCAAGTCGTCAACATAGCATTCGACATTCTTGTGGAGAAGTTCGTCGAAAATATTCTGTATAGCCCTTTGGTAAGTAACATCAGCGTTCTTCAAGCCAAAAGGCATTACCTTGTAGCAATAAATACTCTTTTGGGTACAGAATGCAGTAAGTTCTTCATCTTTTGGTGCCATGTGTATTTGGTTATAGCCCGACGAACCGTCCATGAAAGACATTGCCTCGTAACCAGTAGTAGTATCGATTATCAGCTCTGGAATAGGAAGCGGAAATTCATCTTTCGGACATGCATTGTTGAGATCTCTAAAGTCAACGCATACTCAAATCTGGCCATTATTCTTCCTTACAGGGACAATACTTAAATCCCATGTTGGGTGTGAGCACCTAATTTTTGATAATATTTAATTTTTTGTCACTTCTTCTATGTAAATATTTTAGGGGTTTTAACCTATAATTTTTAGCTTTGTTACACTTTTTATTATAGGGTAAAAATACAAAATTTAAAAGGTGAATTATTACTATTAATATTATTTTATTTTTATTTTTATTTTAAAATAATAAAAAATTCCGAAAAAATATATTTTTTTATTTTCAGGAGTGATTTAAAAAATAAGAAAAAAAGGAGTATTGAATAAAAAAAAGTAAAAGTAGGTGGAATTCTCTTTTAAAAAGTAAAAGAAAGTAGAAAATTAAAAAAATAAAAGTAAAGCTTTGTGGAAATTTTAAAAAAATAAAAAGTAAAATAAAGTTGGAATTAAAAAACAAATATAAATGTATCTGAAAATTTAAAAAATTTAAAGCAAAAGAAAGTAGCATTTTTAAAAGAAAAACAAAAGAAAGTAGATTGTTTTTTTAAAGAAAAGTTAAATAAGTGGAATTCTCTTTTAAAAAGTAAAAAAAGTGGAATTTTAAATAAGATAAAAGTAATTAAAGTTGGAATTTAAAAAATAAAAGTAAAGAAAGGTGGGATTTCTTTTTATAAAAAAAAAAATAAAAGCAATTTGTAAGTGGGATTCCTTTTAATTAAAAAATAATAAAATAATAAAATATTTTTTAAAATAAATCTGAATCTCGGAAATTTTGTTATAAATAGAAGAGAAAATTTGAGAAGAGGAAGAAAAAAAAAGAAGAGAGGGGGAGGAGAGAAATTTAGGTTGAAAATTTTCATTAAATTTTTCTTTCAATATTTCGGGCCTTGAATCTTGGGTTTGAAGAAGAGTTGACAGAGATTTTGTTGTTGCTGCTGTATTGACTCTACAACTTTCAGATTTTATTCATTTGAATTCACTGTCTTGTAGGTATGTAATTCAAGCTCTTGAGTTAAAAAATGTTGGAGCATCTTTATTGAAGCAGAAACAAATTGATTTGGTTCTTTTGATAAAGTTTCTTTCGTATTTAATTTGTTCGCATGAATGATGTTTCTTTGATTGAGTGAATTGAGATTTGCAAATGTTAACGTTATTTTAGTATGTTCATGACTCTGTCTCATTTTTTTTTCTTTTTTTCTTTTTCTTGGCTCATGACTTGTAACCAGCAGGTATTATTTTGTTTACATTTAGATTTCAAGCTCATGTAGCACCATGTTCATATTTTGAAATTTAAAGAAGTATGTGAAGTTGAACAATTTGTCAACATTAAGATGTAAAAAAAATAGATTGCGTTAGTGGAAGGATCTTATCTTCAGTTTCTGTTATTGGCTGCATATTTTCTTAAACTAACCATGTGAAGATTCAACTTCCTCTGCTTCAAAATGGTACTGTAGAAGTTATAGTGGTGATACTACAATTTTCTCTTTAGCATAGTGTTAAATAAATTAATTACTTTAAGTGTTCTTTGTTATAATCAAGTTTAAAATGCATTTTTGTATGTCCATGTTTGTTTTGTTCCTTCTGGTTCATCCGAATAGTTCTCAGCATGGTTTTTTTTTGTGCTCATATGGTCATTTAAGATTCATTATTTTGTTATAAAATTTTGTTAGTTTCTTTCTAGAATTTGAAAACGAAAGTCGGTCTTTTAAAGATGATATGGAGATAAACCCAAAGCTGGCACCTGTCTTTTGTTATTTTCACATAAATGCCAACTCCACATTTCTGAATTGTAGTATGCTATAACAAAAGGCTCCAGTGAGATACATGTAGCTAACCCATTTCTTTAGGCCTTTTGTACTTATCAATTTATACCACTCTATCCACAATAAAACATCAAAACTCATGGCCCTCATTTACTTAATTTTAAATCCTTAGAATTTGAGGCATGCCATTTAGCGAATTTTTTATGGCCCTCGCAAAGTTGAAAAATACGTAGTTGCTTTAGGCGCGTAATTTGAAATTACCTTCCTAAACTCGGGTGTGCATTTCATGTGACCCAAATCCAAATCCCAACAACGTTAAATAAAATGTGTCGTGGACCGCGGGTGCATTTATGTGACGTGGTTCAAGATATATTTTAAATGACGTTGCAATCTTCCTAAAAATGAATAAGAGCGGTTAATAAGTTAAAATTGAACCATAGGCTAAAACATGTATTAAAATCAGATAATAGGCCAATTATAACAGTTGAGCGACCGTGCTAGAACCACGGAACCCGGGAATGCCTAACACCTTCTCCCGGGTTAACTGAATTCCTTACCCAGATTTCTGTGTTCGCGGACTGTAAAACAGAGTCAATCTTTTTCTCGATTCGGGATTTGAACCGGTGACTTGGGACACCATAAATTATCCCAAGTGGCGACTCTGAATTTTTAATAATAAATGAATCCCATTTCTATTGTCACTTTAAGTTGGAAAAAACTCCCTTATACCCTTTCCGGGGTGTAGGAAAAAAAGAGGTGTGATAGCCTGGCGACTCTGCTGGGGACTGGAACCCAGAACTTCTCGTTCAGGGTTCGGGAATTCGAGCTTGGAATAATTGTTATAATTGGCTTTGTTTATTATTTGATTTTTACATGTTTGGGCCTAATGTGCTAAATGCTGCTTTTACCGCTTTGATATTATCTGAACTGTATATAAACTGCTACGAAACCCTTCTCTTCTCACCTTCGGGGATGTGCTCGTTGGTCGTGACTCCCTATTCTGTTAGTGTCATACCTTGAAATAAGAAAGAAGCTCGGACAAGTTACAAAGCCGGATGGCCTTTTGGTTCCCGGTACATAGCCCCCTCCTCGGCTCGAGTACACAACCTAGAACAAATACCCAGGCTTTGAACCTAGAATAACTCAGCTTCATGCCGGATCCCTAATAGAAATGTTTGTGTGCATCATGTGCATTTGACTTTGGAGGCTCAACACAGGGGTTGGGTCTGTCTAGGACAGGTGTACCAAAAATGAAAAAGACCATCCTGATGCATCTTACTTGCTACTTGTGCATTTATTTGCTTCGGACTTGCATGTTGACCGACTTTTGAATATTTTGAGGAAAGAGAAATAGCAGTATGAGGGTTAAAGAGAGTTAATCGCCTGTTTTGAAAAAAAAACCAATGTCCAAATAGTGCTGAAACTCTGCCGAATTTTTGAGAAATTTTATAATAAAAAAAAATGAAAAAAAGGAGAAGGAAAAGAAAAAAGATTTGTTTTCAAAAATAGTTTGTTTATTTTGCCAATAAAATGAAAAAAGAATCTTGTTTTCAAAAATAGTTTGTTTTATTTGCCGAACTACGTCAGTTTGATTCTCACAGGGTGTGGGATACGTAGGTAACCCTCGGGTCCAACTTCTTTTTGCCAAAAATAGCCCGAAACGAAAAAAAACAATAATTTATTTTACTGTAAATAGGTAAGGTGATGTCTTTTTTATCAAAAATAGCCGAATGTTCCCGAAAGGGACGCCGGAAGGCTGATTTCGCATAAACAGCCACCTTTGGTCTTTTTTTAATTTTTGGCCAGTTAGTAGGCATAGCCTTAAAATCTCCCTCCGAAGTGCTGAAAGGCCGTATTTGCAAAGTTGGGCTTTTGGTTTTAGAAAAAAATCTGAAAAAGGGTCAGTTTTGATTCAAAATAGAGTAAATCATGATTAATCACCTTAATAAATGTGCAGAATGAGCACCAGCCAGAATTTACCAGTAACAATTATGAACAAGATCCCTTTGGAGTTGCACATGTGGTGGGATGACTTGGGCAAATCAAGGCGAGACACGGTCAATCTATACTTGGGAGGCCTCGCTAGGTTGCAGAAAATTAATCCCAGAGGGGATATCATAAAGGCATTGGTCACATTCTGGGACCCGGCTCACAACGTATTTCATTTCTCATATTTTGAACTTACCCCAACATTGGAAGAAATAGCCGGATATATTGGGGGTCCCAAAGTTCCTCTAAGACACCAGTACCTAATTGCTCCGAGGGCCATAGCCGTGCACAGGTTCCTAGACTCTTTGAAAATAAGTAGGGAGGTCCACAACCCAGACTTGGCAGCTGTTTTTTGTACTTTCCAGTTTATATACAACAGATATGGTCATATATGGGGGTTAAACAAGCCGGAAAACAAAATTTGTAGCAAGGGAAACCGCCTTAAGTGGGAAGAACACATATGTTTTGCATTTATGGTGGTCTTTTTGGGACTTTTGATGTTTCCTAGAAAAGATGGGAATATTGACATACGAGCAGTCGGGGTTGTCAGCACTTTTGTTTACTCAGGCCAACGACACCCTCGCACCCATGATAGTAGCTAAAATCTTTCGTGCTCTCACAACCTGCAAAGTCGGGGGAGACTTTTTTGAGGGGTGCAACGTGTTGCTGCAGATGTGGATGATCGAACACCTATGCCGTCTTCCTTAATTTATGAGTTATGGGTTGACAGAGAAAACATGCATAGAGGAATTTTCTACGAGGGTTGATGGAATCAGCTTGCCAGAAGGGGTCACAGAGTGGATAGCGTGCCTCCATTCCGTCATTGCAAGCCAAATAGAGTGGACATTTGGATGGCTGCCTGTGGATGAAATCATATATATGCCAGCCACTGGACCTCATTTCCTTTTGATGGGACTCAGGAGTATCCAGTCCTATGCCTCGTATCAAGTTTTGAGGCAGTTGGGGGAGATGCCAAATAGTTCCGAAAGATGAAGATCTTAGTGGCCAAGTGGTCGAGATCGGGCATAACGGACAATTTCACGAAGCAGCAGTCCTCCAAATTTGGAGCGAGTGTCAATACTTAACGGCAAATACATGTGTATGTGATCGGTCCAAAGGTGAAGTTTCGCCAGGATACCTTGCTTGGTATAGGAGAGAAATCGAGTTTGGGAGGCCGACCAAGAGACCCCATCTCCAGGAGTTCGTCGGGGCGTCGCAAGAACAGTGGGATTGGTTGGCTAAAGAACATGAGTACAGGGCCACAATAGGCAGATTGGAGAAGCAAGTCATGGAGTTGCAGTTTGAGAAAGATCTGCAGGCCGCCGCAGATGAGGGGGAGAAAAAGAAACTAGCTAAAGAAAATGAGGCCCTTCGAGCCCAAATTCAAAAGATGAAAATACTGCAAAAAACCCCACCCGAAGTGCCAAAGATGAAAAATTTATAGATAACCTGAGGCGGAAAGTGGGCGAATATAATTTTGATCTGAACAAAGCAGAAAATGAATTAACCAGGGCTCAAAAACAATTGGCCGAAAACTCAGCAGAACGAGCACGTCTGGTTAAGCAGCTGAAAGAAAAGTATGACAATAAGGTTGCAGGGCTAAAGAAAAGGGTCATCGCCACAGAAAACAAAATGATCAAACAGGCAAAAGACTTTAGGGTTGAAAGGGAACATTGTTATACGGCTTTGGCGCAATTAGAAATAGACTTGCAACAACTTCAGGAGCAGAATCATGTGGCCGACCAAACTTTGGAAGCCAGGGCCTAGTAGATTGGGCATTTGTTACAAGAAAAAGGCGTCATAAGAGAGAGAATTAGAAACATCGCCAACTACGTCGTTATGAAGTGCCAGATCTGTGAGGATATGACTCGCACTACCTTCTTCGCAGCAGTGATGACATTTGTTAAGCAGATAATGAGTGACTTGGACCGACTTCAAAGGGATCTTGCATATAGGCCCGCGGCGAGACCGAATGATGTCCCGCGGGCACCAGGAGCATTGATGTATTCATGATTTCTCATGAAGTCTGTATTTCCGTTTCGGTTAAAGTCTGTCAGTCATGTTGATTTTGTATTTTCTTTCTGTTTTGTATTTCCTTTTGTTGGAGTATGATAGCTTATTTTCGGAGTCTGTATTTCGTCTTTGCATCAGAATTTGTTAGTCTTTTGGAATTTGTTAGTTTTGAGTTTTGTAATGGAAGCATTTGTTTTTTAGAGCTGTTTACTTGTGCACTTATCTTCCAGAACTACGCACGGCCTGATTCATGCGGGGACATGATACGTAGGCAATCTCTATAGGATTCGACCACCACTAAAAAGAAAAGGGGGAAATGAAAAATAAATAAAGGAGGATATAATAAAGGAAGCTTAAAAGAAGGGGAACAATTATGAGAGACCGGAATGACGCACGCAACCGAAGCAAATGCATGATAGAAAATATTTAATTGCCTAGGTGCATTGCATCCCAACATGTAATTGCATATGTGTTAAACTCTAAAAACTAACAAGTTTGTTGTTTTGTAGAGAATTCAAGCAGTTAGTTTATCTAGAGGATACTGACACATTATCATTACCAAACCAGATCAAAAGGACCAATACCAGAAATCATGTCTATCACAAATGTCGACACAAATGTTGAGGTAGAGGAGTTGGACGTCAGTAAAATAAAAGAGGAGATGCTCAAACTTAAGTAACAGATGGCCGAGATGTATCAGGCCTGGTCTAAAAGACAATCACCCCCAGCTTACCCTGCTAACCCTGCTTCCACCCCACCACCAGCTCAGGCTCAGGATCATCCTGCCATCGATCCAAGCTTTCCCATTTACTAACATTACCATGGCACTACTTCTCATATGCCACAAGCTCCACTACCAAATCAATTCCATACCCCCCTCCGCCAGTCACCCCTGTCTTTGTGGCATCTCCACCAGCTGCACTCCATATATCCTCGAGTGAGCCTATGTTCCAAGCTCAGGACAACCAGTACTACCCCCAGAGCCCACCTTCAAAGCTCCCGAAACCTACCCCTATAATCCACGTTCTGATCTCCCGAGAGAAGCTGAGAGACCAACCAAAAATCCCGAACATGAGGAGATGTTCGGGAAAGTTAAGAGCCTAGAATAGTCATTCCGGGACATGCGAGGATTAGGAGGTCAAGTAAGTGTGGCCTACAAGGACCTATGTCTGTTTCCAAATGTGCAATTGCCGCCAGGTTTCAAGATGCCCAAGTTTGATCTATACAATGGGCACGGTGATCCAGTAGCACACTTAAGAGGTTTTTAAAGTAAGATGAGGGGAGCCGGAGGAAAAGATGAATTGTTAATGACTTACTTCAGTCAGAGTTTGAGTGGATCAGCATTGGAATGGTACACCCGCCAAGATCACGGAAGATGGAACACATGGGATGATCTGGCACAAGCGTTCGCTTGTCACTTCCAGTATAATCTTGAGATCATTCTAGACCGACTGTCCTTGACTAAACTAGAGAAGAAGCACAGTGAAAAATTTAGAGAATATGGTTCCGATGGAGGGAGCAGGCAGCAAGGGTCGATCCCCCAATGAAAGAGAGCGAGATGGTTGATTACTTTTTGCAGGCTTTAGAGCCGACCTACTTTGGTCATTTGGTGTCCGCAATCGGCAAGTCTTTTAATGAGGTTGTAAAAATGGGAGGCATGGTCAAGGAGGGACTTAAGTCCAACAAGATCATGAGATATTCAGTAATCAAGGCAACCACACAGGCCATCCAAAACGGCACTGGGTGTACTTGGGAAAAAGAAGAAAGAAGATGTTGCAATAATTGAGTCCGGAGCCTGGTTCGGATCTAGAGTCCCATCACCCTACTATAACCAACCCCGACCCTATCACAAAAATTACCCCACACTCCATATAGCCCTCCACAACAATACTACCCACCGCCAGATCCCCATTTTTCCGTCCATCAGGCACAAACCTATACCCAAACCTCGACACACGCACAATGGCGTGTGTCGGCTCCACAAAATCCATACCCAGATCCACAAAACACATATACACCCCCAAGAGCCTACAGAAATCCCCCCGGAATGGGTTTCCGACCAAGCCAAGCCTTCAAGAATGAGAGGTTACAAAATCAAAAGACTTTCACTCCATTGGGGGAATCGTATACCAGTCATTTCCACAGGTTGAGGCAGTTGGGCATGCTGAATCCAATTGAGCCTAAAATACCAAATCCCCCTCCTAGAAATCTTGACCACTCGGTGAGTTGTGAGTACTGTTCAGGGGGCCCTGCGCATGATATAGAGAAGTGTTGGAAACTGAAAACAGCTGGCAAGAGCTTATTGATACTCATCGGATTGAGGTCCAGGCCCCAGAAGCACCAAATATCAATCATAATCCACTGCCAGCTCACCATGAGACCCATATGATTGAGTTGGTACACAAAGGAGAGGAGCCTAAAAAACCCTTGTAGACGGTAATGATGATCCGTTCCAGCAAAACCAATTCAAAGGAGAAGGTAACCAGTGGGAAATCAGTGGTCCAATTGAAAGGGGTAGATAATAAGCCAGCTGTGGTAGCCGAGAAAGGGTCGTCAAGCACTGTTGCAGTGAAACCAGAGAAAGCTAAAGTGGTAGTACCAGGGGTTTCAAGTAAACCTGTTGTGGTCGTGAAGGGTGCTCGCACAGAGCCTTTTATTATAAAACCAGTAACTCAGCTTCCAGTGATCAACAACAAGGCTGTTCCTTGGAATTATGAATGAGTGATAGTGATTTACAAAGGCAAAGAAATCAAAGAAGAAGTTTGTGAAGCACAAGGTTTGACTCGCTCAGGAAGGTGTTTCACTCCCAAGCAGTTAAGAAGAGCTAAAGATAATCCAACGCCGGTAAAGAAAGCTGTAACTAAAGAAGAGGCAGAGGAATTTTTGAGGAAAATGAAAGTGCATGACTATTCTGTTGTAGAGCAGTTGAGGAAAACGCTCGCTCAGATCTCATTGCTCTTATTGCTAATCCATTTAGATAAGCACCATCAGTCGCTAATGAAAATCTTGAATGAGGCCCATGTCCCCGACAAGATCTCGGTAAACCATCTGGAAAAGATAGCCAACAAGATTTTGAAGTAAACAGAGTCACTTTTTCCGATGATAAATTGCCCGTAGAGGGTACTGAGCATAACAAAGCCCTTTACCTTACAGTGAAATGTGAGGATTCCATGGTTACCCGGGTATTGATTGACAATGGTTCAAGTGCGAACATCTGTACTCTCTCCACTCTAAGCAAGCTGAAAGTAGAAGATGAGAGGATTCATAAGAACAGTATCTGTGTGCGGAAATTTGACGGCGGGGGCAAAGACTCCGCCGGGGACATAATGTTAGAGATGACTATAGGTCCAGTAGAATTCATAATGGAATTCCAAGTGCTGGATATAACTGTTTCCTACAATTTGCTATTAGGGCGACCGTGGATTCATGCCACTAAAGTAGTACCATCAACACTCCATCAGATGGTCAAGTTTGAATGGGATAGACAGGAAATAGTTGTGCACAGCGAAGATAATTTTTGCGCTCACAGCAACACTATTGTGCCATTCATTGAAATGGAAAATGACAAGGGACCATGGGTCTACCAAGTTTCTGACGCAATGTCAGTCGAGAAAGTTCCAGAAGGGAAGTGTATCCCAAATACAAAGATAACCGCCGCATCAGTCATGGTAGCGTATGAAATGTTGAAGAATGGTTTTGTACCAGGAAAGGGTTTGGGATCAGCTCTCCAAGGCATCATACAACCCGTGTCTCTTCCTGAAAACTTGGGAACATTTGGTCTGGGATTCAAGCCCACGGCCGCAGACATAAAAAGAGCCAGGAAATTGAAACAGAGGGCATGGGTCCTTCCAAAGCCGGTCCCATGTCTTTCCAGATTATTTGTCAAGTCCGGTACGAGGAGTCGCCCCATAACAGCAATTCCCATTTCTGTGATTGATCCTGACAAGGAGTTAATTGAAAGGTTTGAGAAGTTGTTCGACAGTGTGAACATGTTGGAAATTGGAGAAGGTTCTAGCAACGCGGAAGTGCAATTTATCGGGCCAAAAACAAAGCTTAATAATTGGAAGGCTACTCCTCTCCCTACTCGAAAGGAGTCTTGGTAGTTTGCTTTGATTTTCCTTTAAGTTTGTATGGATTATTCCAGGGTTGTAATCCAGATTTCATTTTTTTCCAGTCTGTTTGAGTGTGCAAACCTTGTTATCTTTTATCATTCAATGAAATACAATTTCCCTTTCTTCATCATTTCTGATGGTTTTCCTTTTTGTTTTCTTTTCTTTTCTATACAGTACTTTTTACGCTGGTTCTAATGACATGGCATGCATAAGGAATCCTCAGCCCAGTCTTAAAAATCAATCTGATTCTGAAATATTAGTTCAAGAAGTAGATTGTGATTACGAATCAGAATACAATGATGAGGATGAAGCCTTAGAAGAGATTAGTAAGGAGTTAATTCACTTCGATGAAAAACCCAAACCCAACCTGAATGATATAGAAGTCGTCAATTTAGGGGACATAGACAATGTCCGAGAGACTAAAATAAGTGTCCACCTCGAGCCAGAGATCCGGGAAGAGTTAATTAAAGCACTCATAGAGTACAAAGATGTTTTTGCATGGTCATATAATGACATGCCGGGTTTGAGCACTAATATAGTGGTCCACAAATTGCCTACTGATCCAGCATTCCCTCCCGTCAAGCAAAAGTTGAGGAAATTCAAAACTGATATGAGTGTGAAGATTAAAGAAGAAATTACCAAGCAGTTGGATGCAAAGGTTATTCGGGTCACTCGATATCCTGTTTGGTTGGTTAATGTCGTACCTGTACCGAAAAAGGACGGCAAGATCAGAGTATGCGTCGATTACTGCAATCTCAACAAAGCAAGTCCGAAGGATAACTTCCCACTACCCAATATCCACATTTTGATCGATAATTGTGCCAAGCGTGAGATAGGATCTTTTGTGGATTGCTATGTCGGGTATCATCAGATTCTAATGGATGAAGAAGATGCAGAAAAGACGGCTTTCATCACGCCATGAGGGGACTTATTACTACAGGTGTAATGCCATTTGTTTTGAAGAACGCTGGGAAACTTACATGAGGGCCATGACTTCCGTGTTTCATGATATGATACACAAGGAGATTGAGGTATACGTAGATGATGTGATCATAAAATCAAAGCATCAGGCCGACTACATTGGGGATTTGAGGAAATTCTTTCAGAGGCTTCGCAGGTACAACCTCAAGCTTAACCCTGCCAAGTGTGCATTTGGTGTTCCATCCAGAAAGCTGTTGGAATTTATAGTCAGCCGGCGAGGCATCGAATTGGACCCATCAAAGATCAAAGCCATACAAGAATTGCCACCTCCGAGGAACAAGACTGAAGTGATGAGTCATTTAGGAAGGTTGAACTACATCAGCAGGTTTATTGCTCAGCTCACGACAACTTGTGAGCCTATTTTCAAGTTGCTGAAGAAGGACGCTGCGATCAAGTGGACTGATGAGTGTCAAGAAGCATTCGACGAGATAAAGGGGTACTTGTCTAACTCGCCTGTGCTGGTACCACCAGAACTAGGGAGACCTTTGATTCTTTACTTGACTGTCCTGGAAAATTCATTTGGCTGTGTACTGGGGCAGCATGACGTCACAGGTAGAAAAGAACAGGCCATCTACTATCTTAGAAAGAAGTTCACGGCTTATGAGGTTAAGTACACTCACTTGAAAAGGACATGTTGCGCCCTAACTTGGGTGGCACAGAAATTGAAACATTATTTGTCATCCTACACTACTTACCTCATTTCACGCTTGGATCCATTGAATTATATCTTTCAAAAACCCATGCCGACAGGAAGACTTACGGAGTGACAGATTTTGCTCACAGAATTTGACATCATCTATGTGACTCGGACTGCGATGAAAGCCCAAGCATTGGCCGATCATTTGGCCGAGAACCCGGTCGATGTAGAGTATGAGCCACTGAGGACTTATTTTCCCGATGAAGAGGTGATGCATATTGACGAGCTAGAACAGGCCGTAAAACCAGGTTGGAAACTTTTCTTTGATGGGGTTGCTAACATGAAAGGAGTGGGAATAGGAATCGTGCTTATTTCTGAAACAGGGCATCACTATCATGTTACAGCTCAGCTTCGTTTTCATTGTACCAACAATATGGTTGAATACGAAGCATGCATTTTGGGTTTAAGGCTAGCTGCAGACATGGATGTCCAGGAAGTTTTGGTCTTAGGAGACTCGAATCTTCTGGTATATCAAATTCAAGGAGAATGGGAAATACGTGATTTGAAGCTCATACTATACCGACAATATTTGCATGATCATTGTCAATGGTTTCGATCAGTGGAGTTTAGGCATATTCCAAGGGTCCATAATGAGGTCGCCGATGCTTTGGCTACCCTAGCGTCAATGTTGCACCATCCGGAAAAAG
Source organism: Nicotiana tabacum (assembly GCF_000715075.1). Classification (NCBI taxonomy): domain Eukaryota; kingdom Viridiplantae; phylum Streptophyta; class Magnoliopsida; order Solanales; family Solanaceae; genus Nicotiana; species Nicotiana tabacum. The sequence goes on from NC_134084.1 coordinate 159,107,167, forward strand.
CCTATGTCGATCCTTTTCACATTCAAGTACGAGATCAGCATGCTTACTACAACATGATTGAAGAAGAACTTGATGGCGAACCATGGTTCCATGATATCAAGGAGTACATCAGAATGGGGATATATCCAGTTCAAGCCACGGGGGATCAAAAGAGAACAATTCGACGGTTGGCAAGTGGATTCTTCTTAAGTGGAGGAGTTTTGTATAAAAGAACACCAGACCTTGGATTGTTAAGATGCATAGATGCTAGACAAGCTACGACTGTCATGTCTGAAGTACATTCAGGAGTCTACGGACCGCATACGAGCGGATATGTGCTGGCAAAGAAAATTCTCCGAGCAGGTTATTATTGGCTCACCATGGGGCGAGATTGTATCAGTTTTGTATGCAAATGTCATCAATGCCAGATACACGGAGATTTGATTCATTCTCCACCATTGGAATTGCACACGATGTCGGCACCATGGCCCTTCGTTGCTTGGGGCATGGATATCATTGGACCAATTGAGCCAGCAGCGTCCAATGGGCATAGATTCATTCTGGTAGCCATTGATTATTTCACCAAGTGGGTTGAGGCCAAAACTTTCAAGTCTGTAACCAAGAAAGCAGTGGTCGATTTTGTTCATTCAAATATCATCTGTCGATTTGGAATCCCAAAGGTGATCATCACGGATAATGGTGCTAATATTAATAGAAATTTGATGAAAGAAGTATGTCAACAGTTTAAGATTGCACACTGCAATTCCACCCCATATTGTCCCAAGGCGAATGGAGCAGTTGAGGCAGCCAACAAAAACATAAAGAAGATACTTCGGAAAATGGTAGAAGGTTCCAGGCAATGGCATGAAAAATTACCATTTGCATTGTTGTGTTATCGCACTACTGTCCGCACTTCAGTAGGTGCAACTCCTTATTTGTTGGTATATGGCACTGAAGCAGTAATACCTGCAGAAGTTGAACTCTCGTCCCTTCGGATTGTCGCTGAGGCTGAAATTGATGATGATGAGTGGGTCAAAACCCGTTTGGAGCAGTTGAACTTGATTGATGAAAAAAGATTGGCAGCAGTGTGTCATGGCCAGTTATATCAAAAGAGAATGGCAAGAGCATACAACAAAAAGGTGCGTCCCCGGAAGTTTGAAGTAGGTCAGCAAGTGCTGGAACATATTCTTCCACACCAGGCTGAAGCAAAAGGCAAGTTCGCCCCAAGTTGGCAAGGGCCATTCATTGTGACCAGAGTATTGTCCGATGGTGCTTTATGTTTAACAGACATCGAAGGAAAATGCATAGACATGGCTATCAATTCTGATGTAGTAAAGAGATATTATGTATGATTTCTTTGGTATAATTGTTGATTGTTTGTATTTGGCATTATTTCGAAGATTGAAATGACGAAGGCAATTTGTTCTGCTATCTAAACACTTTACCCTTTGTTCCCCCTTTTGAGACTTATTTATTTCTTTCATACCCCTCTTTTGGAATCAATCACGAAAAAGAAAAAAAAAAGAAAGAAAAGAAGTGAAAAGTATAACAACAAGGAAATTCAGGTGTGAACTACGTTTGACCTGATTCCTGTTAAGGATACGTAGGCAGCTTTATGGTTCGGTCATAGTAAAATAAAAGTCAAAAGATCCCCAAGCAAGAAACTGGGGAGAGGTTGTATTTGTAATAAGAAATGTGATTCCAAAAGTTGTAATTTTAAACCCTTGTCAAATTGTTTTGAGCCTTTGATACCCTTTCTTTCTAACCCTATCTAAAAGCCCACATTACGGTCCAAAGAAAGACCTTTCGATCAGTTTTTGAGAGATGCCAAGTCGAGCAAATAGAGGTGATTCATATCAGGGTAACACTCTGGTCCAAACAGGGAAAGTAATGAAAATGAGAGAGTCTTATTGGTGAAAACCTCACGGGCACCATGAGGCAACGAAAGTTGAGAGAAAATAAAAATGAGAGAGTCTTATTGGTGAAAACCTTCACCGGCACCATCAGGCGACAAAGAATTGAGGAATCAACAAATGAGAGAGGTTTGTCGGTGAAAACTCTCCAGGGCACTGCAAGTCGAACAAGATCCGTAAAGTTGGCGGAAAGTAAATTGGGTTGTAGAACATCTTGGAGCACAAAGTAAAACAATTGGAAAAGAGATTGGTTAAATAGACTGGGCCGATTAATCCAAAATGCATACCATAATCATTGGTGTCAGTGACTCCATTCAGATAAGTTCCTTTTTCCTATCTCCAATAGTTATCCAAATTCGGATTTTCTTCTTTATTCTTATTTCCCAAAATCATTGCATTTCATTACTGTTAATTTTTCCAAGTTTAGCCTTGTTTTAACAAATAAGAAGGAATTTCAAAGCTTACTACCAGTTTCAAAATTGCACAAAGCAAAATACGGCTAGAACATGCCAGAGATGATATGATGAAAAGTGGGACATATGGTGTAAGCAAAAGTTAAATCGGTGGAATGGTTTAGTAATGTCGTGGGAGATATACGAGTTCAGACAGAAAGGTCAGAAATGGAGAACAACAATTGGGGATCCTGCAGTTAAGGATCAGTCAGAAGGTCAAAACAATCCTTCGACCATGTTCAAGGCAGTCGAAATGAAGCAGAGCTTAGCAAAGAGAAAACCACCCCCAGCAAGAATGCCATAACTAACCGCCACGTTTAAACTGACAAGATTTTCTTTGATTTGAAACAGGGGCAAAGATGACATTTGTTTCAGGAAACACCCTGTCAGGAAGACAAGTACCATGCAGGTTTGATCGCAGAATTCTCAGGACCCTCCTGGAAAATGGGACTTAGTTTAAAATTCAAAATACACGACTGAGTAGCAAGATCTGGCATAAATGTACCCCAAAAGAATATATGTTGGTTTCAAAATTTTCATTCTGGAGATAGAATTTAGTTAGGAGTTGTCAGGACCCTCCTGGAAAATAGGACCTAGTTTAAAATTTAAAACAGCCATGAGTAGTAAAATCTAGCATAAATGTATCCCAAGGAATAAGATGGTTTTAAAGTTCGCATGTTTAAGATATGATTCAATTAGGATTTTTCAGGACCCTCATGGATAATGGGACCTAGCTTTGAGATCTCCATTAGATAACAAGGTTTAGCATAAGTTCTTGTTGTAGGGTAATATAATTTAGCCGTAGAATTGTCACTCTTAAGATAAGACTTGATTTAAGAGTTGTTAGGGCCCGCCTAGATAATGGGACGTAGTTTAAAACTAGTTTGGATAACAAGATTTAGCATAAGACATACCCTTCAGTAGATATAATTTAGCTCTAAAATTGTCATTTAATTAAGAATTGTCAGGACCCTCCTGGATAATGGGGAGTAGTTTAAGACCTCCTTAGATAACAAGATATAGCTTAGATTTAAAATCGTCGTTTAGTTAAGAGTTTCCAGGACCCCCTGGATAATGGGACCTAGCTTTCAAATTCTTAGTAATATTTGGTGATGTGATTCAATTTAAACTCACAGATGCGCCCAGCTACCAAACTGGTGCAGAAAATTTTCTTTTGTTTTGTCTATTTTTGTTGAAGTCAGGTGCCCATCTGAAGAATAGGGAGAACAACACGGATATCAAAGATAAGAGCGTGACCAAGTACTAGCAATTGGGCGTCCACCTGGAGAACAAGGAACAACAGTTGAAGTATCAGCAATCAGACGTCCACCTGGAGAACAAGGAACAACAGTTCGAGTTTCGGCAATCAGGAGCCCACCTGGAGAACAAGGGAAAACAAATCAGGTTTCAAGGAAGATTGGCACAAGTATTGGTAATCAGGCACCCACCTGGAGGAACGAGGGAGAACAAGTCAAAGAAAAGCAGTTTCAAGAAGAAGATGGACCAAGTTTCAGAAATCAGGCGTCCACCTGGAGAACAAGGAAAGACGGTTGAAATTTCAGCAGTCAGGAGCCCACCTGGATAACAAGGGAATACATTCGAGTTTTAGCAGTCAGGAGCCCACCTGGAGAGCAAGGGAATACATTTCGAGTTCAGCAATCAGGAACCTACCTGGAGAACAAGAGAATACATTTCAAGTTTCAGCAGTCAGGAGCCCACCTAGAGAACAAGGGAATACATTCGAGTTTTAGCAGTCAGGAGCCCACATGGAGAGCAAGGGAATACAATTCCATTTTTGGCAATCAGGCGCCCACCTGGAGAGCAAGAGAATACAATTCAAGTTTTGGAAATCAGGCGCCCACCTGGAGAGCAAGGGAATACAATTCAAGTTTTGGCAATCAGGCGCCCACCTGGAGAGCAAGGGAATACAGTTCAAGTATTGGTAATCAGGAGCCCACCTGAAGAACGAAGGGAAGCAGCAAGTCAAGTGTTGGTAATCAGGAGCCCACCTGAAGAACGAAGGGAAGCAGTTCAAGTTTCGAGGAAAAGCAGTGCAAGTATTGTCAATCAGGAGCCCACCTGGAGAACGAAGGGAAGCAGCAAGGTTCAAAGGAGTTCAGCAATCAGGAAACCACCTGAAAAACGAAGGGAAGCAGTTCAAGTTTCGAGGAAAAGCAGCACAAGTGTTGGTAATCAGGAGCCCACCTGGAGAACAAAGGGAAGTAGCAAGGTTCAAAAGAGTTCAGCAATCAGGAAACCACCTGAAAAACGAAGGGAAAGCATCTCAGAATGCAAATCAAGTTAGCAAAAAAGGAATCTCACTCAGAGAGTACAAGTCAGTAGGGCAGCAGAAACTACAAGTTCAAGATATAGATAGGATTTTTGTAATTCGTATATCATAGTTTAGTCTGGCTTCTTTTATTTTGTCACGGTGTAATAAGGAGTTCAGTAAGCAGAAACAGTAGCAATAGCAGCAAAATCACATCTCTTCGGTAGTACCAGCTACAAAAACTTCTTGAACTACACGCAACCTGATTTCCCTATAACCCGGAATATGTAGGCTGTCCAAAACCAAGACTCGGTTACACCCTTTCTCTTTTCTCTTATCCTTATTTCTTCCCTTTTGAATAAAAATATGTTCAAAAATTAGTCACATGGCTCACCTTATCTTTGCTTGAAAACTCTTCATGTTTCCAAATAAAGAGGGGCAGCTGTGAGCCCCTAATTTTTGATAATATTTAATTTTTTTGTCACTTCTTCTATGTAAATATTTTAGGGGTTTTAACCTACAATTTTTAGCTTTGTTACACTTTTTATTATAGGGTAAAAATATAAAATTTAAAAGGTGAATTATTACTATTAATATTAATTTATTTTTATTTTTATTTTAAAATAATAAAAAATTCTGAAAAAATATTAAATTTTTTTAAATTTTCAGGAGTGATTTAAAAAATAAGAAAAGGGAAGTATTGAATAAAAAAAAGTAAACATATGTGGAATTCTCTTTTAAAAAGTAAAAGAAAGTAGAAAATTAAAAAAATAAAAGTAAAGTTTTTTGGAAATTTTAAAAAAATAAAAAGTAAAAGAAAGTTGGAATTAAAAAACAAATATAAAGGTATTTGAAAATTAAAAAAAATTAAAGTAAAATAAAGAAGCATTTTTAAAAGAAAAGCAAAAGAAAGTGGATTGTTTTTTTAAGAAAAGTTAAATAAGTGGAATTCTCTTTTAAAAAGTAAAAAAAAGTGGGATTTTAAATAAGATAAAAGTAATTAAAGTTGGAATATAAAAATAAAAGTAAATAAGTTGGGATGTCTTTTTATAAAAAAAATAAAAACAATTTGTAAGTGGGATTTCTTTTAATTAAAAAATAATAAAATAATAAAATATTTTTTAGAAAAAAAATCTGAAAAATCTCAAATATTTAAATAGAAGAGAAAATTCGAGAAGAAGGAGGAAGAAAAAAAAAAGAAGAGAGGGGGAGGAGAGAAATTTAGGTTGAAAATTTTCATTAAATCTTTCTTTCAATATTTCGGGCATTGAATCTTGAGTTTGAAGAAGAGTTGATAGAGATTTTGTTGTTGCTGCTGTATTGACTCTACAACTTTCAGATTTTATTCATTTGAATTCACTGTCTTGTAGGTATGTAATTCAAGCTCTTGAGTTAAAAAATGTCGGAGCATCTTTATTGAAGAAAAAGCAAATTGATTTGGTTCTTTTGATAAAGTTTCTTTCGTATTTAATCTGTTCGCATGAATGATGTTTCTTTGATTGAGTGAATTGAGATTTGCAAATGTTAACGTTATTTTAGTATGTTCATGACTCTATCTCGTTTTTTTTCTTTTTTTTCTTTTTCTTGGCTCATGACTTGTAACCAGCAGGTATTATTTTGTTTACATTTAGATTTCAAGCTCATGTAGCACCATGTTCATATTTTGAAATTTAAAGAAGTATGTGAAGTTGAACAATTTGTCAACATTAAGATGTAAAAAAAAAATAGATTGCGTTAGTGGAAGGATCTTATCTTCAGTTTATGTTATTGGCTGCATATTTTCTTAAATTAACCATGTGAAGATTCAACTTCCTCTGCTTCAAAATGGTACTGTAGAAGTTATAGTGGTGATACTACAACTTTCTCTTTAGCATAGTGTTAAATAAATTAATTACTTTAAGTGTTCTTTGTTATAATCAAGTTTAAAATACATTTGTATGTCCATGTTTGTTTTGTTCCTTCTGGTTCATCCGAATAGTTCTCAACATGTTTTTTTTGTGCTCATATGGTCATTTAAGATTCATTATTTTGTTATAAAATTTTGTTAGTTTCTTTCTAGAATTTGAAAACGAAAGTCGGTCTTTTGAAGATGATATGGAGATGAACCCAAAGCTGGTACCTGTCTTTTGTTATTTTCACACATAAATGCCAACTCCATCTTTCTGAATTGTAGTATGCTATAACAAAAGGCTCCAGTGATATACATGTAGCTAACCCATTTCTTTAGGCCTTTTGTACTTATAAATTTATACCACTCCATCCACAATAAAACATCAAAACTCATGGCCCTCATTTAATTAATTTTAAGTCCTTAGAATTCGAGGCATGCCATTTAGCGAATTTTTTATGGCCCTCGCAAAGTTGAAAAATGCGTAGTTGCTTTAGGCGCGTAATTTGAAATTACCTTCCTAAACTCGGGTGTGCATTTCATGTGGCCCAAATCCAAATCCCAACAACGTTAAATAAAATGTGTCGTGGACCGCGAGTGAATTTATGTGACGTGGTTCAAGACATATTTTAAATGACGTTGCAATCTTCCTATAAATGAATAAGAGCGGTTAATAAGTTAAAATTGAACCATATGCTAAAACATGTATTAAAATGAGATAATAGGCCAATTATAACAGTTGAGCGACCGTGCTAGAACCACGGAACCCGGGAATGCCTAACACCTTCTCCCGGGTTAACAGAATTCCTTACCCGGATTTCTGTTTTTGCGGACTGTAAAACAGAGTCAATCTTTGCCTCGATTCTGGATTTGAACCGGTGACTTGGGACACCATAAATTATCCCAAGTGGCGACTCTGAATTTTTAATAATAAATGAATCCCGTTTCATTTGTCACTTTAAGTTGGAAAAAACTCCCTTATACCCTTTCCGGGGTGTAGGAAAAAAGGAGGTGTGACATTGGGTATTTAACTTCGCGAATAAAGATAGCTTCGATGAGTTTGTTAACTTCGGTTTAAATCAAGGGAACCAAGTCTGGCCTAAAATGCCTTTGAGCTTGTTTAATAGGGCGAGCACCATTTTTGACTGCAAGGTGATGGACTGATACTTTCGGGTCCAAGCTAGGCATCTCTTTGTAACTCCAAGCGAAGACATCCCTGAACTCCTTGAGTAACTCAATATAAGTGCTTTCTTCATCAACTTCTAGTAAAACACTTAGGTAGGTGGGTCTTGGTTCTTCATCAGTGCCAAGGTTAACTTTTTTTAAGGCATTAATCGTTGCCTTCACCCCTTCTTCAAGTTCTGGAGGAGCATCATTTGCATCTTCATCTTCTTGAGGGTCCCCATTATTGAAGGATATGTGATAACATGGTGAAACATCGTCCAATTTCTCGTCATCCTCCATTAGAGATAAAACATCATGCTCGCCTTGTGCAGTAACATGATACGAAGAACCCACACTTTCTTCGTCTTCATCACGTTATTTAGTGTAGACCACAGTGTATGGCTTCACCTTCAGTACTTTATCACACGAAACCATGACTTTTGTTTATCGCTTCATACTAGAAGGAACCAAACTTTGGAAATCTTTAGAGATCTTGTTAATTTTGGGTGAAGCGGGTGTTCTTGTATTTCGATAATTTCTCTGGAACTTATTCCCCTTCTTTATTAGACCCAATCTCTCAAACACGAAAGTTGTCACAGTTGATTTTCCAAGCCGATCAAAGACAGAAGGCCTGTTAGAAGCGGCAGATTCGTCTTCTACACTGATATAATTGCTACTTGCCCTTCTTATTGAGATGCGCACTGGTGACGGTTGCTTGTATCCCATACCTTCACATGGTTTCCTCATTGCAGCTTCTGACGGGAGCTTCCCTAACTTTGATGACTTATTGGGATTGTATCCAGCCTTTTCAAATAGCTTGTAAGTGTTAGGATCAAAACCTTCATCTGTTCGTTTTGTAGGGAGTGCCATATTCTACAAACGATTTTGGGCTACAAATCCTGCAAGCGGCTTTGAGGACAACTTTACTGCCTCAATTCGTTTTACCGAAAGAGTACTCCCTTAGCGTCTTGGTTTGGAGATTATATGATTCGCCCTCGTCTTTCTTCCTTTTAGGGACATATTGGAGTGCGAGACTTACTTTCTTTCCATAAGATGCAATACCCCTTTTATGAGATTTATTCACGTTGGCGTATACCTCCTCAGTAACAGCTTTGGCTTTACCAGTAGTCACCTCAGCTATTTTAGTTATGGGCTCGTCATTCTCGCTTTTCATGCCACCATCAAATTTTAGCTCCTTCACAATGCGGTTCTTCAAGTAGAACTTTGCATCGGCGAAGTGTGACTTAGCTTCGGTGAATGTCTCATCATCAACAACTATCTTCTTCTCGACTTCACCCTCATAGTATTTCAAACATTGATGGTAGGTAGATGGAACCACTTTGTTCTCATGTATCCAAGGCCTTAAAGCAAGACGTTGTATGAAGTCTTTGCATCGATCACATATAGCCATGCACTTGATTGCATATCTTCAATGGTGATTTCCAGCCTGATCGCACCTATGGCTCTTTGCCCCCTTTGGTTGATTCGTTCATGGGAATACCAAGTTCTTTCACAGTGTGGATTGGCAAAATGTTCACTGAGGATCCTCCGTCAACCAAAATTCGATTTACCCTTTCATCGTGCATATAGACAATCAGGTATAATGGGCGGTTATGAGGAGTGTCACCTAGCAAAAGATCGTCATTTGTGAACGTGACATTTTCCTCACAAGCATTAACTTCTTAAGGAGGGCTCGATGGGCTTTTCCGAAGCTGGTGCCAATGGTAGATCATCACTCTTTTCTTCTTCTTTGTCAGCATGGCAACAAAAGGCATCAATGCCCTCATGGGAAATCTTCGTGTGGAACCAACTTGGTAAGAACTCCTCCAAGGTCACTGGATGTCATGGCTTTTGAGGATGGTGCACCTCCACTTTTGCTTTCTTCAAATATTTAATTGGATTTCATCTCCTTGGTCTTTTCACCATTATTTTCCTTGTTGGTTGTTCTATTGATTCTTTTCATGGGCTCCTTTTGTGGTGCCTACGACGAGTCACCAATGTCCAACCTTCATCATCATCCGGTTGATTGACTTCATCTTTGTCGCTCTCCAGTAATTCTTCATCTTTACTTTCTTTAAAACCACATAATTCATCCGGACTGAATGAGCCAAAGGTGATAGAGACTTGGTTTGCACTGTGAGCACGTGATTTTTGCCCTATATGAATTACTCCCAGAATTTCAAAATAATTTCTTTCAGCATTTGCAATTGTTTGGATTTTCGTGATATGTTCTATTAATTGTTTGCATTTTGTTTCTGCATTTTAATTAATGAAAAAATACAAAAATATACGTGCATTTGTTTCTAGGATTTAATTTAGCATTTTAGGATTAATTGAGTAATTAGGTTATTTTATAAAAAGGGAAAAAAGGAAAATCACAAAAATAGTCATCTTGCACCTTTTAATTCTAATTTTTGATTTCTGAGTTAGCTTTTCTTTAATTTGTTAATTGTGATAATTAGTTAGGTTTAATCGGTATTTTGTTAAATTAATTTGGTTTGTTTTTTTTAATTTAGGATGCTAGTTTTAATTTGTTTTAGAAAAAAAAGAAAACAAAAGAAAAGAAAAAGAAAGCATGAAAAAATTGGAAAACAAAAGAGTGCATTCAAATTTGGCCCAGTCTTCAAAATTTGCATGGCCCAAACCTAATTCCCCCCTGAAACCCGGCCCAAAACCCGGTTAATACCCGGTTCCCCCATCACTTAACCAAACGACCTCATTTCTATTAGCTCTAATCACAGCCGTTGGATTTCAATCATCCAACGGCTTGGAACTCGTCATCTATTTACTATAAAAGTATCCGAAATAGACCCCCCCAGAACCCTCCCCACCCCCGTCTCGTCTCTCATCTCCCTCACAGAACCCTCACCGTCTGCCGAAAATCGTCTCCGCTGGTGGCGTTACTCCAATCGACCTCATTTTTACACCATAGATCCCCCTCATTCTCCTCTTCCCAAATCCCCAAACCCCCTCCCTCGAATCCTACTAGAACTCGTCGAATCTTGAATCGAAAGGAATGACTGAAAAAACCTAACTCATCTGATCGGCCCCAAAGTTACACCCCATGAGCCCCATGACCCCCTTTTCCTAAATCACACACCAACTACCCTCGAATCGGACCCAAGCTCCTCGAATCTTAAATCTAAGTCAAGCCCTAAAATCCCAAAACCTCGAATTCAAGATTTCAGTAAGGATTTAGGTCTAGTTCGACTTTATTCATGTGTTCTTGATAAGAACACATGATTAATCTCAAAATTGGCCAGAAAATTTGAAGGTTTGAATATCATTGCATTTCTTACGGTCCAGGTCATGGTTAGGTATTTTGTTCTTTACCTTTTGAGTTTTAATTTTCATGTGCATTTCCCTTCTCATCTTCCTCTGTTTCTTTTGTTTGTGTTTTGATTTTTTCTATTTTTCCGTTCTTGCAATCATTTCTACTTGTATTTATTTTTAGGTTAATTAGTATCTTCATGAATGAGTGTAGTTTTATTTGCCCATTTATTTTGGGCCTTTGAAACCTTAGTTCAGAGAGTCTAATGACTCCGGTTGGCCTCCTTCTTTCCCTTCTTCATGAAATCTTCTGTGAAGTTCCGAGTCAAATTTGGGCCCAAAAGAAAAGGATTAGCCCAGAATTTGTAAACTCAGGTCAGTACGGACTTGGGTCAATTTGACGCGTATTTGTTTGGATTTCTGGGGTAATAAACAAGGGTTCAGGGGCAATGTAGGGAAATTGGTATAGGGAATCTCATGGCAACTGAACTAGAAAGCTTTCTAGAAGCTGGGGTGGGGGTTGTTGTGTTAGTTAATAAATACATTAAGGGTAGTTCAGAAAAAAAGAAAAAACTAGCCAAGGACTAAGTAGCAAACACCAAAATTCACAAAGGGCCTGAGTGCAGAAACTGTTTCCTTAAGGCTGCCCTACTTGCCTTGCCTATAAAGGCATCTTTTCTTGCCTTTCAAGGCAGAGTTTAAGAGCTAAAAATACAGAAAAACAAAGGCAGCTAAAAATTCACAGAAAATTACTGTTCCATTGAACTCCCTGCGATTTTCTTAATTTTTTTATTTCTGAATCAGCTTCTGATCCATCTGGTTTTGAAAATGGTTTGAATTATAAGCTGTGGCTGATTTTTGTTGCTGGTGGCCTATTACTGCTGTTTCCTCTTAGTTTCAGACTAATTTTTGGTCTATTCTGCTATTATTCAGGTACACACTTCTGCATTTCACCTAATGTAAAGCTTGAGTTGGAATCAAAATGGGAATCTGGAGTTTCTGAGTAGTAGTCACAATTAGTTGTGTTCATAGCTTAGTTTACTTTGTTTACTTGTTTAATTCCTAGTTTTATGGTACATGACATTTTGTTAGATGTTGACAAATACTATGTTGCAGGCTGTATTTGGTTTAAAATGAGGGATAAAGGTTTATTTGATTCTGCACTTGATGAGTTAAGTTGGATGACTGATGTCCTATATGCATCTTTAGAGAGTCTCACTTATTGTCTTTCTAACTTTGAATAGGTGATTAGCGATTGGGATTCTGAACATTGTATGCTACCTTGTCGTTTGGTTCTTTCCTACATATGAAATCTCGAGTCTGAAACCTTTGGTGAATGGCAGTTAATCTTGTTAGATGGAATTATGTATGATGAAATGTTGGTTCAGATGCATGTTTCATGGTTGTGATTTGAATTGCAATGTTAGACCCTTCCTGATGTTGGTTTAGCAAACTTGGGTTTATTCTACATTGTTCATTTTAGATCTGTTTTGCATCGATTAACATATAGTACAATTCTACTTTTGATAATGAATGAGCATCTTTAATCTTGAAAGGATTTTTGAATGGGGTTAAGCTTGGTTTTAGATTGTTGATTTTAGCTTTGTCCAATTTTTAGGTTGAAGTATGAGTTCCTGTAGGAGTATAGAATAGCATATGTTTCTCATATTCTGTCACTATGATGCTATACATGTTGTAGATTTGTGAAAAAGAGGATCAACATTTGCTTCGACTCTCAGGCAACAATGTGACTGGCAACCTTAAATTCGAACGCCTTACGCTTTGTACCATTTGGAGACTCGATCTTGATTCTCTAAGTCTGTTGGAGCCGGTTTATTCCCCAGTCTAGGCTCTTATTTGGGCCCAACGTGATTTTACTATAAATTGTTAATTTGGGGTAACCTTGTATTCGTAGGCTATTGGGCCTCACGCCCAGCCCAAGTAGTCTTTAAATAATCAGCCTTTCCTTCTAGTGGCAACGTAATTTTTAGTTAGCTTAGGCAGTAACAGAATCCCAACTCCATTAATGTTTGGATAATTAAACTTCTTCGAATAGTGGAGGTGATCCATATTAGATAACACAAATAACTTATAGCCCTCATTAGTTAGTTTAGAAACCTTTTGGTTGGAATAAATCGAGATGTGCCGTGTCAAACAAAATCTCAATTGCACGACCCTTGCTTAGTTAATATGTGAATCCTTAGAATTCGAGGCATGCAAATTTTCATGGCCCTCGCAAAGTTGCAAACGCGTGGTTGCTTTAGGCGCATTATTTTAATAATTTACCTTCCTAAACTCGGGTGCGCATTTATGTGACCCAAATCCAAATCTCAATGTTGTTAAAATATGTGAAAGACCACGGATGCATTTATGTGATGTGGTTTGGGACGTATTCTAATAACGTTGCAATTTTCTCTAAGAATGAATAAAAACAGTTAAAAGTTAAAATTTGCACATAGGTTTCAAAGATGTATTAAAATCAGATAATGAGCCAATAATAAAAGTTGAGCGATCGTGCTAGAACCACGGAACTCGGGAATGTCTAACACCTTCTTCCGGGTTAACAGAATTCCTTACCCGGATTTCTGGTTCACAGACTGTAATACAGAGTCAATCTTTTCTTCGATTCGGGATTCTAAACCAGTGACTTGGGACACTATAAAATTATCCCAAGTGGCGACTCTGAATTTAATAAATAAATAATCTCATTTCGATTGCCACTTTAAGTTGGAAAAACTCCGCTTATACCCCTTCCGGGGGTGTAAGTAAAAAAGGAAGTGTGACAGCTCTATCGACTCTGCTGGGGAGCGAACCCAGAATCTCTAGTTCAGGGTTTAGAATTCGAGCTTAGATGAATTGTTGTATTTGGCTTTATTTGTTATCTGATTAGATGCTTGGGCCTAATGTGTTAAATGATGCTTTTACAGTTGAGAGGGGTAAGTGCATGTTTTGAAAAACTAATGTCCCAAACATACCGAAACTCTACCGAAATTTTGAAAAAAAAAGAATTTTGTAGTTTTCAAAGAAAAGAAAAAAAGGAAAATCTTTGTGTTTTAGAAAGGAAAAATAGTTGGTTTTATTTTGACAAATTTTCTCGAACTACGCCAGTTTGATTCTCATAGGGTGTGAGATATGTAGGCAACCCTCATCGGGTCCAACTTCTTTTTGCAAAAATAGCCCAAAAGAAATAAAATTTTACTTTATTTGAAAATAATTAGGGTGATGTCATTCTTGTCAAAAATAGCCGAATGTCCCTAAAAGGGCGCCGGAAGGCTGCTTTTGCAAGAACAGCCGCCCGTGGCCATTTTTCAATGTTTTCACTGGTTAGCCAACAAAGCCTTATAATCCTCGTCTCTAAGGTGCTGAAAGGTCGTATTTGCAAAACTGGATTTTATTTAATTTGAAAAAAAGTGTCAATTTGTTTTTGAGTCAATTGAATCGCGATTTTTGCTTAACCACCCTAATAAATGTGTAGAATGAGCACAAGTCAGAATTTGCCAATAACAATCGTGAACAAGATCCCTTTGGAGTTGCATATGTGATGGGATGATCTGGGTAAATTGGGACAAGACACGATCAATCTATACTTGGGAGGCCTCACTGGGTTGTTGAAGATTAATCCTATGGGAGACATCATAAAGGCGTTGGTTACATTTTGGGACCCGGCCCACACCGTATTTCATTTCTCAGATTTTGAACTTACCCCAACATTTGAAGAAATAGCCGGATATATTGGGAATCCCAAAGTTCCCCTGAGACACCAATACCTGATTGCTCTAATGGTCGTAGCCGTACACAGGTTCTTAGACTTTTTGAAAATAAGCAGGGGGTCCACAACCCAGACTTGGCAGCTGGTTTTTGTACTTTGTAGTTTATATACAACAGATATGGTCATATAAGAGGGTTCAACAAGCCAAAAAATAAAATCTGCAGCAAAGAAAACCGCCTTAAGTGGGAAGATCACAGGTGTTTTGCATTTATGGTGGTCTTTTTGGGACTTTTGGTGTTTCCTAGAAAAGATGGGAATATTGACATACAAGTAGTCGGAGTTGTTAGCACTTTGCTTATTTAGTCCAACAGCACCCTCGTACCCATGATAGTAGCTGAAATCTTCCGCGCTCTCACAGCCTGCAAAGTCGGAGGAGACTTTTTCGTGGGGTGCAACGTGTTGTTGCAGATGTGGATGATCGAACACTTATGCCAGCGTCCTCAATTTATGAGTTATGGGTCGACAAAAAAAATATGCATAGAAGAATTTTACACAAGGGTTAACGGGATCAGCCTGCCGGAGGGGGTCACAGAGTGGGTAGCACACCTCCATTCCATCACTGCAAACCAAATAGAGTGGACATTTGGATGACTATATGTGGATGAGGTCATATACATGCCAGCCACCGGGCCTCATTTCCTCTTGATGGGACTAAGGAGTATCCAGCCTTATGCTCTATATCGGGTTTTGAGGTAGCTGGGGAGATGCCAGATAATTCCGAGAGATGAAGATCTTAGTCCCCAAGTAGTCGAGATCGGACCTAACGGTCAGTTTCATGAAGCATCAGTCCGCCAAATTTGGAGCGAATGTCAATATTTAACAGCCAATACCTGTGTACGTGATCGATCCAAAGGTGAGGTTTCACCAGGGTACCTTGCATTGTATAGGAGAGAAATTGAGTTTGGGAGGCCGGCTAAAAGACCCCATCTTCAGGAATTCGTCGAGGCGTCACAGGAACAATGGGTTTGGTTGACTAAGGAGAATGAGTACAGAGCCACAATAGGAAGGTTGGAAAAACAAGTCAAAGAACTTCAATTCGAGAATAGCTTGCAAGCAGCGGTGGACGAAGGTGAAAAGAAAAGGCTAGCCAAAGAAAATGAGGCCCTTTGAACCCAAATTCAGAAAATACAAATAGTGGCAAAAAACCATCGCCCGAAGTGCCAAAGATGAAAAACTCATAAATAACCTGAGGCAGAAAGTAAGTGACTATAGTTTTTATTTGAACAAGGCAGAAAGTGAACTAGCCAGGGTTTGAAAGCAATTGGCTAAAAATGCAGATGAACGAGCACGCCTGGTTAAGCAGTTGAATAAGAAGTACGACAATGAGGTCTCGAGATTAAAGAAAAGGGTCATCTCCACGGAAAACAAGATGATCAAACAGGCGAAAGACTTCAAGGTTGAAAGGGGACATTGTTATACAGCATTGGCACAATTAGAAATAGATTTGCAATAACTTCAGGAGCAGAATCATGCGGCCGAGCAAACTTTGGAAGCTAGGATCCAGCAGATCGGGCGCTATTGCAAGAAAAAGGTGTCATAAGAGAAAGAATTAGAACCATTGCCGATTACATTATTGTGAAGTGCCAAGCTTGTGAGGATATGACTCGCACCACCTTCTTCGTGCTAGTGATGACATTTGTTAAACAGATAATGAGTGACTTGGATCGACTTCAAAGGGATCTTGCTTATAGGCCCACGGCGAGACTGAATGATGTCCCGGGGGCACCAAGAGCATTAATGTATTCATGATTTTTTCATTTGAGTCTGTATTTCCTTTTCTGTTAGAGTCCGTCAGTTGTTTTAAGTCTGTATTTCCTTTCTGCTGGAGTCTGTCAGTTGTGTTCGAGTCTGTATTTTCTTTTGAGTATGATAGTTTATTTTTGAAGTTTGTATTTTGTCTTTTCATCAGCGTCTATTAGTTTCCCTTGGAGTCTGTTAGTTCTGAGTCTTTGTAATCAAAGCATTTGCGTTTATGAAAATTGAAAATCCCAAAAAATGTTTTATTATTTACTTTCACACTTATCTCCCAAAACTACGCTCGGTCTGATTCATGCGGGGTCATGATACTTAGGCAATCTCCATAGGATTCGACCATAACCAAAAGAGAAAAAAAGAAGAGAAGAAGAAGAAAAACGAAAAGAGAAAGGAAAAACAAGAGAGGAAAAGAAAGGAAAAGAGAGAAGAATAAGAAAACTAAGAGAAAGAGGCAATGGCGAAACCAGAGGGAAATGGGAGGATGAAAACAAAGAAAAGCAAAGGCCAGAATGAAAAAAGAGAAAAAAGGGAGGAAGTTGCAAATGGAAAAGTCGGGATGACGCAAGCAGCCGATCAAATGCATAATAAAAACGGTTAACTATTTAGGTGCATTCATTACCCAAAATGTGCGGTTACCAATATGTTAAAGCCCTAATCGCTAACAAGGTTGTTGTTGATGTATTGAACTCAGGCAGGTGGTTAGTTGATTGGCATTCTGGCAACTCACTCATACAACACCCGATCAAAAGACAAGCTGAACATGGCCAACCAAGAATTGGAGGCAAGTATTGTTGACCCGTCAAAAGAGGTGGAAGAATTGGATGTTAATGCTATGAGGGAAGAGATGTATAAGTTAAAGCAGGAAATGGCTGAAATGTACCAAGCCTGGGCAAAGGGGCATCCGCCACCGGTTTATCCCGCCAACCCTGCTTATATCCCACCATTGGCTCAATCTCAGGAACCTCCCACTGTGAACTCATCTCCAGCCTTTCCCCTCTACCAACAATGCCACAGCACCACTTCCCATACATCACAAGATCCTCCACCCAAACAAGTCCCGCACCCCCCACCAATCACACCTATTTTTGTGGCACCTCTACCTGCTGCATTACACCGATCTTCCAGTGAACCTCTATTCCAGACTCATGACAACCAGTATTATCCCCCTGAACCCACCTTCAAAGTTCCGGAACCATATTCCTACACCCCTCATCTTGATCTCCCAGCAGAGATCGAGAAGCCACCCAAAAATCCCGAACATGAGGAGATGATCAGAAAGGTCAAAAGCTTAGAACAATCATTCAGAGACATGAGGGGGCTGGGAGGTCAAGGAAGTGTGGCCTATAAAGATTTATGTCTATTCCCAGATGTTTAATTACCAACAGGGTTCAAGATGCCTAAGTTTGATTTATACGATGGGCATGGCGACCCAGTAGCACACTTAAGATAATTTTGTAGCAAAATGAGAGGAGCAGGCGGAAGGGACAAATTGCTAATGGCATATTTCAGCCAAATTTTGAGTGGATCGGCATTGGAATGGTATACCAGACAAGATCACAGCAGGTGATACACATGGGACGATTTGGCCCAAGCCTTCACCTGCCATTTTCAGTACAATCTTGAAATTATCCCAGACCGTCTGTCATTAACAAATATTGAGAAGAAGCCCGGTGAGAGTTTCAGGGAATATGAATTCCGTTGGAGAGAGCAAGCAGCGAGGGTTGACCCTCCGATGAAAGAAAGTGAGATGGTTGATTATTTCTTGCAGACTTTAGAACCCACTTATTTTGGTCATTTGGTATCAGCAGTGGGCAAGTCCTTTAATGAGGTTGTAAAAATGGGAGGCATGGTTGAGGAGGGACTCAAGTCCAATAAGATCATGAGTTATTCAGCAATCAAAGCGACCACCCAGGCCATTCAAAATGGTACTGGAGGTGTACTCGGGAAGAAGAAGAAAGAGGATGTTGCGACAATTGAGTCAGGAGCTTGGGTTGGATCCAGGGGCCCTTCACGTTACTACAACCAGCCTCGACCCTATCCCCAAACTTACCCCCACACTCCATATAGCCTACCACAACACTACTATCCACCACTAGATCGCCATTTTTCCGTCCATCACGCACAAACCTATACCCAACCTCCTGCTCACGCACAATGGCGTGTACTAGCTCCACAAAATCCATACCCAGCTCCACAAAATACCTATCCACCCCCCAAGAGCCTATAGAAATCCCCCTGGAACAGGGTTTCGGCCAAATCAAGCCTATAAGAATGAGAGGTTGCAGAAGCAGAAGACTTTCACTCCATTGGGAGAATCATATACTAGTCTATTCCACAGATTGAGACAGCTGGGTATGTTGAATGCGATCGAGGCTAAACTGCCAAATCCCCCTCCCAGAAATCTTGACCGCTCGGTAAGTTGAGAGTATTGTTCTGGGGTCCCGGGTCATGACACAGAGAAATACTGGAAATTGAAAACAGCTATTCAAGAGCTCATTGTTACTAATAGGATTGAAGTCCAAGCTCCGAAGGCACTCAATATCAACCAGAACCCATTGTCAACCTATCGTGAGACAAATATGATTGAGATAGTGCATAAGGGAAGGGAGCCTAAGAAGCCTTCGCAAATTGTCATGATGATTCGGGCCAGTGAAGCCAAACCGTTTGAAAAGTCAACAAGTGAGAAGTCTGTGATCAAGTTGAATGGGAGAAATAATGAACTGACTGTGGGGGTCAAGAAGGGTCCTCAAGTGACGTTGAAGGAAAACATGAAAGAGCGAAAGTGGTTGTGCCAGGAGTGACAAATAAGCCTGTGGTAATTGTGAAGGGTGCCCGCACAGATCCTGTCATTATCAAATCGGTAACTCAATTACCGATAGTCAACAGAAAGTTAGTCCCATGGAATTATGAACGAGTGACGGTGACTTACAAGGGGAAAGAGGTTAAAGAAGAAGTGTGTGAGACCCATGGTTTGACTCAATCTGGGAGAGGCTTTGCCCCCGAAGAGTTGAGAAAAGCTAAGACCTCCAAAGATAACCCAGTGTTGGGGAAAAAAGCTGTAACCGAGGAAGAAATAGAGGAGTTCTTGAGAAAAATGAAAGTGCAGGATTATTCCATCGTGGATCAGTTGAGGAAGACACCGGCTCAGATTTCATTGTTGTCATTATTGATCCATTCAGACGAACACCGTCAGACTTTGATGAAGATCTTAAACGAGGCCCACGTTCCTGACAAAATCTCAGTAAACCACTTGGAAAAGATAGCTAACAAGATATTTGAGGTGAATAGGGACGAGGAGTTTCCCGTGGAGGGCACTGAGCATAATAGGGCCCTGTATTTGACGGTGAAATGCGAAGATTCTGTGGACACCCGAGAGCTAGTTGAAAATAGGTCTAGTGTGAACATTTGTCCTCTCTCCACATTGAACAAGCTGAAAGTGGACAATGATAGAATTCACAAGAACAACATTTGTGTTCAGGGGTTCGACGGCGGGGGCAAATATTCAGTGGGTGATATAATACTAGAGTTAACCATAGGGCCCGTTGAGTTCACTATGGAATTTCAAGTGTTGGATGTGGTAGTCTCTTATAATCTTTTGTTGGGGTACCCCTGGATTCATGCTACCAAAGCGGTCCCGTCTACTCTGCATCAAATGATCAAGTTTGAATGGGATTGATAGGAAATTGTTGTCCACGACGAAGATAATTTGTGTGTCCCTAATGATGCCATTGTTCCGCTCATAGAGGTTGAAGACGACAAGGGGCCATGGGTTTATCTGGTTTTTGACACAGTACCGGTAGAGAAAATTCCAGAAGAGAAGTGCGTTCCAACTCCCAGGGTAGCTGCTGCATCAGTCATGGTAGCCGTTGAAATGTTGAAAAATGGTTTTATACCGGGCAAGGGTTTGGGTGCATCCCTGCAAGGTATTGTACAGCCGGTTTGTCTTCTTAAAAATTTGGATACATTCGGTCTGGGGTTCAAGTCCACAATCGCAGATGTGAGGAGAGCCAGAAAAATGAAATAGAGAGCATGTGCCCTTCCAAAGCCAGTCCCGTGTCTTTCCAGATCATTTGTCAGGCCTGGTACCAGAAAGCGCCCGATGACGACGAATCCCAATTCGGTGGTTGATATGGATCGAGATTTGATGGAAAATTTCGAGAGGATATTCGACGAAGTGAACATGGTGGAAGCGGGAGAGGGTTCTAGCAAGGCGGATGTGCAATTTGTTGGGCCCAGTGCAAAGATTAACAATTGGGAAGCTACTCCTCTCCCCACCAGGAAGGAGTTTTGGTAGTTTGCTTTGATTTTCTTTCAGTTTATCTGGATTATCCCAGGGTTGTAGTTCAGATTCTATGTTCCGTCCGTTTGGATGTATAAGCCTTGTTATCTCTAAATTCAATGAAATGTAATTTCCTTTTTTCTCCCTTCCTGATAGTTATATTTTTATTTTTTTTTCTTCCTTGTACAGTTCTTTTTATGCTGGCTTCAATGATATGACATGCATGCAGAATCTCTGGCCCAGTCTTAAAAGCCAATCTAATTCTGAAATAGTAATTCAAGAAATAGAATGTGATGTTGAATCGGAATATGACAAGGATGAAGCCTTTGAAGAGATAAGTAAAGAATTAAGCCATTTTGAAGAAAAACCCAAGCCTAACCTGAGTGATACAGAAGCAATCAATTTAAGGGACCAAGATAATGTCCGGGAAACTAAAGTAGGCGTCCATCTTGAACCACAACTCAAAGAAGAGATAATAAAAGCACTGTTCGAGTTTAAATATATTTTTGCATGGTCCTATGACGACATGCTGGGTCTAAGCACTGACTTAGCGGTTTACAAATTGCCTACTGACCCGGCATGCCCCCTGGTCAAGCAGAAGCTGAGGAAATTTAAAACTGATATGAGTGTGAAGATTAAGGAAGAGGTCACCAAGCAACTCGAGGCCAAAGTTATTCGGGTCACCCGGTATCCCACCTGGTTAGCCAATGTTGTACCTGTGCCGAAGAAGGATGACAAGACCAAGGTGTGCGTTGATTATCGAGACCTCAACAAGGCAAGTCCAAAGGATAACTTCCCATTTCCGGACATCCATATATTGATCGATAATTGTGCCAAACATGATATTGGTTCTTTTGTGGATTGTTATGCGGGCTACCACCAGATCTTAATGGATGAGGAAGATGCAAAAAAGACAGCATTCATCATGCCATGGGGAACGTACTGCTATCGGGTTATGCCATTTGGTCTGAAAAATGCTAGGGCAACCTACATGAGGGCAATGACGACCATATTCCACGACATGATACACAGGGAGATCAAGGTTTATGTGGATGATGTGATTGTAAAGTCTAGAAAGCAGTCTGACCATGTCAGAGATTTGAGAAAGTTCTTCCAAAGGCTTCGCAGGTACAATCTCAAGCTCAATCCTGCAAAATGCACATTCGGTGTTCCGTTTGGAAAGTTGTTGGGATTCATAGTCAGCCGCCGAGGTATTGAATTAGACCTGTCAAAGATCAAAGCTATCCAGGAGTTGCCACCCCCAAAGAATAAGACTGAGGTGATGAGTCTGTTGGGGAGATTGAGTTATATCATCCGATTTATTGATCAGCTCACGACAACTTGTGAGCCTATTTTCAAACTGTTAAAGAAAGATGTTGCAGGCAAGTGGACAGACGAATGTTAGGAAGCATTTGATAAGATAAATGGGTACTTGTCAAACCCACATGTGTTGGTCCCGCCAGAACCAGGGAGACCTTTGATTCTGTATTTGACAGTCTTGGACAATTCATTTGGATGTGTGTTGGGACAGCATGACATCACTAGTAGGAAGGAGCAGGCCATATATTATCTCAGCAAGAAGTTCACATCTTACGAGGTTAAGTACACTCATCTTGAGAGGACGTGTTGCGCCCTAACTTGGGTAGCCCAGAAGTTGAAACATTATTTGTCATCTTATACTACTTACCTTATCTCTTGCTTGGATCCGTTGAAGTATATCTTCCAGAAGCCTATGCCCACGGGAAGACTCGCAAAGTGGCAGATTTTGCTTACAAGATTTGACATTGTCTACGTGACTCGGACTGCGATGAAAGCACAAACATTGGCTGACCATTTGGTTGAGAATCCTGTGAATGAAGAATACGAACCTTTGAAGACTTATTTCCCTGATAAAGAGGTAATGCACATTGATGAGTTGGAACAGGTTGAAAGTCCAGGATGTAAACCTTTCTTTGATGGGGCTGCTAACATGAAAGGCGTTGGGATAGGAGCGGTACTTGTTTCTGAAATAGGGCATCATTACCTTGTTACAGCTCAGCTTCGGTTCTACTGTACTAACAACATGGCTGAGTACGAGGCATGCATTTTGGGTTTGAGGATGGCTGTGGATATGGGTGTCCAGGAAGTCTTGGTCTTGGGTGACTCAAACCTTCTAGTGCACCAGATTCAGAGAAAATGGGAAACACGGGATTTAAAACTCATACCGTACCGGCAATATTTGTGTGATCTTTGTCAACGGTTTCAATCAATCGAGTTCAGGCATATTCCGAGGATCTACAATGAGGTCGCCGATGCTTTAGCTACTCTGGCGTCGATGTTACATCATCCGGATAAGGCTTATGTTGAACCGTTGCATATTCAGGTCCGCGATCAGCATGCTTATTGTAACGTGGTGGAGGAAGAACTTGATGGCGAACCGTGGTTCCACGATATCAAGGAATACATCAGAATGGGAGTGTATCCAGTACAATCCACAGGTGATCAAAGGAGAACAATTAGGCGATTGGCAAGCGGTTTTTTCTTCAGCGGAGGGGTTCTGTACAAAAGGACTCCAAACCTTGGGCTGCTGAGATGCATAGATGCTAGGCAGGCTACAACTATTATGATAGAAGTACATTCTAAAGTCTGTGGACCGCACATGAGTGGGTATGTGCTGGCAAAGAAGATTCTCCGAGCAGGTTATTATTAGCTCACTATGGAGCGAGATTGTATCAGTTTCGTGCGTAAATGTCATCAGTGCCAAGTGCATGGAGATTTGATTCATTCTCCACTATCTGATTACACATGATATCTGCACCATGGCCCTTTGTTGCTTGGGGCATGGATGTCATTGGACCAATTGAGATAGCAGCATCCAATAGGCACAAGTTCATTCTGGTAGCCATAGACTACTTCACTAAGTGGGTAGAGGCTAAAACATTCAAGTCGGTAACCAAGAAGGCGGTGGTTGATTTTGTGCACTCAAATATCATTTGCCGGTTTGGGATACCAAAGGTGATCATTACAGACAATGAGGCTAATCTCAATAGTCATCTGATGAAAGAGGTGTGTCAATAGTTCAAGATTACACATTGAAATTCCATTCCATATCGCCCCAAGGCGAATGGAGCAGTCGAGGCAGCCAACAAAAATATAAAGAAGATACTTCGGAAAATGGTGGAGGGTTCGAGGTAGTGGCATGAAAAGCTGCCGTTTGCATTACTGGGTTATCGCACTACTGTCCATACTTCAGTAGGGGCGACTCCTTATTTGTTGGTGTATGGCACCGAAACTGTGATACCCGCAGAAGTGGAAATTCCATCCCTTCGAATTGTCGCGGAGGCTGAGATCGATGATGATGAGTGGGTCAAAACCCACATGGAACAATTGAGTTTGATCGATGAAAAAAGATTGGCAGCAGTGTGTCATGGCCAATTGTATCAATAAAGAATGGCAAGAGCATATAACAAGAAGGTGCGCCCACGAAAGTTTGAAGTGGGTCAGTTAGTATTGAAACGTATCCTTCCTCATCAGGCCGAAGCAAAAGGCAATTTCGCCCCAAATTAGTAGGGGCCATTCATCGTAACTAGAGTGTTGTCAAATGATGCTTTGTATTTAACAGATATAGAAGGCAAGTGTGTAGAAATGGCCATCAATTCCGATGCGGTCAAGAGATACTATGTATGATTTTATTTGGTTAATTTATATTTGTTTGTACTTGGCATATTTTTGAAGATTTGGAAATGACGAAGGCATTTTGTTCTGCTATCTAAAACATTTTATCCTTCGTTACCCCCTTTGAGCCTATTTATTTTCTTTTATACCCTTCTTTCGGAATCAGTAGTGAATATCGGAAACACAAGCGTGAAAGATAAGTAAAGGAAGAAGAGAAAAAGAGAAAGAAAAGAAAAGAATGGAAAAAAAGAGAGAAAAGAAACAAAAAAGAAAAAAGGAGAAGAAAAACAACAAAAAGAGAAAGGAAGGCAAATGAGAAAGAAAAGAAAGAGAAAAGAGAAAACCACAACAACAAAGTAATTTCTATGACATGAACTACGTTCGATTTGATTCCTTTTAAGGATACGTAGGCAGTCTCACGGTTAGGTCCCATCAAAATAAAATCCAAAAGTCCACAAGCAAAGAAACTGGGGTAGAAGTTGCAATCGTTGCAAGAGATCTGATTCTGAAAGTTGTAATTTTTAACCCATTTGAGTTGTTTTGAGCCTTTTATACCCTTTGTTTCTAACCCCATCCAAAAGCCCACATTACGGTCCAAAGAAAGACCTTCTAATCAGTCTTCGAGAAATGCCAAGTCGAGCAGGTAGAGGTGATTCATAGCAGGGGCAACACTCTGGTCCAAACAGGAAAAAGAAATAAAAAATGAGAGAGTCTTATTGGTGAAAACTCTCACGGCCACCGCAAGGCGACAAAAGCTAAGAGAAATAAAAATGAGAGAGTCTTATTGGTGAAAACCCTCATGGGCACCATAAGGCGACGGAAGCAGAGAGAAATAAAAAATGAGAGAGTCTTATTGGTGAAAACCCTCACGGGCACCTTAAGGCGAGAGTGAGTTGACAGATGAACAAATGAGAAAGGATTATTGGAGAAAACCCTTCAGGGCACCGCATGCCGAACGAGGTCAAGGTTTTGGTGAAGAAATCAGGTTATGGAAACTCCGGGGCAGCAAAGTATGGCAACTGAAAGTTGATTGGTCGGACAGATTGGGCTGATTAATCTGAAATGTATGTCATGATCATTGGTGCCAACTGCTCCACTCAGATAAGTCTCTTTTCCTCTCCCTCTTCAGATAGTCTTCCAGTTTTGGATTTTCTTATCCTTAACTCTGAAAGTCATTGCATTTCATTTCTTTTGGGTTTATTTCTCTAAGATATTCCTGATGTCAGTTCTATTTAAGCAAAAAGAAAGAATTTCAAAGCTCATTACCAGCTTCAAGATGGCAAAGCACAGTATGGCCAGAGCATGCCAAAGATAGCATGATGTAAAGTGGGATAAAGTGCAAGCAAAAGTTCCATCGGCAAAATGATTTAGTAATTTCATGGGAGATGCAGAGGTTCAGTTAAAGGGGTCATAGGTGTGAAACAACGGTTCAGGTATAGAACACTCGGGTCATCCAAAGTCATGGAGGTTTGAAAGTCAGTCGGAAAGTTAAGCGGTTCAGTGCCAATTCGAGGAAGCTAGTCAAAACAAAACAATGCAGCGGAGAGACCTTCAGCAAAGAATGCCATAAATTAACCACCACATTTTAAACTGACGAATTTTTCTTTGATTAAACAGGGGCAGGAAATTTCGGTTGTTTCGGAGAAACCCTCCGTGGAGAAAGGCAGTCACCAAACAGGTTTGATTTTTAATTTTTAGGACCCTCCTGGAAAATGGGACCTAGTTTAAAGTTCAGAAATAGCATAATCTAGCATAAATGTATCCCAAAGGAATATAAGTTGGCTTAGAAATTCGCATGTTCGAGATAGGATTCAATTAGGAGTTTTCAGGACCCTCCTGAATAATGGGACTTAGCTTTAAGATTTTGATTAGATAACAACATTTGGCATAAATTCTGCTATAGGATAGTATAATTCAGCTATAAAAATTGTCACTTTTAAGATAATACTTGATTTTGATTTTCAGGACCCTCCTGGATAATGGGGAGTAGTTTAAGACCCTCTTAGATAACAAGATTTAGCAGAAGTCACACCTTTAGAAGATATAATTTAGATTTAAAACTGTCGTTTAATTAAGAGTTTTCAGAACCTCCCTGGATAATGGGACCTAGCTTTCAATTCTTAGTAATATTTGGTAATATGATTCAGTTTAACACTCACATATGTGCCCAATTACCAAACTGGGACAGAAAATTTTCTTTGTTTTGTCTATTTTTGTTGAAATCAGGTACCCACCTGGAGAATAGGGAGAAGCAGTTCAAGTTCAGCAGTCAGGAGCCCGCCTGGAGAGCAGGGAATACATTTCAAGTTCAGCAATTAGGAGCCCGCCTGAAGAACAGGGAATACATTTCAAGTCAGCAATCAGGAGCCTGCCTGGAGAACAAGGGAGTACAATTCAAGTTTTAGCTTTCAAGTTCTTATTGATATTTGGTAATATGATTCGTTTTACACTTACATATGTGCCCAGATACCCAAATTGGGGCAGAAAAATTTTCTTTATTTTTGTCTATTTTGTTGAAGTCGGGAGCCCGCCTGGAGAGCAGGGAATACATTTCAAGTCAGCAGTCAGGAGCCCGCCTGGAGAGCAGGGAATACATTTTAAGTTCAGCAATCAGGAGCCCGCTTGGAGAGCAGGGAATACATTCAAGTTCAGCAGTCAAACGTCCACCTGGAGAAAAGAAAAACATCTCAAAGTGTAGCTGGCAGTTAGGCATCCACCTGGAGAAAGGGAAACAACTCAGATTACAATTCAAGGCGGCGACAAAGGGATATCACCGGGAGAATACAAGTCAACAAGGCAACAAGAATCACAAGAAGCAAGTTTGAAGATATAGATAGGATCTCTTGTAAACTCATAGATCATAGTCTAGGCTGGCTTCTTTTATTTTATCATGGTGTAATAAGGGGATGCAGTAAGCAGTACTAGCAACAACAACAACAACAGTGAAATCACAGCTTCATGGTAGTCCCAGCTACCAAACATTCCTGAACTACACTGACCTGATTCCTTTTTAGCCAAGGATATGTAGGAAACCTCGGAAGCAAAGTGCGATCAAATCTTTCAAAAATGCTTCCCACGGAGTACTCAAACGGGGAAAAATCGATCGTATCCGCTCACTTTATCTTTGGACGAAAACTCTTCGTGTTTCCGGGCAAAGAGGGGCAGCTGTGAGCAAGTGATTTTTGCCCTATATGAATTACTCCCAGAATTTCAAAATAAAATAATTTCTTTCAGCATTTGCAATTGTTTGGATTTTCGTGACATGTTCTATTAATTGTTTGCATTTTGTTTGTGCATTTTAATTAATAAAAAAATACAAAAATATATGTGCATTTGTTTCTAGGATTTAATTTAGCATTTTAGGATTAATTGAGTAATTAGGTTATTTTATAAAAAGGAAAAAAAGGAAAATCACAAAAATAGTCATCTTGCACCTTTTAATTCTAATTTTTGATTTCTGAGTTAGCTTTTCTTTAATTTGTTAATTATGGTAATTAGTTAGGTTTAATTAGTATTTTGTTAAGATAATTTGGTTTGATATTTTAATTTAGGATGCTAGTTTTAATTTGTTTTAGAAAAAAAAGAAAACAAAAGAAAAGAAAAAGAAAGCATGAAAAAATTGGAAAACAAAAGAGTGCATTCAAATTTGGGCCAGTCTTCAAAATTCCCATGGCGCAAACCTAATTCCATCTAAAACCCGTCCAAACCACCCGAAACCCAGCCCAAAACCCGCTCAATACCCGGTTTCACGCCCTCACTTAACCAAACGACCCTGTTTCTATTAGCTCTAATCACAGCCATTGGATTTCAATCATCCAACGGCTCGAAACTCGTCATCTATTTACTATAAAAGTGTCCTAAATAGACCACCCCTCGCAAAAACCCCCCGTCTCGTCTCTCATCTCCCTCACAGAACCCTCACCGCCTCCGCCGCGAACCGCCTGCCGGAAATCGTCTCCGCCGGCAGCGTTACTCCAATCGACCCCATTTTTACACCATAGATCCCCCTCCTTCTCCTCTTCCCAAATCCCCAAACCCCTCCCTCGAATCCTACTAGAACTCGTCTTATCTTGAATCGAAAGGAATGACTGAAAACCTAACTCATCCGATCGGCCCCAAAATTACACCCCATGAGCCCCATGAGCCCCTCTTCCTAAATCACAGACTAGCTACCCTCGAATCGGACCAAGCTCCTCGAATCTTAAATCTAAGTCAAGCCCTAAAATCCCTAAACCTCGAATTCGAGATTTCAATAAGGATTTAGGTCTAGTTCGACTTTATTCATGTGTTCTTGATAAGAACGCATGATTAATCTCAAACTTGGCCGGAAAATTTGAAGGTTCGAAGGTCTTTGCATTTCTTACGGTCCAGGCCATGGTTAGGTATTTTGTTCTTTACCTTTTGAGTTTTAATTTTCATGTGCATTTCCCTTCTTATCTTCCTCTGTTTCTTTTGTTTGTGTTTTGATTTTTTCTGTTTTTCTATTCTTGCAATCATTTCTACATGTGTTTCTTTTTAGGTTAATTAGTATCTTCATGAATTATTGTAGTTTTATTTGTTTGTTTATTTTGGGCCTTTGAAACCTTAGTTCAGAGAGTCTAATGACTCCGGTTGGCCTCCTTCTTTCCCTTCTTCATCAAATCTTATGTGAAGTTCCGAGTCGAATTTGGGCCCAAAAGAAAAAGATTAGCCCAGAATTTGTAAACTCAGGTCAGTACGGACTTGAGTCAATTTGACCCGTATTTGTTTGAATTTCTGGGGTAATAAACAAGGGTTCAGGGGCAATGTAGGGAAATTGGTATAGGGAATCTCATGGTAACTGAACTAGGAAGCTTCCTAGAAGCTGGGGTGGGGGCTGTTGTGTTAGTTAATAAATACATTAAGGGCAGTTCAGGAAAAAAAACTAGCCAAGGACTAAGTAGAAAAAAACAAAATTCACAAAGGGCCTGAGTGCAGAAACTGTTTCCTTAAGGCTGCCCTACTTGCCTTGCCTATAAAGGCATCTTTTCTTGCCTTTCAAGGTAGAGTTTAAGAGCTAAAAATTCACTGAAAATTACTGTTCCATTGAACTACCTGCGATTTTCTTAATTTTTTTATTTCTGAATAAACTTTTGATCCATCTGGTTTTGAAAATGGTTTGAATTATAAGCTGTGGCCGATTTCTGTTGCTGTTGGCCTATTACTGCTGCTTCATCTTAGTTTCAGACTAATTTTTGGTCTATTCTGCTGTTATTCAGGTACACACTTCTGCATTTCACCTAATGTAAAGCTTGAGTTGGAATCAAAATATGAATTTGGAGTTTCTGAGTAGTAGTCATAATTAGTTGTGTTCATAGCTTAGTTTACTTTGTTTACTTGTTTAATTCCTAGTTTTATGGTACATGACATTTTGTTAGGTGTTGAAAAATACTATGTTGCAGGTTGTATTTGGTTTGAAATAAGGGATAAAGGTTTATTTGATTCTGCACTTGATGAGTTAAGTTGGATGATTGATGTCCTATATGCATCTTTTAGAGAGTCTCACTTATTGTCTTTCTAACTTTGAATAGGTGATTAGCGATCGGGATTATGAACATTGTACGCTACCTTGTCATTTGGTTCTTTTCTACATATGAAATCTCGAGTCTGAAACCTTTGGTGAATTGCAGTTAATCTTGTTAGATGGAATTATGTATGATAAAATGTTGGTTCAGATGCATGTTTCATGGTTGTGATTTGAATTGCAACGTTAGACCCTTCCTGATGTTGGTTTAGAAAACTTGGGTTTATTCTCCATTGTTCATTTCAGATCTGTTTTGCATCGATTAACATATAGTACAATTATGTTTTTGATAATGAATGAGCATCTTTAATCTTGAAAGGATTTCTGAATGGGGTTAAGCTTGGTTTTAGATTGTTGATTTTAGCTTTGTCCAATTTTTAGGTTGAAGTATGAGTTCCTGTAGGAGCATAAAATAGCATATGTTTCTCATATTTTGTCACTATGATGTTATGCATGCTGTAGATTTTTGAAAAAGAGGATCAACATTTGCTTCGACTCTCAGGCAACAATGTGACTGGCAACCTCAAATTCAAACGCCTTACACTTTGTACCATGTGGAGACTCGATCTCGAGTCTCTAAGTCTGTTGGAGCCGGTTTATTCCCCAGTCTGGGCTCTCATTTGGGCCCAACATGATTTTACTATAAATTGTTAATATGGGGCAGCCTTGTATTCGTAGGCTATTGGGCCTCACGCCCCGTCCAAGCAGTCTTTAAATAATCAGCCTTTCCTTCTAGTGGCAACGTCATTTTTAGTTAGCTTAAGCAGTAACAGAATCCCAACTCCATTAATGTTCGGATAATTAAACTTCTTGAATAGTGGAGGTGAGCCATATTAGATAACACAAATAACTTATGGCCCTCATTAGTTAGTTTAGAAACCTTTTGGTTGGAATAAATCGAGATGTGTCGTGTCAAACAAAATCTCAATTGCACGGCCCTCGCTTAGTTAATATGTGAATCCTTAGAATTCGAGGCGTACCATTTAGCAAATTGTCATGGCCCTCACAAAGTTGCAAACGCGTGGTTGCTTTAGGCGCATTATTTTAATAATTTACCTTCCTAAACTCGGGTGCGCATTTATGCGACCCAAATCCAAATCTCAATGATGTTAAAATATGTCAAAGACCACAGGTGCATTTATGTAACGTGATTTGAGACATGTTTTAATAACATTGCAATTTCTCTAAGAATGAATAAAAACGGTTAAAAGTTAAAATTTGCACATAGGTTTTAAAGATGTATTAAAATCAGATAATGAGCCAATAATAACAGTTGAGCGACCGTGCTAGAACCACGGAACTCGGGAATGCCTAACATCTTCTCCCGGGTTAACAGAATTCCTTACTCGGATTTCTGGTTCGTAGACTGTAATACAGAATCAATCTTTTCTTCGATTCGGGATTCTAAACTAGTGACTTGGGACACCATAAAATTATCTCAAGTGGCGACTCTGAATTTAATAAATAAATAATCACGTTTCGATTGTCACTTTAAGTTGGAAAAACTCCCCTTATACCCCTTCCGGGGGTGTAAGTAAAAAAAGGAGGTGTGACATGTTCTTGTTTTTTCATCTTCAAGCACGATCTTCTTTTTGCGAGCCAAGTCCATGACTTTGTCCTTAAAGACAAAGCACTTCTCCAGAGGGTGGCTTATAAGTCGGTGATATTTGCAGTAATTTGGGTCATTTGTTTTCCCAACTTCATTTGGTCGCTTCATCTCCGGAAGCTCAATAAGATTTAACTCGAGGAGTTCTTCGAAAATGGCTGGCACATCAGAATCCAGAAATGGGTACTCCTTCTCTTGCATTTCTTTTAGAGTTAGCTTCCCACTTGGCTTATCTTGAAGAAGTGGATTTCATACTCTGCTTCTTGCTCTCCTTCGTTGTGAACTTCACAGGTGACGTGTTGACATTCATAGCTTCTTTGCTTTCAGACTTGGGTACGAACTTGCCCCACTTCCTGACTTCTTGCTTGTCATTCCCTTTGCAAGGTTCATAGATGGGCAGCCTTTCATTTCCAGTGGAGGTCATGCTCAATTCCATGTCATGGGCACGAGTTGCAAGTTCTTCAAATGTGCCAGGCTTGATACCTTGCATGATGTAGCGCAATCCCCAATGCATGCCTTGGATGCACATCTTTATGCCTGAAGCTTCACTAAGCCTGTCTTTGCAGTTGAAGCTTGCATTCCTCCAACGATTGATAAAGTCAATAACTGGTTCCCCCTTTCGTTGACAAGTATTTGTAAGTTCTATCATACTCACAGTACATCCCGTACTATAAAAGCGATTGAGGAACTCTTGCTCTAGTTGATCCCAGATATCGATAGATCCAACCTCGAGGTTCATGTACCAGTCAAAAGCATTTCCTTTTAGCAAGCGGACAAACTGCTTGATGAGGTAATCTTCATAAGTCCCAGCATAATTGCACGTCTCCATGAAGTGCGCAACATGTTGCTTTGGATTACCTTTACCATCAAACTGTTGAAACTTTGGAGGTTGATAGCCAGTAGAAATCTTCAACATATCGATCCTTGCAGTGTACGGCTTTGCATATGTAAGGGAGGATTTGGCAGCAACTTCATATTTGTTCTTAATAGTTCCTTCGATGAACTCCTTCAGTTGATCGATTGGATAGCCTTAGTGGATGCTGCTTGTCTTGGGGGAGGATCAATCTCTTGAACTTCTGGGAGTTTGTCGGGTGCATGGGTGGATTCCTCTTCCATCAAGATTCCCACCCTGTCTGTTAGCTTATCAATTCTAGCCTCTTGATTTTGCATGCATTTGGTCAAGCCAGCGATTGCTTCCGTCAAGTTTGCCAATTGCTCCTCCACAGATGAAGTGTTTATCACCATGGCTTGCATGATTGTCGTGGACGATGGAAAGTAGCGTGGATTTTCACACAGATTGATCCTTGATTGGCTCAGTCTATATGGTGTAAGTGGGGAGGATCCATCACTTGAAGCATCATCATCTTCCTTCACAGCAGAGTGCTTGGATCCGGAGAGGTCAACCATAGCAAGAGTTTTCTTGATCTTTTCAGCAACATCGCTTCCTCCTTTAGGGGTGTTTGTGGAAGATCTTGCTCCTTTTGAGGATGAAGATCCGAAAACAGGGGTTGATGCGGACGGCACTTGGGGTGCTTGTTGTCCTAAAGAGCTTGCTTTGCTCCTCGTAACTGGTCCAAAGCTTTCAAAGGTAACATCGAGGATGCTTTCCACATCAGCATAGAATTTGTAGACAATAAATTTACGTCGAGAAAATAAAATCAAGACCAAAAAATATCGCAACAATCGTAGTATTTGATTTCGAATATTTGAGTGTACAATCTCTGTGAATCCTCTGATTCTTCCTTCCAATAGTAAATAAATTCAAGGGCCTTTGAGCTTGATCTTGAATCTATATTTGTTTCCACGAACGATGATCTTGTTCTTGAGCTTGAGCTTGACTGCTTGAACTTGATCTTAATTCGTTCTTTGTTATTGAGCTTGAACTTGAACTTGATTGCTTGAAGCTTGAAACTTGTAGAGAAATTTGCGGCGTTTAATCCACGAACTCTTTTTTTTTTCTTGTTATAACTTTTGATCCCTTTTTTGGGTTATGAAGACCCATATTTATAGTTGTGGGAGGGAAGAGTTGTGATAATAACAAAACTCTTTCCGACCAATCAAATTAAAGTGTGACATGGCTGCATTTGATTGGCCAGAACATGTCACTTGCACACGTGGCACGATTTCATTGACCTTTTAGTGTGACTGGGCATGCCTTGTCATTTTGACACGTGGCATGATCCTATTGGCTCTTCCGCTTGACTTGGTCCGCCACGTCATTTGACACATGGCAACAAACTGGGTCTCTAGAAAGATGACATCTTGGGTTTAATGAAGTAGGCTCATCACTTTAACCCAATTTAAATGGGCTAGCCCAATGGATTAAATAAATAGCCCAATAGATTAAGACTTATTATTTAATCCATATTTATTGTACTTATATAATTAGGTCAATTATATTAGCCCATAATATTTATTTGGACCAATATATCTTGAATTTAAAATATAATCCAAATTACTTATTGAATTTAAATTCAATAAATTTTGTATGCCTACAAACACATTTTTGAAAATATGTTCCAGAAAAAAGGAAAAACAATCTATGGACAAATGCGTAGTGGATGTCTATTTATTCAATTAGTAAGAAGTAACAAATAATGATCGAGCGCATTTGATTAAAAAACTTTGGACAATGAAATGATTTCTCGTAAAGTAATTTCAACATGAAAAAAAAAAACTCGTTCATTAATAGATAGTACTCCTAACTTTATTAATTATAATCAAAACTCAGTAACATTAATTCTTCACTCTTCAAGAATCACACTTAATTTAGCAGTAATTTTTTTTCGTTTCAAGCCTGAACCATCGATTGGGACAAGATCCTGTAGTCTTGTGTAGTACTTGACATGATCTTCTGATCCTTCAAAATACATCAAGGGATCAACCCTTTTCATCCAACAACAACTACCACAGCTCTTTTTATCACTTGTTTTTATTGCAGCAATGGCTTTTACGGCCAAAGTAGCCATGTCCTCCACCTGAAGCATTAGTGGAGCCAGAATTTTTATTAAGTGAAGTAGCACTATAAATAAGTAAACACGCGAAAAAATCAAGGGGATTCAACATATAATATACAGCAGCAGCAACAACAACAACAACAACAACAACAAAAAATCCAGTGATTTCCAACAAGTGGGGTCTGGGAAGGGTAGGACATATGCAACCTTACTCCTACCCAAGAAAAGCAAAGAGTCTGTTCCAATAGACCCTCGGCTGGAGAAAGAATGGAAAAAAGTAATGGCAATAAGTAAAAACAACAAGAAGATAAAAATAAGACCGAAGCCAAGAAAGCAGTTAAATATGTAGTAATAGCAATCTATGAATAAAATAATATCTTACTAACACTAACGCTAGCTAACTGAGTAAGACAAAGAGAGACGTTTGACAACCTACTAGTCTTCTATCCTAATCTTTAACTTCCATACCTTTCTATCTAGGGTCATGTTGCGCCATGTCCCGCCAAATCTCCTCTCCCCAGAACTTTTTAGGCCCTCTACCCTCGTAATACCCACCAAAGCTAACATCTCGCATCTTCTAACTGTGGCTTCTATGCTTCTTCTCTTAAAATGAAAAAATTACCTAACCATATACCTTCGGCGAGGGGTGTCAAAGGTGGTTCAGCCACTGACCTGAAGGCGATGAGTCAACCAATTCAGCGGCAGCTCGAAGTAAAGCTGACCAGGCAGCAGCTCATCGTCATCACCGAGCGGAGAAGCGAATCCATCAAAATCCATTTCATCTGAATTACATATGAAAGTAGTGGGGGTTTCTAATTGCAGCAAGTTAAAGATTTTGATAGGAGAAAAGAATTCTTCAAGTTCACCATTTACATGGATTAACTTAGCCGTGACCTTAGACCTCGATTTACAAGAACCACAATTTCCCATCTGCCTAATAAGTTGATATTCCCATAAATATAATAGATTTAATGTGGTTCTATTTGGAGTAGGGTGTTATATATTCTAGGTCATAGAGTTATAGTTTATTCTTGAAATTAAGGAAAGAGTCTATTGTTCGTAGAAAGAGTCTATTGGTTATTACCGGAGCTATGGTGAGATGGATACGGTTTTTTCAACCTTAATTAGAGCTATGGTGAGATGGATACGGTTTTTCAACCTTAACTAGAAGTCTCGAATTCGAGCCATGTAAATAAAAAAATCTTAATAGGGAGTACTTCGTCCTTTGATCAACTTTATACAATGTGAAATTGAATTATCTGAGACTTCAATACGAATATCAGATACTGAATGAAAAGATAATTTTAAAAAAAAGTCTTATTGTTTGCTTCATTCTTAATTTTCTTTGTTGTCGCGTTGAAATTGCCGGTGGTCTATGGAATATTTCATATTCGGCAAGATCATACTAAGAACAACGTTGCTTGTTACTTCATACAATTTAAATGCTTTCAAGTTCAATTAAATATTAAGAGTAATGGACGCTAATATAATAAAGATTCCATTGAAGATAAGGCATATTCATTCCTTCTTTGAGGGTATTATTACTTTTAGTCCGCGCTAGAAATTATTTATATTTGGTAGCTGAAAAAGTGTATAAAATTTGTATAATTTTTGTATATAACATACAAAATGTATATATATATATATAAATTACAAATTTTATATATTTTTTTGACTATTATTTTTACGGCAGCTATATAGGGTATTTTTTCCTTCTTTAATACTGGAATTGAATCTACCTTCCTGATAATTCGTATGGCCGAATCACTTTCAGAATCTTGAGTCTTCCACTTCCTTTTGTATTGACATGTTTACTGATCTTTTTTCTTTGGGTATAATTTGGTTAATGTTTTAGGATTTAAATAACAGTGCCTAAAGTATCTTTTCTTCCAGCTAAATCTTTGATTATTCTCAGGTCACACGATGACAATCTATTGATAAAAAAGATCTTAATTTCAAATTTAATGTCACCAGTTTGAATTCTAACTTAATTGAGTTTTTACTCTTCACATTAACTATATTTTTGATTTAAAACTAGTTTTCTCAGTTTCAAATTATTCCTGTCGTATGCAGACAAAAATATTTAAATTATATATACTGATAACATAAAGACAAAAGCAGCACTATATTAGAATTCAAGCAACATAAAGAAAATTTGGTGCTTACATCCATATCGAACGAAAGACAAAAGGATTTGCTAGAGTGACTAGCACTAAAGTATGGGTCAACAAGTTGATGTACTCAAATTTTAACTCATTATTGCTTAACTGAAAAGATGAAATTTCACCAATAAAATAAAATATAGGAGTGGATGGTACACAATTTTCTGATATAAGGGGTGAAGTACACAAATAGACTTTAAAGTGGATTTTAAATTTAAATTTTAAATTATGCTCACTTGTCTCGTGAGCAGAAATAAATTTAACAACTGTTGTGCTTTGCTTGTCCCATAAACAATACTTTTAATTTTTGACCTTGAAATTCCGCTCATAGGACAAGCGAGGTCAAAAGGTTAAAACCACCCAAAAAAGTGTCATTTCTACAATTTTTTGTCATTATTTTCCCTTTGGGCCGAGGGTGCTATGCACAGGCTAATGATATACAAATAGGACACTTTTGTGCAAATATTAATTTTTTTAGACGAAGTGCACTACTTTTAAGTCTGCTACTAAAGATATATTTACAATTTACGATATGTTTAAAGATAAGCTAGTTAGCCAAATTTCATAACTAAGTATTTTTAATTTTTGTCTCCTAAATTTTTGAGCTGTTAATTTAATATTCAGAATTTAGTGTCCTAAATTTCTAAATTTTCAATTTAAAATTCAGGATATAAAATTCTAATTTTGTGGACACTATATTCGAACTCTAGGACATAATGTCCTGAAGTTTGCAGTATTCTGAAGTTTGAGCAAATTGGATAATCTTTAAATACATTGTAAACTATGAATATATTTTAAATAACATGCTTAAAAGTGACTACCTAAAATTATTTTTCCAACTTTTTGGCTCTGATAATGAGAGTTTTGATAAGAAAAAAAACTCTATAACAGAATTTTAAAGCACGCTAGGTAGGATTTTCCCTAAGCGTCAAAATTTTAAAATACGATTTTGCCATAAATCCCAACGAATCATTAGAATTTTCAGCCACAATATAGTAAAATTCTAGTGACTGTTGGAAGTGATGCTTCAAAATTCTAGTATCGAATAAAATCCTGTCCAATGTACTTTAAAATTCTGGTGTAAGACCATTTTCTCGAAACATTTTTTACACGGAAAAGGGTAAAAATTATGGAGAATTGCACATAAGTACAACCCATAGACATATGTTGCAATATAATAGCCAGTTACAACTTTACAAATCTATAACCCAAAAATAATAGGCTAATGTTTGAAAAAGAGATTTTTTGGGTTCTTTATTCAACAAAGGAGTTTCATCAGGACTATTATCTTATTTATGAAGTCTTGGGGATTTTTTTATTCTTCCATTATCTGATTTTGATCTTTCTCCCTTAATTTGTCTTTAGTAATCTCTCCTATTATATCATCCTAAAATCAAAACATAAGAGCTGCTTGCGGAAAATGCAATTATATAATTACAATAAAGAGTTTGAGCTAAAACATACTATGCATAATTGTAAAAGATCATCACAAATAGAGAGCATAGATAAGTTTGTAACCTTTCCCAAAGAATTCTTCCTCAAAAATGGTAAACAATATAAAAAACTGAGCATCTTACATTTTTTCAATTTCGTTGATTCAACTTATATGGTAAATTGAAAAACAATTGCTGCAAATTTGTGATTTGGCGGAGAAATCAACAAGGAAAATACATTTATACATGATTTGTTCTAGAAAAAGTAAGAAAACATGAAAAAAATTTAATTTTATTATACATATACAGTACATGTATAATGATGTATAAACTATGTAAAAACTTGTATATGGAATGTATAATAATATATATCAGAAAAATAAGAGAAAGAAGAAGAAGAGAAGTGTCAAACTTCCATGGAGGGCTCTTATATAATGACGATGTATATATATCCTTATACATTAAGAAATAAATAATTATATAATGTTATAAACATATATACACAATTATACAACAATGTATAAGTGTGTATAAACAGTGGCTATACAATATTTATACCAGAAAATATCTTGTGTTCACTATTACACTTCCATTTCAGCACCAAAATATCAAAAGAGAGAGTTTTTAAGAGAAAGTTAGATCTAGAAATTAAAGAGGATAGAAGATGGAGGTGAAATTTTTTTCATAAAAGAAGTAAGATAAATCACTTGAACATCATCTGAATAACTTGAAAATTGTCTGAATGCAACACCAGAGCAAATCATTTGCTAAAACACAAAAATGGTTCAATTTTAAATGGACTTTTTTCGGCAGAACAAAAATAACATAAAGTGAGTAAAAAATGGCTATTCACCACCGGAGATTGATTCTCCGATGACCTCAATGACTTTGTCGTCAACCTCTTTACCTTGAATAGAAGGGAAAAAATGGGTAGATGAGGTTATCCACGCCGGAGATTTATTTTTCCGATGACATCATTAACTTTGCCGGCGGCCTCTTGATTGACTTCGTTGTCGACATCTTTACTCTAAAAGTTGAAGAAAAAATAAAATGGATAAAGGAGGTTGTCCACTTCTCTTCTTCACGCTAGGTTAACCGATAAAATTCTTTTTACACATTATATGCAAAATGGGCTATGTCGGAAAAAATTTAAAAATATGGGCTCTTTTTAGTTGTGAGATTGTGCCGACTGACACAAGATGTAATTCTTCCTAAAAAATACCCTTCTACTATACAAAAATGATCATATATACCCTGTGTTATACTTTCGGTCTATTATTACCCTTCCTCCGTTAAGTCCTCCACCATGGCCACACCATCCTATGTGGCCTAAAACTTTAATGATGTACACGCCATATGATATCCCACCTCACTGCCCCAATTCTATTTTAACCCTCTTCTATCACTTCTTCCACCATCCCTCCCCCACCCAACTGGGTTCGAATCCATCCAATACCATATCCTCCAATAATTTCAATGGGCATCTAAATTAATGCCACATTTCCGTCACAAAATTTAAAGGTTAAATTCGCATTAGCAACTCTTCTTGCATAGTTGCCCATTAAAACTAGCCCCGCTACAATTCACCCAACAAAGCATAACTAGAAAAGGAATTCAATGTGTGGGTTCACAACAAGGACCTTACCTTCCAAAACTCTTCTCTTTTCTGTAACTCATTTCATTCTATAATACTGAAAGATTCTAATAAACTCCCATTACATAATTCAAATACAAAACAAATAAAAGACTTATTCCCTACCCAATTTATACTCATAATATGTACGGAAAAAATAAAGAGCTTTGTGCATCATCCATGGTGCCGTAAGCGAAAAACGAAAGAGCTCCTAGTCATTATCTATGGCCTTTTAAGGAAGAATATGGTTACAAATGTATCAAATCTTAGATACACTAAGTTTCTTCACTTCAATTTTTACAAATACAAAAGAGAACATTCTAGTAAATTAAACTACGCAGCAGTCGTTCCCTTTGTTTGGCTGTTGAATCAGAGCTTTTCTAATTATACAACCAAAAAGGCTAAAACTTAAATCAATATTTGTGTAAAACCAATGTCAAAACAAGCACAAAAAAAAATTCGTGGGAAAAAATTAGAGAGTGAAAGAATTTAGTAGCAAACAGCCAATTTTTTAGTAACCATATACTATAATTACAAATAAAAGAAACGAACTATTAGCTTATAAGAAGAGTAAAAGGAAGAAGAAATTACCATAGAAAGAGGAGGAACCTTAGGAAGATCTAATAGGGGCGGTGGTAGTTAGGTGAAGGGAAAAGTGGGGGGCTGGGGTTAAAACTGGATTGGGGCGATGATGTGGCATATGGTGTGGCGTTCAATATTAGGCCACCTTGGATGGTGTTGGTTGTTTGACTCAAAATATATCAAAACTTTTTTGAACAAATCAATCAAAAAAGATGAAGGGGTAAATCTTAGTCAGACATAATAAATTCCAGATCAAAGAGCTAATAGTATGGACTGTATATATGATGAGAAAGATGTAAACGATCTTATTGAAATTCAACATTGTGCCTCCCATCGATCGATGGGGGGACACTTTACATGTTCTTTTGTAGATTGCTTCTTTTTCTATCAAGATTAAAAGAAGCGAGCTTGGTATAGAGAAAGGAGGGGGGGCAAAACCCCCTTTAATCGAAGGTTTTCCCTTACTATATATAGTTAAGACACTCTTGCATTTTACTTGGTCCAACGCTCTCTCGCCTTCAATGTGTCATGGTCGTCCTTTTAGGCGTTGCTCTTTCTGACTCGACAAATGTCGGGAAAGGATGTAGAGTAGGCTATGTTATCTTTTACTGCCCGGTCACTTAGGCAGGACATTGATCAGTTCGGTCGTGACGGTCAAATTTTGACCAATATAGTTAGTCCCTCCATCTGTCAGGGTCGTCCTCTATCGGGCTCAGCAGATGGATCATGATTGCTATGAATTTGAGCGAAATCTGACATCGGCGTTCTTTCGATACCCATGGACCGTTGCGGCGGTTTCAAAACCGAAACATCATTTGGTATCAAAGAGCTATTTCGTGGTTACTGCCATTATGACACATGTTCCTAGAGGACTGAAACGTTTCGTGCCCTATCAGATTCGATTAGCGACTCTTGGGTTTCGTGCTTGGGGGATTTATGCCTCTTATAAATAGAGGGAGCTTATCATTCGATTGACACACTTCTCTACCTTTTACTGGAGAGAGTTCTGCAGATATACTTTCTTTCTGACACTCCAAGTTTTCGCTTGTCGTTAATCAACTGAAAATCTCCAGCCTTTCTTACCGTTGTCTTTTTGCCGCATCATCTGGACAAAATAGTTGGTGATTCCTCTTCCACCGATCTTCCTACCACAGTTGGCACCGAAAAGTGTTGCTCAGGCCACCGGAGGGGTAGATGGCGGTGGAAAACAAGGAGGTCCCGTCGATAGTCGAGATTTTACCTTGCCCTGGAAGAGAATTGACCGACTTCAGCATTCGCGTCGGGGCGGAACCGAAGCCTGTCCATTATGTTCTGAGAGAAGCGGACATTGCAGAGTTGAAAACCAGGTGGGGGATCCCCGGCTACGTCGACATGCGACCGGCGGTAGGAATCGACATTGTTCATTTTGACCATCTGGGTACTGTATATTTTACGCCTACCCCTTCCTTATTGGATATACGCTTCCTCTCCCTCTCCTGGTGGTAGACTTCTGTCGTTTTTATAAGGTATGCCTCGCTCAACTTTCGCCGTACATGTACAAGTTGTTCCTTGTGTTGCTCAAGTTTGCGGAACTCGCCGGTCATGAGATCAATTTGGACCATCTGCTCAGTTTCTTCGCCCCCCAACTCATCCGCGGCACGATGCTTCACATGCGTCCTCGGGGGTCTAAGAGTCTGGTGGTGAAAATGGACGATAGGACCAATCGCCATTTTTATAAGAATTATTTCTTTGTGCGGACTGAGCACATTGTGGCGGATCCGACGAGGTTCTCTGAGAAATGGAACTTTACACATAAGTCTCATGCTTCTAGTAGGAGATATATCCGACCATTTTTGTTACAATACTAAATCCTGTTATGTTTTTTTTTGCAGCTAAGAAATTGCCGCCTCCCCCTGTCGAAAATATTCGCGAGTAGGTGAGCGCCATTCTCCCTCATACGGCGGGGGTCCACACATGGGCGGCCTTTTATGACAAGTATGGGCACATGCCTCTTTCTGGTAAGATGTCGTTTCTGTTCGCCGTTTTTCTCTTTTCCCTCTTTGTATTTAATTCCTCACGTGTTGTTCGTTGGTGTCAGGGAGGGTGAGGAGAGTCAGGGCTCCTCCATTGGCTTTCCGGCAGCCCGCCTCATCTACTCACCCTATCGCGGTACCTACAGCCCGACCTTCGTCGAGGGCTGCTTCAGTTGAGTCTGCGGCCGTGATTACTCCTGCGAGGGATGCTTCTCAAGCCGAAGTTCCGACCTGTGTCACTCTCACGACGGGTGAATCTCCATCTATTGGGGAAGAGGAGGGGCCATCGAAAAGACGACGAGTGGAGTTTGAGACCGCGCCCCCAACAGTGATTCATCTAGATGACTCCCCTACGACGGGATCTGGAGAGGGGGTTGTCGTGGCTCCCACCGTAGGGACAGAACCAGCCGTTGCCTCGGCTCAATTAGAGATTCCCGCCGTTGTCGGTGGTCAGCAACCTTTCTTGGCAGAAAGTCAGACTTCTGGGGCCGACGTTGTAGTTTCGAACGTACCCTCGTCCTCTGCAGTTGGGCGTGCTTCCTCTTCAGCTGCTGAAAGAGGAAAAGGCATGGTGGTCGACGATTACAAATCCGAATCGGACCTCGACCCTGATGATGTCAGGATGTTTGAGGAGGGCCTTACTCACTTGGTGGTTCATGCGAGAGGCTCGGCCCATATTCTTGAGATCCCTTCAGATACCAATCTCTTGGGGGACACGGAGGATCTGGTGTCGCAGTTCAGCATGTTATGCTCCACATCTGAGAATGTGGCCCTTCGGTCCGTTCCTGATATTGATTTGATGGATGAGGTGGCCGCTATGGGCTTAAGGGTATGTTAACTTACTTCCTGTTTTCCCTCACATTTCTTAATGATACGATTCTAATCGGCCTTTACATTTTTCAAATGTATATGGTGGAAGTGGAAAGCATCCGCAGGGCCATTATTCGGGAAAAGATTTTCTTGAAGATATTAGAGAAATATCATCGCTACCACAACAAGTGTCACGAGATGCATGAGCGGCTGAAGGCAAACCCCGGCAATCGGGCTCTTGGTGAGGAGTTAAAGAACAGGGACCAGGAATTGATGCAGGCTATCTGTAGCAGGAGTGTGCTTGAGGAGCAACTTCGAATAAAGGACGATGAGCTCGAGTTGGGCAAGGGGGTTGTAGCAGAGTGAGAGCATCTGCAGGAGAAATTGAGGTCAATGCAGTTGGAGATGGATCAGAACTTGATTAAGGTCGAGGTGCTGAGCACGGAATGGATAGGGAAATTGACTGGGCTAGAGAATAAGGTTGCTGGGTTAAAGAGCATTGAGAGTGCTTGGTATGCGGCTTCGACGAGGGTGGAGGCCTTGGAGAATGCCATCCAAGTCCTCCAGTTCGAGCAGGAGTCGGAAAGAGCTACGGCTACCCTTATGGAGGCAAGGTTTGAGGAGCGCATTAGCGAGATTGATCAAGAGGCATCGATTCTGGGACATCGGGTCGCAGCACTGCAGGCAGAAAATAGGCGGTTGTTGGCTCAGATTGAGTCTTCCTCCATCTCCGTTCTCCGCCACATGCACGAGTTTTGGGTTTACGCCGAAGCCCAATGGGATATATACAAGAGTTTGTGGGAGGCAGGTACTGTGACTGAGGCTGCATATGAAGAGGCGCGAGTGAAAGCGCGGGAGGCTTGCGTCAATTACGGGTATGATGCCACGACGCTAGAAGCTAATGAGGGCACGGATACTGAAGGAGAACTTCCCGAAGATGGCAGTGGCGAGGGTGGCGATAACGATGCAGAGTAGAGGGATAGTGATATTGATCTGTTTTCCATTAGTTATTTTCTTCCCAATTTTTCGTTCATAGTCAATTGTCATTGTTCCTTTCTTCCTTTTTTCCTTTATTTTTTTTGTTTTTAGACTGTTGACTTGGGTCTTATGTAATCCGCGACCATTTGCGCGGAGACTTTGTATAAAGGAGAATTTTTGCTGTTATTTGTCTTGTATTCTACTCTTGTTTTCATTTCGCGTGATTCTGGTACAAGATAGATTTCTGCATGGTGAGTCCCGATCTTTTGCACTTTCCGATGATCTTTGGCCTTTGGAATATTTCGCACTTTCTCATTGGTGATGGCTTATGGCCTTAAAGGGTGTTATTTCGATCTTATCGAAATTGTAACCCGTCGCCGTTTGATCGAGGTCGAACTATTCTTTTTGGCAAAGGCCCTTGGCCTTAAAGGGTGTTATTTTGAACTTCTCGAATAGTAACCCGTCGTCATTCGATCGAGGTCGAACTCTTCTTTTTGGCGAAGGCCCTTGGCCTTAAAGGGTGTTATTTCGAACTTATCGAAATAGTAACCCGTCGTCGTTCGATCGAGGTCGAACTCTTCTTTTTGGCGAAGGCCCTTGGCCTTAAAGGGCATTA
Source organism: Nicotiana tabacum (assembly GCF_000715075.1). NCBI lineage: Eukaryota > Viridiplantae > Streptophyta > Magnoliopsida > Solanales > Solanaceae > Nicotiana > Nicotiana tabacum. The sequence goes on from NC_134084.1 coordinate 159,151,890, forward strand.
TTTTGAACTTATCGAAATAGTAACTCGTCGTCATTCGATTGAGGTCGAACTCTTCTTTTTGGCGAAGGCCCTTAGCCTTAAAGGGTGTTATTTCGAACTTATCGAAATGGCAACCCGTCGTCGTTTGATCGAGGTCGAACTCTTCTTTTTGGCGAAGGCTCTTGGCCTTAAAGGGTGTTATTTCGAACTTATCGAAATAGTAACTCGTCGTCGTTCGATCGAGGTCGAACTCTTCTTTTTGGCGAAGACCCTTGGCCTTAAAGGGTGTTATTTCGAACTTATCAAAATAGAAAACCATCGTCGTTCGATCGAGGTCGAACTCTTTTTTTTCTGGCAAAGGCCATTGGCCTTGAAGGGTGTTATTTCGAACTTATCGAAATAGTAACCCATCGTCGTTCGATCGAGGTCGAACTCTTCTTTTTGGCGAAGGCCCTTGGCCTTAAAGGGTGTTATTTCGAACTTATCGAAATAGTAACCCATCGTCGTTCGATCGAGGTCGAACTCTTCTTTTTGGCGAAGGCCCTTTGCCTTAAAGGGTGTTATTTCGAACTTATCGAAATAGTAACCCATTGTCGTTCGATCGAGGTTGAACTCTTCTCTTTTTAGCGAAGGCCCTTGGCCTTAAAGGGTATTATTTCGAACTTATCGAAATAGTAACCCGTTGTCGTTCGATCGAGGTCGAATTCTTCTTTTTAGCGAAGGCCCTTGGCCTTAAAGGGTCTTATTTCGAACTTATCGAAATGGTAACCTGTCGTCATTCGATCGAGGTCGAACTCTTTTTTTTGGCGAAGGCCCTTGGCCTTAAAGGGTGTTATTTCGAACTTATCAAAATAGTGACCCGTCATCGTTCGATCGATGTCGAACTCTTTTTTTTGCCGAAGTCCCTTGACCTTGAAGGGTGTTATTTCGAACTTATCGAAATAGTAACCCGTCGTCGTTCAATCGAGGTTGAACTCTTCTTTCTTTCTTTTTTTGGCGAAGGCCCTTGGCCTTGAAAGGTGTTATTTCGAACTTATCGAAATAGTAGTCCGTCGTCGTTCGATCGAGGTCGAACTCTTCTTTTTGGCGAAGGACCTTGGCCTTAAAGGGTGTTATTTCGAACTTATCAAAATAGTAACCTGTCGTCGTTCAATCAAGGTAGTAACCCGTCGTCGTTTGATCGAGGTCGAACTCTTCTTTTTGGCGAAGGCCTTTGGCCTTAAAGGGTGTTATTTCAAACTTATCGAAATAGTAACCCGTTGTCATTCGATCGAGGTCGAACTCTTCTTTTTGGCGAAGGTCCTTGGCCTTAAAGAGTGTTATTTTGAACTTATCGAAGTAGTAACTCGTTGTCGTTCGATTGAGGTCGAACTCTTCTTTTTAGCGAAGGCCCTTGGCCTTAAAGGGTGTTATTTCGAACTAATCAAAATAGTAACCCGTCGTCGTTCGATCGAGGTCGAATTTTTTTTTTTTTTTTGGCGAAGGCCCTTGGCCTTAAAGGGTGTTATTTCGAACTTATCGAAGTAGTAGCCCGTCGTTGTTTGATCGAGGTCGAACTCTTCTTTTTGGCGAAGGCCCTTGGCCTTAAAGGGTGTTATTTCGAACTTATCGAAATAGTAACTCGTTGTCGTTCTATCGAGGTCGAACTCTTCTTTTTGGCGAAGGCCCTTGGCTTTAAAGGGTGTTATTTAGAACTTATTGAAATAGTAACCCATCGTCGTTCGATCGAGGTCGAACTCTTCTTTTTAGAGAAGTACCTTGGCCTTAAAATGTGTTATTTCGAACTTATCAAAATAGTAACCCTTTGTCAGTCCCAGTTTTTGGAGAGCCAGACATTTTCTGGGAGAGTCCCAGTTCGTTTGACATTGCTTGCATCAGGGGGTGCAACGTTGGAGAATATGAAACGTGGTTACTTCGCTTAGGTTTGCTCTGCGCACACATTGTAGTTTCCTTGTCTGAATTCTGCTTTCCTGCTTGGAGATGTCACTGGCGGGTAGTATTTCGGTTGTTTCGCAGTAGGTTTTCTTTCTTTAATTGAGATGTTTCTTTACTCGCTCTTCCCCGCGGCCTTTGTGTTCCTACTTGAGCAAAGAGCAGAATGTGAGTTAAAATAATACTTTCCTTGCCCTACCTGGTGGTCCAATGGGGGAGAACAGGTTGGTAACATTGTTCGTCTTGTTCGACATTTCGATGGTTGATGGGGCAGAGACTTCTAAATTCGGCAATTCTACTCGGCTCTCCTCCCCCTACCGTGTTGTGCTTTTGTCTCAGGTGGGTTGGGTTTTTCCTTCGCGCTCCTTTCGGTGGGTGATCGTCTTTCTTGTCTTTGATCTGGGAGAGACTAGAAAATTTCACTAAGAAATCCCCACAGACGGCGCCAAATTGTTTGACTCAAAAGATATCAAAACCTTTTTGAACAAATCAATCAAAGAAGATGAATGGGTAAATCTTAGTCAGACATAATAAATTCCAGATCAAAGAGCTAATAGTGTGGATTGTATATATGATGAGAAAGATGTAAACGATCTTATTGAAATTCAACATTGTGCCTCCCATCGATCGATAGGGGGACAACTTTACATGTTTTTCTGTAGATTTCTTCTTTTCTATCAAAATTACAAGAAGAGAGTTTGAGAGAGGGGGGGGGGGAACAAAACCCCCTTTAATCGAAGGTTTTCCCTTACTATATATAGTCAAGACACCCTTGCCCTTTACTTGGTCCGACGCTCTCTCTCCTCCAATGTGTCATGGTCGTCCTTTTAGGCGCTGCTCTTTCCGACTCGACGGATGTCGGGAAAGGTATATAGAGTGGGCTATGTTATCTTTCACTGCCCGGTCACTTTGGCGGGACATTGGTCAGTTCGGTCGTGACGATTAGATTTTGACTAATACATTGGTTACAATAGAGTACTTAACGGACAAAGGGTATTTTTGCACCAAATTTATAACGTCGAGGTACTAATAGAACAAAAGTATAGCGGAAGACATATATAACCTTTTTGCATAGCAAAGGGGCATTTTTTTTACCTTTTTCCGTTTTTAAAAAAAGGTTTTTCCAGCATAACTTCTTGGCACAGTTGGTCAATAAACTTCATGGTACAGATTGTTAAATGTCTTATACTTGGAACAGAAGCTGTTCGACAAAATGCCGGAACGGAGCAGCAAATAGCCATCGATGGCGATGCTATCAACTATTGCAAGACGCACTATTTTCTCAACCCCATTAACCAAACACGCATCTTCCTCTTCCTTCTCTTCTCCTACTTCCTCTTCTCCAACTCAATCGTCTTCAAACGAAGATGAAACTCTAGTCTCAACAGCCATAACAATCCTCAAACACCATCGCTCAAAATCAAGATGGTCTGAAATTCTTTCCCTATCCCCACCCCCTTCCGGCTTCACTCCCACCCAAGTCTCTCAAATCATTCTTCAACTCCGCAACACACCTCATCTTGCCCTCCGTTTCTTTCATTTCACAATCACTCGCTCCATTTGCTCTCACTCTCTTTCTTCCTACGCCACTATCATTCACATCCTCTCCCGATCCCGCCTTAAATCCCAAGCTTTAGAGCTACTAAAATCCGCCATTCGTAAATTCCCTGAAATCCATCAACCTGATTTAACAAACCCACCAAGGATTTTCCAAATCTTGGTTAAAACTTACAGGACTTGTGATTCAGCTCCCTTTGTGTTTGATTTGTTGATTAAAGCTTATTTAGATTCTAAAAAAATTGATCTTTCTGTTCAACTTGTGAGGATTTTAGCTAAAAAGAATATCTTTCCACATGTTGTTATATGCAATTCTTTGATTGAGTTGATTGCGAAAAGTCGAGGCCCTTTTGGTGCTTATGATATGTATCGGGAAATCTTTAAAGGTAGAGTGGTGAAGGGTGTGATCGCGAATGCTTATACGTTTAACATTCTTATGGTTGCTTTTCATAGAGAAGGAGTTGTGGAGAAGGTTGAGGAGGTTTGGAAGGAAATGATGGAAAAAAATTGCGCCCCTAATACATATAGTTATAGCGTTTTAATGGCTGCGTATTGTGAGGATGGAAGGATTGAAAATGCCATGAAAGTTTGGGAGGAGATGGGTGATAAGGGCGTGAAACATGATATTGTAGCTTATAATACCATAATTGGGGGGTTTTGTAAAGTTGGGGAGGTTGAGAGAGCTGAGGAGATGTACACGGAGATGGTTTTCAATGGGGTGGAGTGTACTTGTGTTACACTTGAGCATCTCACAAATGGACATTGTATGAGCGGGAATGCTGAAGCAGCTCTGGTCTTGTATAAGGATATGTGTCGAAAGGGATTCAAGCCAGAAAGTTCAATGATAGATGCAATTGCTCAGGTGCTCTGTGACAAAAGTGGAGTTCTTGAAGCCTTGGAATTTGTGAGAGGTGTAATAAAGAAACATGATATCGTACCAAGGAAGACAACATACGAACTTCTGATACGGAGCTTGTGTGAGGAGGGGTGGATGGAAGAAGCTCGGAAACTTCAGGTGGAGATGGTGGGGAAAGGATTTGCACCAAATTTGGAAATATATAGTGCTTTCATTGACGGGTACATCAAGCAAGGGGATGATAAAATGGCTGAAAGTTTGAGGAATGAAATGCTTACGAATAAGATCCCTTGTAAAGATAGCTAGAAGTTCGTATAGCATCCAGAGTTTTAACCAAATCTTAAGTTTGACTTCAGGCTATGAGTTAAGAACAGACAAGGTGACTTTGTCGAGGTGCAAGTCTATCTGTACATCAAAGCACGGTACTCTCTGAAGGGCATCTTCATGATTTTTCGAACATGAGCAGTGCATTCTTGCTGAAGAATATGAACACTAACTAACTGCTTCAAGAGTCTATCGAAAACAGCCTCTCTACCTTTATAAGTAGGGGTAAGGTCTGCATATACACTACCTTCCCCAGACCCCATATATGAGATTACACTGGGTTTGTTGTTGTTGTTGTTGTTGTTGTTGTTTTTTCTAACTGCTTGAAGAGTTCTCGCTACAGGTCAGGATCTTAAGATGATTCATCCTAGACTCTTTCCTGCAGTGTACCAGCATAAATGTTCTTTCATCGCTTTCCTAGTCGGAGATAAAAGTTACATCCCACAATGTGCTTTATGTTTCCCACAGTGCGCTTTATGTTTCACCACTCAAATTACAATTGAGGCTTTATTACCTATTGTCCTATTCCTATTTGTGGAATGCCTAGAGGATAGCCTGCTTTTCTCACAGAGCTGAATAACCTGCTTAGATACTTTAATACCATTATCATAGTTAAATAGCTGATTAAGTTTGCCTAAGCATGAGTCTCTGAGGTTTGAGTTTAAGAACGGAGGGCTGCAAAAGTAAGTGTTCCTACATTTTAAGATTGGGAACAATAGACGGGTTGGGCAGGTCATGTTTTCATGGGCTAATTTTGTCACCCTAAGGGTATGTCAAGACATGTAACAAATTCGTTTGGCTCACAAGTCAATGTTGTTGCATTAGATGTTTTTCTAGGATGATTTTTACTTTTGAAATGTCAAATTCTGCTATATCCGAGTAACAACTGATTTTACTATTACTGCTCCATACAGAAAATGAATGCTCTTCCAATATCTTTTATGTTATTTCTTTACAAACTGACAATACCACAAAGATGGCTTTTCGAAAAATTTACAGCTGTTTCCTGAAGCTATTATGCTGTGAAAGTTGGAGAAGACTTCCAGCTGCTTGACACAAAAGTAACCGAAGATTAGAATGTCATAAAGCCATGGAGATTCCATGATAAGAAGGCCAATCCTGCATATATCTGTTAACTACTGCATAACTTTGAAGGACATAATGTTCTGTTGGCTCTAAGTGATGAATTGGTTCATTATCTGCTGTTTTTGCTGGTTGATGATCAACTTTTTATAGTCTTCCCAGTTATTCAAAAATGACTTGATGTGTATCCTCGGCACATCCAATCTTCTAAAAGATTGAGCTGGCTGACAAACGGGGTGCCAGATCCAGACAGTATAAAACAGGAGATGAACAAACCAACAACAACATACCAAGTGTGTAGTCCCACAAGTGGGGTCTGGGGAGGTTAGAGTGTACGCAGACCTTACCCCTGCCTTTAAGAAGACAGAGAGGCTGAGGAGATGACCAAACCAAACCCCTGAATGTTATGAAGTAGCTGCCCGGCAGCCAAAATGAGATTGTGTAAAATGCAATGCATCACTCACAGTATGGAACTCTAACTAATTCAGACATTGTGTAATCTTTCTATTATCACTCTCAACCTACTCATGAACATTGGCTTTGTATAGATAAATTGCATCAGCAGTTGGTGCTTTCCTTGGCATATATCATCTCTGATTTTGCTTAATGTAATTAGTTAAGGGGGCATGCTTCTGAACTAAACTGAGAGATTAACTTTTTGATGCAACATTTCTATAACTGAGTTTTCAGTGTTGATGGTATGGTATTGAGTACTTGTTTATCTGCTTCATTCTTTCTTTTCTATTGGGTGGTTTTGACAAGTCAAAAGACCATACGATAAGGGTGTATTGTGGGCCGGGCTGGGACCGCTAGCAAACGGGCCAAACGGGCCGGTCCTCATCAAATAGACCGCGAGCCCGGGACCGTTTAGCCGGGGACCGGCAGGCGAGCCTGGGTCGGTTCAACCGGGCCTAACGGGCCAAGAGGACCCAACAGAGCTATTTTTCAAAAAAAATAAAATAAAGGCCAACGGTCTGAAATTTAAAAACTTGCCGTTGGCCTGCAATTTTAGCAGTTTGGCTTTTTAAAAAATAGCCATTTGGCCCCCAAACTTTGTTTTAACCCCAAACTTTTTATAATTACACTTTTTCTCTATTCTCAACTATAAAAACCACCTCATTCTTTCATTTTTACTCACAAATTCATCAATCTCTCTCTAATTTTCTTCTATAATTGTTTACTTTATTATTGCAATTTTGTGAAAAATTGTTTAGTTGGTGAATTGAAGTCTTCAAGTCTTCAAAGATATTCAATTTTCAAGAAGTTGTTCGTCAATTCGGTAAACTCGTTCCAACTCTTAAGTTTTAATATTATAGTTTTGTTTGTTTTAGCTAGTCTAATTATAATTAATATGGACTTTTCTTTGAAAAAAAAATATTTGGTGGTAAGGGTAAGGAAAAATTTAAAATTGGTGAATCTAGTCGCCAAGCTACTACTCTTCCCGCGGCTCCCCGACCCAGACCTGTTACCCGTCCTCCTCCACTTGTTATTCTTGATAGTGATAACCCTTGTTTTTAATTTTTCGATAGTCAATTTTGTCATGATGTTGCACCAGGTCAACAATTAAATGATGAAGTTATGAATGCTCTTTATCCTAATCAAACTATCTTTGAAAATGATGATTTAGATGAAATGCAATTGGATTTAGATGATACACCTACTAGTCCTGTTAATAACCCAACTGATAATAATCCAAATGATGCTCCGCCTGACCTTCCTGTAGTAACCCCTACTTTTAATAGACAACCTTCTAAACGGACCGAAACATCTCTTATTTGGCACTTTTTTACTCAACTAAGAGAACAAAATAAGGCTAAGTGTAAAATTTGTGGGTCTTTGATGGCTCATAAATATATTGGAGAGCGTAGCGGTACGAGTACTTTGACTAGACACATAAAGAAACACCCTAGAGATAAAGCTAGATATTTACAAATGAAAGTTGCGCAAGAGGGTAGAAGTTTAGATACTGAGGTTAACCCTATTTTACAGTCGGGAATTAACACTATTACCGGTGACATTTTATATTATGATCCAAATAAAGATCGTGAAGAATTGGCAAAAATGGTTATTGCTATGTGCTTACCCTATAGTTTTCCTTCTAACCCTCACTTTGTGCATTATATTAGAAGAGTTTTTAATCCTACTTATAAAGTATGACCTCGCACAACCGTAAAGAGCGATATTTATAAATATAAACATAATGAACAATATTTGCGCTATTTATTTACTTATATAGATTGTCGCATTGCTATTACTGCTGATAGTTATAAAAGTGGTAATGACTGTGATTATCTAACTGTTACAAGTCATTGGATTGATGAGGACTGGATAATGCAAAAGCGCATTATTGCTTATAGAATAATTAATTCACGCAACACAGGTAAGTTTATTGCTAACACAGTTGCAAATATTTGTAGATATTTTTGTATTAAAGATAAAATAATGTCAGTTTCAATGGATAATACTTATAGTAACACTAATGCTATAGGCTTGCTTAGAACTACACTAAATCCTGCATTTAGTAATATTTTTCATGTTAGATGTATTTGTCATATTTACCATTTAATCGTCGGTGATGGTATGAAAGTTTTAAATGTGGAAATTGAAAAGGCTAAAATGGCTCTTAATTGACTGTTTTATTTAAACCGTAGAAGTAGACTTAGAGAATATTTTAAAAAATGTGATGAATTTAGCCTTAGAGAAAGAAAAGTTCCTAAACCTTGTCCGACTAGATGGAATTACATGTATGAAAGTTTAGTTGTTGCATATGAATATAGAAACCCAATAAACACAACGTATAATGCTCGTGTTGGTGGTGATGATGATGAACACCTTATAAATCAGGATTGGACTAATGTTAAAATGCTTGTAGACTTTTTAGAACAATTTCATGTTGCTACAAATGAATTATCTAGGCAATATTATCCTACTATTTTTAATTGTTTAGTTTATATTGCAGCACTTACAGATTTGTTTACTCAATTTTCAGAGGGTGGGGTAATTTATCAACTTGCTATTAATTCTATGAAAGATAAGTTTAAAAAATATTTTTTCCCTATCCCCCCTATTTTTGGTGTTGCTGCCATGTTAAATCCTACAATGAAATTAGGAGGTACTCACTTTTGGTACACAAAAAATTGTAACGCTTTATCACTTTCAGATGAGGAATTTGCTACACTTGAGATGCAAAAGCCTCAATTAAAATAAATGCTAAACAATTTATAATGCTTATCAACTTGCCTTAGATTATGCTAGACCAAATGTTCCAACTCCTACTTCGTCTAGTTCGCAATCATCTAAAAGAACTGCGGGCCTAAAAGCCCTTAGTGCTTGGATGGAGTTCAGGGTTCTCAAGGTGATAATATTGGTGATAGTTCACAACTAAATGAGCTTCAAGTTTATTTGTCGCAGGGACTTAAATCAGAGAATTCCGACGGCTCCTTTGATGTTTTGGAATGGTGGAAGGACAAACAAAAACACTATCCGGTTCTTTCAAGGATGACTCGAGATATTTTAAGTGTTCAAGCTTCAACAGTGGCATCGGAGAGCGCTTTCAGTCAAGCAAGACTTCAAATCGGTGATCATAGAGCGTCTATGAGGGAGAGCTTAGAAAATCAGTACTCTTCAAAGATTGGATCCGTTCGGAAAGAAGAAATTTTAGACTTGCAGAATCAAAACCGGAGATAGACGAAGCTTATGAAGAAATGCTAGCGAAACTTGCGCAGGATGCTACTTCGCCCGGAAGCGATGATGAACAAGCTTCTTTTCCGCCACCACCAACAAAAATTCCTCCGGACCTTGAAGGATTTATGAAATTTGTTAGAGATAATACATAGACTAATATGTAACTTGTATTTTGACACATTACTTGGTGACAAGACAAGTGAATCCACAGAGATTCAATAGGAATACAACAGTTATGGATATGGCTGAATTGCTGAAGCTGTTAGGCCTTAGATAATCGATTATTAGAAGCTGTTTAGAACTGCATTGAGTTCAGAAATTGTTGGGAAAGAAAGTTTCAGATGAAAAAACATAACAAGAGGCGATTTGGTGGCCATATTGCATTGGTAACATTACAGATAGAACCACGCTAAATCTCACTTATGGGATCATTTATGCATTAACATAGTGCAAAGATTACTGGGGAAGATGGGTATCTAATCTAGGTGGGAAAGCCATCAAATTCACACATGACTTTGGTGTCGATAAACCAAAAGAGAGTTTCCGCAGCAAATTTTATCTCAAATAACTAGGGTACAACCATACAATTCCCAATTATATGCCAACCTAACAAATTTCGGAATCATATCGTCAAATGAAAATGAAAAGTAGAGACAGAAATGACTGAGAAGAGGGTCAACAGATGTGTAGAGAACACTAGCTCCTTTTCTTCCAAACATTCCTTCCTCTAGAGAAACTGCAGAAGGGAAAGACAAGAAGATAAGGACATTATCAGAGACTTGTATATAAAGAAAGACAGACCTTAAGTTGTATTTAAATCAGGCAATTAACTGAAGAATGGTACAACTTTGAAAGGGCCTAAAATGGAATTGCATCAGAAATTGTACTCGAGCAACAACACAGCAATCCCAATCCATAATTACCTATGTGAGCACATGCATGAATTCTAGTCCAAACTGAAATTATAAGCAACTGATATACTAGGAGTAAGCAACTTAAACATATCAAGATTAAGGAACTGCACGAAAGCCATACTAAATTAAGGGCCATTGGTGCCACGGTTCGACACTTGGTAGATAATGGGCTAGGGGCCCCTCTACTCTTCTCCATTTAGATACCGGACTTGGTTCACCGCCCAAGATTCGAACTCATGATGTGCGCCTGCCACACATCCTTTGCTGTTGAACAAAGTCCTGGAACAACAGTAATATTCACAAGATTCAAGAAAAGATGATGAAACATGTTACTTCATCAACTTTGCCGTACTCACACACATATAATCATTCAATTCCTAGTACTTTACTTTGCATCTACAGAATCAACTCGATCCACTTGCATTGTAAAATTCATATTTTCAAACTTCTAATCACCTACCAAATAGAACCATGAAATCCAAACTCATGCACAGGCGATAGGGACCATCGCCATACAAGCTTCTTCTTGCATTTATTAGTAAAGAGCTTAAGATTACTTTCATATTCTAGTAGATATAAAGCTCATAAAAAATAAACACATAGGAATTTCCGGTAGAAGTTTATTCCTTAACCCTCAACCAGAGTACTCCAAATCATAGATCATTTCATAATTGGTGCTCGGCAACTTACACAACTCAATCCAACTACTTTATGCACCAGAACCTAAGTTACATACAACACCAAAAACACAAGAAACGCCACGACCTTGGTTCAGTCATGTGTTTCTTAATTTCAAATTTTGATATATGAATAACATTAGAGGCAAGATTGTCAACCCACAAAAGATTTACTAGGATGATAAAGCAATTCTATTCCATTATTGCTCAATCACATTAACAATATAACTAAACACAACATCGAACGAGCCTCCAAGTTATCTTTCAATGAAAACTATATCATTCTTCATATTGATTCAGCAAGCTCATGAAACTAGATTTTGCACTTACGAGTTACCTTAGTGGCTTAGATTTTAATATCACATTAGGAGGTTCTTGAAATTTGAAAGGAGCATAAATGTCCATCCATCCATGAACCAACTCATTGTTGCTAAAGCTCAAGCACTCTTACCAACCAACTACTTCTTATTCAGCTGAAATTCACAACCTTGGAACACTCTAGTGCAGAAGATGATTCAAACGGCCTTACAGCCCCCAAAAGATATGCTGACACATGGTGACATGAAGAGAAAAACCCCAGGATAAGCCACTCTTATTGAGACACAACAAATACAGTATGGAAAATCAAAAGAATGAAGGACAACGATAACACTAGCAAAAGATGTTAATCTAGGAAGCGTCCCAGGCCTTTGGTTCAACGGGCAAAGTTAATACACCAGTGAATGTGTTGGAGGCGCATTTCACGAGTTCGAATCATGCGACCAAACTAAGTCTGGTATTTAAGTGGAAAAGATAGATGCGCCCTAATCCACTTGAGTTTTATACATGAACATAAGCAATTAACCAGATTATCAAGCTGACCCAACAAAAAAATCACAAGTCTCCATAGAACTACAGATAGTGAACTGAATAACCGGGACTAAGTCTATAATCCTTCTAATCCAAAGTCAAGGCAGAATATCTGAGTGAATGTATCTAATCTTCCAATTCGGACATGATCACTTAATAATATTGAGCCTAATTGAGTATATAATTTCTATTAGAAGAGAAAATTTTACCTGAGTAGAAAGAAGTTCAAAAAAGAATAGGGATTTAGAGTTCGAGGAGGAGTTCTTCTTTCTGATCCGAAAAATAGTGAAGGATGTATGGGGTGACCCGAATTACGGCGACCCAAGCTCCGAAAAGGGCGACGTGAGTCTTGAGCTGCTTGAGAGCAGCTGCTTTGTCAGGTTTACGCATGAACAATCCTGGAAACATGGTTTCGTCGTTTGCAAGATTTCTCTTCTGAGGGAGAGATGAAACGAGCTTAAACCCTAGCTTTGATGAGTTCGTGATTAATTAAAGCTGGGTGAGCTGGTCACATATTTGGACTGGGCTGTTTAAACCCGACTTAGTCCGCACCACAAACTATTTATATTCGATAGCCAAAAAGTGTATAAAATTTATATAATTTTTTTATAACATACAAAGTGGATACATATACAAAAACTATATAAAAATACATATTTTCGATTATTATTTTAAAGGCAGACTATTTTCGACTGTAACTAGCTTTTATACTCGCTGGTTAAATTATTTAACATACTTTACCTTTTAATTCTATCGCAAAAATTATATCACCTTTTTACGTCAATATGCTTTCTTCTCGTAACTTTCTTCGTTCATGGTTTGGTATTTTGATGTCCTAAGTGTAAAGGAATCATATTAATTCATTCTGATTTGGTGATTAAACCCTACTAAGGTGACGATATGAGCATAAACTGAAATATTGTGGGGGTGTGGTTGTTGCCAACGTGGATCCCCAATCCGAAAGGTTACTAGACCAGTCGTTAGATCTAAACTTGTATACCACGCGCTGATGTTTTGAAAGAAAGAAAAACTAGTATTTTAAATTAAAAAAAAAATCGAAAGAAATTGCATTGAAGGATTTCGATTAACTGTAAGTATATGTACACAAGTTATTCAAGAACCTAACTTATACCCACCATAACATAAAAGGTTGGAATATGAGTAAAGGAAGTAGTAATAGTACAGTTTCCTCAACTCAAGAAAAACAGAAAGATATATATGCTTAATTGCTTTGCTCAGGGACTAACACAATCCACAATCATAGAGACTGAAGCCTCAGAGTAATTCACCAACTTATTGAGTTTACCCAAGTTGGATGCCAACCCATATCTTTGAAATAAGGAGAGAGATTCATGATTTCCACGAACCATTTCATTATAATTAGTTGCGTTTGAGAAAATGGGTTCAGCAGCTATTGATCCAGTTTGATCTTGACCTGTCTTGTTTCGCAACTTGGCTACCTCATTTGACCACATATCAATTAGCCCAGACATTCTTCTTGTTCAAATATCTATCACTTTTTCAATTTCACAACAGAGGAGAAAAAAAAGGTAGTAGTAATATTTTTGTAGATGCTTTTGTTATGATTTGAAGTCTTTGTTTATATAAAGGGTGAAACCGCAACGACAGGATACGAAGTGTAGGCCGCCCACATATTTAATTTCCATATGCGTTATAGTTTTTAGCTGTTAGATTCAAAAATATCTGTGTGCTTTTAGATTAAGGATTTGGATAAAGCCAGTAAAGTAATTGTGGTATCCCCGGGAATTGGAAAACTAGGTGCTTAGTCCCTTTTATCCTTTTCTGGCCCACAGTTGTATATACTCCTTGCTTTACAAATCCATGTCACAAACGACCCACGACAATAATTGGTTTATTTGTCGAGTAGAGTCTCACGAAATCTTCTCTCCTTCAAGTACTTTTTAAAATGACTTATGAACTTTATTATGACCATTCTGCATTACTTGTCTCCGAATTTCATATCAATAAGTAGGAGTGACAAACGGGTGGGTCGGATCGGATATGATTTGGATTGAAAGTGGGTAATAAAAAACGAATAAATTATTCGATTAGACTCATATTTAATACGGATAAAAAACGGGATAATCGATGGATAATAAGAGTAACCATATTATCCATGACTTATTGCATATAATCACATTTGGCAGAATTCTTAGTGTCTCTAACTTGAGGAACCCCTAATTTGAGGAACCCCTAATTTGAGGCTTTACAAATGTAAAAGTTAGACACATTGGTTATCCATTGGTTACCCATTTATTATCCATTTTCTAAATGGATAATATGGTTCTTATCCATATTTTACCCGTTTTTAAAAAGTTCATTATCCAATCCATTTTTTTGGGGATAATATGGGTGGCTAACTGTTTTCTTTGAACCATTTTGCCACCACTATCAATAAGTGGTGTCACACCTCCTTTTTACCTACACCGGTAAGGGCGCAAAGGAGTTTTTCCATTTAAAGGACAATCAGAACAGGATTTAATTATTAATTATTCAGAGTCGCCACTTGGGAGATTAATGGTGTCCCAAGTCACCGGTTGAATCCCGAACCGAGGAAAAATATGACTCTGTTACAGTCTGCGAACCAGAAATCCGAGTAAGGAATTCTGTTAACCCGGAAGAAGGTGTTAGGCACTCCCGGGTTCCGTGGTTCTAGCACGGTCGCTTAACTGCTGCATTTGATTTTATCTGATTTTAACATATGCTAGCTTATGTGTCATTTATTCGTAAACCCGCTTTTTATCATTATTTATTTTAAAAGAATTGCGACGTCGTGAAAACGCATTTCGAACCACGTTGCAATCAATGCACCCGTGGTTGTCGACACATTTCGACTTCGTCGAGATTTGGATTTGGGTCGCATCAATGCGTACCCGAGTTTAAGAAAGTAATTTAGTTAAGTCGCGCCTAAGGGTTCTAACGTAACATTATTTTTAGGGACGGCCATGAAATTCTCTAAACGGCCCTCCCAAATTCTAATTATTTTATAGCCATTATTGAGGGCCCCGCAATTTTGTGTTTATTGGGCAAGGCTCGTCTCATTTTATTTTAAGGGCAAACTTAGAAGCAACTATATTTTTTCTACTTATTTGTCTCTAAAAATAAACAAAAGAAAACTTAATTAACTAAAATATGGGCCAGACGTATTAGTCAGGAAGCCAAGAGGGCCCAAGCTTCAATATTTGCACATGGGTAGAATTTCTATTAAACATAGTCATTGGGCCTGAGATTGGCCCAAACTGGACAAACAAGCTTAACCAGATCGAATGAGCCATAACAAGTAACAGCGAGAATCGTTTCAGGCCTATGTTTGAAATAAACTCAAGATAAGAAATAAACTCATATGTTCATGAATTATATCTCAACCAAGAAGTAGTGTGAGAAATAAACCTTTACAAGGCCATTCCAAAGCTTCCCATAAACCAAATGTAATCACTTATCAATCAATATTGCAAAATGAACTGAAGGCTCTTTGTGTTTCAAAAAAAAAAAAACTACCACTGATACTTTCCTGGTATCCTGAAGCAAGTGGACAGTACACTAATGCATTTTTCAACAAGAAGGCAGATTTACTTTGAAAAGGAAGTGATAGACAAGTAGGCATTTTCGAATATCATATGAAACTCTTGAGTGAATCATGACTGCCTGCCGATCCTTGAAAGGAGGAACACACAAGAAAAATAACAGCAACGTCTGAAGGAGAGTCACAAAAATGAAACAAAGGCAGATTTTCTGCAGGCTAACAATCCAAACAGATATCCCACAATACTGCATATTTCAGCATGATTCATCGCTTGAATCAACTGTTTTTAGCAGTGCGAAAGAACAAAGTTCTTATAGCTGTAATAATACAGATAGATTTCCAGCAGGAGAAGGCAAATAGCGCAAATCTGAGCATATACAAACAGCGACACGATGGAGCTTCGACCCTTTTAGACCAACGCAAAGCTAAGCCAAACACAACAGGAATGAACCAAACCTCAAGAAGCTATTGCTGAAATTTAAATCAATTGTACTTGGATAGCCAAATTTAGACCAACTACTGCTTTAGAACAAGCAATGAATCGCTTATCTTCGAACATTCGTAGCATGTCCTCGTAAATACCATTGACTGAGTAACACAACAACAACAAAAGATGACCAGTGTCAATTTCATAAGCTCATATTGCACTCGGGACGGGTGAGAAATTCTGTGACTCAATGAATCGACAAACAACAAATACGTCTCATCTAAGAACCATAGAGTGGATCAGAAGTTTGGCCATTCATGTAAAAATCTATCAAGCGCAACGGATTCACATTTGCACACAGAAAACTAATACCTCTTCTCAAACAAAACATATAGCCGAATAGTCTATAACTCAACTAAACCGGCAGAAATGATCGAATAAGAAAGCTTCAACTCTTAAGGTTCATGAATCTGTTTCCATGCTTAAATTTAACAAACGAATGGGACGACTTCATACAGCTACAGCCATTATACCAATGCATACAATCGCTCGCCCAATACAGAATAAACACACACAAAGAACAACCAGTAACAGACCTGAACCAAGGCCAACATGACTCAGCTTTTAATTCAAACAGCCAAACACTGACTTTCAAGGAGTCTTAGATCGAAAACATAACAGAACATGAGCGCATAACACAGAATCACAGAAGAAAAATATAAATGAAGAAGAAATGAACCTGGAATCAATAAATACTTCCGATCAACTGTGCTTGAACATTGCGTACAAATGAAATACAATAGCTAATATCAGCACAACCATCAACAGAATCGAGTAGAAATCAAAACTTGGACAATAACAAACTCAACGACTCTCAATCGAGCACCATTTTCAAACCACCTCCAACCCAGAAGGAAAGGATGGAATATCTCTTTTGATTTTTTGTTTTGGAAAGTAATTGAAAACCAAAATAAAATCAAAGAATCATGAACATATTTATATATATCTCTTTTCTTATTCTCGAACTCAACTTCAATTTCAGTATAGAAGAAGAAGTAAGACCATTTTCAAAATTTCATCTCTTCTTCAAAAAATCCTCCTCAAAAAATCGGGTTGAGTCCTTTTGAGAATGAACCCCTTGATGAATGTGGGGCTCGGATTGAGCGAAATCAATTCAATGCCTCACACTCATCCAGCGAATCCCCCTCCAGAACCTTCCAATCGTTATATAAATCCAAATTTGGGCGAGTGAGAGAAGAGGGGAATCTTGGGTCAGAAACCGTTAGTAACAGCGAGATGAGAGAAGGAGGAACGCGTGAGTTAAGGGTTTGATGCTCACTCGCCATGGATTTGCCTGAATTTGGGGCTTGTTCGCGCGAGTTTGGAGAAGACGAACAGTAGTGTTCGTCGTTTGGGGTCTCTGATTTTGAGCTCTGTATCTAGGGTGTGTATTTTTGAGGAGTGGGTCGGGTCAGGCGGGTTTGGGCCGGGTTTCTGTGTGATTGGGGCGGGTAGGCAGATGATGTAGGTTTGGGCTGGGGGTTGGGATTGATTTTGGCCCAAATTTCCTTTTCATTATTTCCTGCCCCCTTTTTAATTCATTCTCTTTTCAATTCACAATTCCTTTCTTTTCCCAAAATCAAAATAAATCCTAGATTAATTAATACTAATTTTTAAACTGAATTAACCTACCATATTAAATTAATTAATTAATTCTAATAATTGTTACTACAAATAATTAGAAACCCAATTTAAAAAAACTACTAAAATTCAAAGTTACAAATAAAAAGTGCAAAATAAACTATTTTTGTGATTTTTTCTATTTTTATAAAATAATTTGTCAATTAATCCTAAAAATATAAAATTAAGTCCTAAATGCAAATGCAACATATTTTATTATATTTTTTTGTATTTTTTATTAGTTAAACAAAAATAAAAATGCGTAGACAAATGCAAACAATTATCAGAAAATGCCACCAAATTCTAAAAATTCCAAATAATGAAAAGAAGTTATTTTGTTTTGAATTTACGAGAGTAATTCATATAGGGCAAAAATCACGTGCTCACAGCTGCCCCTCTTTGCCCGAAAACACGAAGAGTTTACGTGCAAAGATAAGTGAGCAGACACGAGCGATTTTTGCCCATTTGAATACTCCGTGGGAAGCATCTTTTGAAAGATTTGACCGCACCCTACTTCCGAGGTTGCCTACATATCCTTGGCTATAAAGGAATCAGGTCAGTGTAGTTCGGGAGTGTTTGGTAGCTGGGACTACCATGAAGTTGGGTTTCCACTGTTGCTGCTGCAGCTGCTGCTTACTGAACCCCCTTATTACACTATGATCTATGGATTACAAAAAGTCCTATCTGTATCTTCAAACTTAATCTTGTGCTTCTTGTTGCCTTGTTGTTCTCTATTCTCTCGGAGACATCCGTTTGTTGCCATCTTGAATTGTAAACTAAGATGTTTTTCCTTTCCTTCAGACTGCTGAACTTGATACGTATCTCCTCTGTTATACGAGCAGGCTCCCGACGGCTGAAACTTGAAATGTATTCCTCTGTTCTCCAGGCGGGCTCCTGACTTCTGACACTTGAAATGTATGCCTCTGTTCTCCAGGTGGGCTCCTGACTTTGTTCTTCAGGCGGGCTCCTGACTGCTGAAACTTGAATTGTATGCCTTTGTTCTCCAGGCGGGCTCCTGACTGCTGAAACTTGAAATGTATGCCTCTGTTCTCCAGGTGGGCTCCTGACTTCAAAATAGACAAAGAAATTAATGGAAAACTAAAACTTGAATTGTAATACCTCTGTTCTTCAGGCGGGCTCCTGACTGCTGAAACTTGAATTGTATGCCTCTGTTCTCCAGGCGGGCTCCTGACTGCTGAAACTTGAATTGTATGCCTCTGTTCTCCAGGTGGGCTCCTGACTGCTGAAACTTGAAATGTATGCGTCTGTTCTCCAGGCGGGCTCCTGACTTCAAAATAGACAAAGAAATTAATGGAAAACTAAAACTTGAATTGTAATACCTCTGTTCTTCAGGCGGGCTCCTGATTTCCGAAACTTGAATTGAATGTCTCTATTCTCCAGGCGGATTCCTGACTTCTGAAATTTGAAATGTATTCCTCTATTATCCAGGCGGGTTCCTGATTTTCGAAACTTGAATTGTATACCTCTGTTCTTTAGGCGGGTTCCTGACTTCAAAAAGACAAAGAAATCGATTGAGAACTAAAAATTTGAATTGTATCACCTCTGTTCTTCAGGCGGGCTCCTGATTGCTGAAACTTGAATTGTATGTCTCTATTCTCCAGGCGGACTCCTGACTTCCGAAACTTGAAATTGAATGTATCACCTCTGTTATTCAGGCGGGCTCCTGACTATTGAACTTGAACTGAATGTATTCCTCTGTTATCCAGGCGGACTCCTGACTTCATAAAAATAAACGAACCAAGAAAACTTTCTGCCCCAGTTTGGAAACTGGGTACATGTTACTTGATATTAATAAGAATTTGATTAAAACTTGACTTGAAATACCTCTATTATACAGGCGGGCTCCTGACTTCCGAAACTTGAATTGTATGCCTCTGTTCTTTAGGCGGGCTCCTGACTTCAAAAGACAAAAGGTCTATTGAAAACTCTTCAGGCGGGCTCCTGATTGCTGAATTTGAAATTGAATGTATTCCTCTATTATCCAGGCGGGTTCCTGACTTCACAAAAATAGACAAAACAAAGAAAACTTTCTGCCCCAGTTTGGAAACTGGGTGTTTGTTACCACATACTAATAAGAACTAAAACATGAATTGTGATAAGACTGAAATGCAACTTTTAAAAATTTAAAGACTAAAATGTATCTTAAAATTTAAAATTTATCTTAGGCGAAAAATTCATCAGACTAAGATTTTCATCTTAGGTGAAAGATTCGACTGACTAAGATTTATCTTTATCTTAGGTGAAAAATTCATCAGACTAAGATTTCCATCTTAGGAGAAAGATTCAACAGACTAAGATTTTTATCTCTATCTTAGGTGAAAAATTCATCAGACTAAGATTTTCATCTTAGGAGAAAGATTCAACAGACTAAGATTTATCTTTATCTTAATTCATTAGACTAGGTCCATTTTTGTGTGGTCTCAGGAGGAAAATTCATCAGACTGAGATTTTGACTCTAGGAGATAATTCATCAGACTAGGTCCATTTTTATGTGATCCCGACTTTCTTAATTTTCCAAATTCCAACTTCTTTTCTTTTCAAATTCTGTCTTCTTTTCTTGTTCCCAAATTATGTCTTCTTTTCTTCTTCTTTTTTTCGACTTCTGTCTTCTCCTTCTTTAAATTATGCCTTCCTTTCTTTTTCCTCAAATTTTGCCTTCCATTCTTTTTTCCAACTTCTGCCTTTATCTAAATTATGCCCTCCTTTCTTTTCCAACTTCTGCCTTTATCTTTTTCCAAATTATGCCTTCCTTTCGTTTTTCCAACTTTTGCATTTATCTTAGGTGAAAGATTCATCAGACTAAGATTTCTTTATCTTAGGTGAAAAATTCAACAGACTAAGATTTCTTTATCCAAGGTGAAAAATTCATCAGACTAAGATTTCTTTTAACCATTTTCCTTCAAAATTTGTTTTATCTACCCACTAACTTGAATTATCTTCCTTCAGAACTGCTTCCCTAAAAACTGGTGTTGTCCTCCTTCAAAAAACCACTTCCCTAAAAACTAGTGTTTCATTCCTCCAAAAATTACTTTTCTTAGAACTGGTGTTTCTTTCCTGAAAACTACTTCCCTATCTTTTTCTCTTTTTTTAAAGACACTTGTATTGACCTTCATGTTCTTCAGATGGGTACCCGAAAAAAAATTTCAACACGACAGAAAATTTTCTGCCCCAGTTTGATAATCCTCCTGTAGCATATATTCTGCCATAAATAATATTTCCATGCCCCTGTTTCAAATCAAAGAAAATTCTGTCAGTTTAAAAGTGCGGTGGTTGGTTGTGGTACTCCCACTGGGATGACTTTCCTTTTATCCTTTCCATGCTTTTCGTTGTCCGACCATCTTTGAAACTTGGCTGATAAATTCCACCCTTCTTGACGATTATCTCTTAATTATTAGTTCTAGTCTTCTTATCTGACCCCATATGTTTTCTGTGACAACTGATTCTTCATGAAGGTCTTGCATGTTTACTGATTAACCACTTTCCCCGTCATCTGTGTCACTAAAATACCCTTTTTCCCCGTTCAATCCCAATACCCTCTATCTGTTGCATTATTCCTGAACCAACATCTACCAAACTTTGTGTTTCATAAGGATCCCAAAGTATGTGGATTATTACCAGCTCAGTGTTCTTGTTATTTTTCCAGACTTGAGACCCCATTTTGTGCAATTGGAAAGCTGGTGGCCAATTTTAAAGTCATTCCTCACTTGTTACGACCAAAAGACTCAGAAAGGGCAAATAAACAAAACAAAAAGAACAGAGTAAAGGACAATAGAAAGAGATGATTCCTACCAAGAAAACTATACAGTAGAAACCTATCGGATGTGGATACCGACTCTAATGACCTTGACATGCACCTGCGACCTATTCTGTTAAGCAAATCTGATGTTCAGCTCTTGTTGTTCTTTTTTGCCGTGAAACTGGGCTTCATTGCTCCGCTTATCCAATTTGATTCGCATTCTTTATTCGGCTTGTAGTGCCCAAAGGGTTTTCACCATCAAACCTCTCTCATTTCGTTCTTTCTCTCAACTTACTATCGCCTCAAGGTGCCCGTGAAGGTTTTCACCAATAATACTCTCTCATTTTTATTTCTCTCAGCTTTCATCACCTTGCGATATCCATGAGGATTTTTATTAATAAGATTCTCTCATTTTCATTTTCTTTGCTTGGACCGGAGTGTTGCCCCTGACATGAATTACCTTACCTGCTTGACTTGGCATCTCTCATAGACTGATCAGAAGGTCTTTCTTTGGATAGTAATGTAGGCTTTTGGATGGTTAGAAAGAAAGGGTATCAAAAGGCTCAAAACAATTTCAAAATGGGTTAAATTTACAACTTTCGGAATCCGACTTCTCACAACAACCACAATTTCTGCCCTAGTTTCTTGCTTGGGGACTTTTGGATTTTTTTTTCGGTATGACTGAACCTCAGAGAGGCTACCTACGTACCCTTTCGGGATCAAGTCAATACGTAGTTCACGTCATAGAAACTACGTTGTTGCGATTTTCTTTCTCTCTCTTTCTTTTTTTTTTCTTTTTCTTTTTCCTTTATTTTCTTCATTTTCTTTTTCTTTCTTCTCTTTCTTTCTTTTCTTTTCCTTTCTTTTCTTCCCCTTTTCTTTTTTTTTTCTTTTCCTTTCTTCCTTTCTTTCTTTCTTTCTCCTTTTCCTTTCTTCCTTTTCCTTTTTTTTTCCTTCTTTTTCCATTTGCGTATCTCCGGCACTTGCATTTTTTTAATTGTGCCGTTGATTCCGAAAGAGGAGTATGAAAAAAAAACAAATAAGGCTCAAAGAGGTTGACAAAAGGGTAAAGTGTTTAGATAGCAGAACAAAACGCCTTCGTCATTTCAGACTTCAAAATATGCCAAATACAAAGCAAGTACAATCAGAATAAAGAAACCATACACATCATCTCTTGACCGCATCGGAATTGACGGCCATTTCCGACCGGTGGCCAACTTGCTTTTACGGGGATTTTTATGTTTTACTTGCCCCAGTTTCACATGGTTCGGGTGTCAAACAATCTCAAGACATATCAATCTGTTCTTATTCCCTCAAGTGCCCTTATCGTTTTCAAAAATGGTTTCCTTGCTTCCCGACCAACATAGCTTTTAAAGATCCGACTGAGAATTATGCGTGCATGTCATGGCACTAGAACCAGCGTTAGACAAAAGACAAAACAAAAGGATAGAAAAGAACTAAACGAAGAACAATGATTGGAAGTAACAAAAGACCAGAATTTTGCATTTAGACAACGACGAAATAACTCGAATAACAAAACAAGCAAACAAACTGGAGTACAACCCTAGAATGAACCTGAAACATCCATGGACAACACTTAAACGAACCATTACGACTAAACAAGCTAGACAAAAATGAAAGGATATGAGGGTTTGAACACAAGACAATAGCCGGATTACAACCCTGCAAATAATCCGGACAACAGAAATGACAGCCAAATGGACCACCAAAGCTCCTCCCCAGCTGACTTAGGAATGGAGCGTCTTTCCAATTACAAGAATGACATCTTAGCCACTAAGCTTCACATCCATATTGCCATGACCACTATCTGTTTCAGTATCTTCAACTTCAGTCAACAAGTTCCCAAGAGTATTCTCATCCCCCATGTCACCGGGCATCATCCCCACCAAGTGTGTCTCCTCATGTAAGGGATGCAGCGTGATATTCTGGGTGCCACTGTCTTGAATCAAATTTTCCTGGATCATCCTTTCTATTTCTCTTTTCAAATCCCGACAATTTTCCACATTGTGCCCCAGAGCATTGGAGTGGTATTCACACCTTTTAGATGAGTCAAAGCTTGTCGCACGTCGGTCCACCTGATTTGGAGGAATGGGTGCAATCATGTCATGTTGTTTTAACTTCTCAAATAAGCTTGCATAGGGCTTTCCTATTGGTGTAAAACTATCTTTCAACTTTTGTTCCCTTCTATACCCCTGTCTTGGATGTGGGTTACAAAGTAATTGAAAATTTTGCGGAGGCTGGTGGAGATTTTGTGATACTCGTGCTCGCTTTCTTGGGTGATTTGATGGCTGGGCAACATACTGGGAAGGATCAACAGAGTATGAGGGGTTTGGAGGTGGATAGTAATGCTTAAGGGGGTCATGGGAAACTTGATGAGGCTGCACATACCTTCGGGATGTTCTCCTAGGACCTCTTCTCGACCCTGATATCACCATGATTTCTTCATCCCCCTCATTCGTGTTACCAGATTCAATTTGGACAGCTTGAGCTGCAGCTTTGAGAGCTGTTTGACTTATAATTCTGCCTGTCTTAAGACCGTTCTCCACCATTTCTCCCATTTTGATTGCTTTCGGGAAGGATTTACCCACTGCGGATGTCATGTATTGAAAATAATCTGGCTCTTGAGCCTGTAGAAAGACAGTGATTAACTCGTGGTCATCCATGGGTGGCTTAGCTCTAGCTGCCTGCTCTCTCCATTTGATGGCATATTCCCTGAAACTTTCAGTTGGTTTCTTTTTTAGGTTAGAAAGGGAAATGCGGTCTGGGGCGATGTCGATGTTGTATTGAAACTGTTTGACAAAGGCTCATGCCATGTCATCCCAGATGTACCCGCAATATGTGTCCTGATCCAAAAACTATTCAGATGCTACTCCCGTGAGACTTTCCCCAAAATAAGCTATAAGCAATTCCTCATTTCTTCCCACACCTCTCAATTGGTTGCAATACCTTTTCAGGTGGGCTATGGAGTCTCCATGTCCATTGTACTTTTCAAATTTTGGAACCTTGAAACCAGGCGGCAAGTGGACATCGGGGAACATGCATAAATCTCTGAAGGCAACACTCTTTTGACATGCCATTGCTTGCGTGTCTTTCAACCGTTGTTCTAATCTTTTCACTCTTTGGGTTATTTCTTCATGTACTCTCTTTCGGGCAGGTTTCTCGATGTTTACAGGAAGCTCAAACGAGTACGAGTGGTACTCGGGATAGTGGTACTGTTCTTGCTGTGTAGCAAATTGTGACTCGTGACAAGGCTGTCCTTGGCCATTGGCCCAGGCTTGACGCATTTTGGTCATTTGTTGTTTCAGTGTTCTATTTTCCTCAACCACAGTAGACCCTTGTCGAACCCTCTGACCCTGAGTCTCTTGAGCACTCGTAATAGCTTCGACATCAGTTATCATTTTCCTTGGATCTTGTGTTTCCAGCTTACCACAACCGACCACCTCAACTTTCTTCACAATTCAAAACAAAACATGTTAGAATGGATTGGGTCGGTCCTCATTATTCACAACATCTTTTCCCATTTTTTTCAATTCTTCTTTTCCATTTTTCATTTTTCATTTTTTTTGGTTGCGGTCGAATCTTATGGAGATTGCCTACGTATCATGACCCCACATGAATCAGACCGTGCGTAGTTCTTGCAAATAAAAGGTAAACGACAATAAAACATTTTTTGGAATTTTCCATTTTCATAATAACAACAAAACTGACCAACTTAATGATGAAATACAGACTCGAAAATCAAACGACCCATATACTCTAATCAAAAGAAATACAAACCCCAAAAATGACAGATTTTTTCCCCTATATGCCAATTTTGACCCAAAATCTGAACGATATTCACTTGACCACTGAGTCTTTTTCTTGTTTTTCCAAATTAAATTAAATGACCCGGTATTGCAAACACGGCCTTCCAGCGCCTCGGGGACGAAGATTTTAAGGCTGTGAGGGTCAGAATCAAAATATGACCAAAGGTGGCTATTTGCGCAAAGTCAGCCTTCCGGCGCCCCGTTTGGGAACATTTGGCTATTTTTGACAAAAACGGCATCACCTGGTTTATTTATGACAAAAATTAAAATTTTGATATTTTTTGGTTATTTTTTGCAAAGGGGAGGTTGGACCCGATGAGGGTTGCCTACGTATCTCACGCCCTGTGAGAATCAAACCATGCGTACTTCGGGCCAATTAACCGAACTATTTTAAAACAATACTCTTTTCCATTTTCAATTTTTCTTTCTCAACAAACAATAAATCTACTTTCCAAACTAAAAAATAAAAAACTTTCTTTTTTTTTATTTTTATTTTTTATCAACAAACACTTTTCCAACAATAAAAGACTTTTTTTTTTCTATTTTTCTTTTGCTTCTAGTAAAACAGACTCTTAGAAATAGAGCATTTTCTTTTTTCATTTTCTCAAAATTTCGGCAGAGTTTCGACAGTGTTTGGGCATTGGGTTTTTAACTCCCTACCTGTTATTTCTCGCTCTTTTCTTTTCCTCTTTTTTTTCTTTCCTCAAATTTCCAACATTTTCGAGATTCAGAAACCGGTCAACATGCAGGTTCAGAACAAATAAATGCACAGCACAAGAGAATGCATCAGGATGGTCTTTTCATTTCAGGTTGCTAGTCCTGGACGGACCCAACCCCTGTGTTGAGTCCTCTAAGTCAAATGCAACGTGATGCAAATAAGCGTTCCTACTAGGGATACGGCATGAAGTCACGTTATTCTATGTTCAAAATCTGGGTCAGTGTTCTAGACTGTGTACCCGAGCGAACAACTCGAGTCGAGGAGGGGGCAACTTACCGGGAACCAAAAGGCCATCCGGCTTCGTAACTTGTCCGGCCTCTTTCTTATTTCAAGGCATGACACTAACAGAATAGGGAGTCTCAACCAGTAAGCACATCCCCGTAGGTAAAGAGAGAAGGATGACGTCATAGTTTATATACAGTTCAGATAATATCAAAGCGGTAACATTTAGCACATTCAACATAAAACATGTAGGAAAATCAGATACAATTAAATACAACAATTTATCTAAGCTCGAATTCTGAACCCTGAACCAGAGATTCTGGGTTCGGTCCCCAGCAGAGTCGCCAGAGCTGTCACACCTCCTTTTTACCTACACCGGTAAGGGCGCAAAGGAGTTTTTCCATTTAAAGGACAATTGGAACAGGATTTAATTATTAATTATTCAGAGTCGCCACTTGGGAGATTAATGGTGTCCCAAGTCACCGGTTGAATCTCAAACCGAGGAAAAATATGACTCTGTTACAGTCTGCGAACTAGAAATCCGAGTAAGGAATTCTGTTAACCCGGAAGAAGGTGTTAGGCACTCCCGGGTTCCGTGGTTCTAGCACGGTCGCTTAACTGCTGCATTTGATTTTATCTGATTTTAACACATGCTAGCTTATGTGTCATTTATTCGTAAACCGCTTTTTATCATTATTTATTTTAAAAGAATTGCGACGTCGTGAAAATGCGTTTCGAACTACGTTGCAATCAATGCACCCGTGGTTGTTGGCACATTTTGACTTCGTCGAGATTTGAATTTGGGTCGCATCAATGCGCACTCGAGTTTAAGGAAGTAATTTAGTTAAGTCGTGCCTAAGGGTTCTAACGTAACATTATTTTTAGGGACGACCATGAAATTCTCAAAACGGCCCTCCCAAATTCTAATTATTTTATAGCCATTATTGAGGGCCCCACAATTTTGTGTTTATTGGGCGAGGCTCGTCTCATTTTATTTTAAGGGAAAACTTAGAAGCAACTATATTTTTTCTACTTATTTATCTCTAAAAATAAACAAAAGAAAACTTAATTAACTAAAATATGGGCCAGACGTATTAGTCAGGAAGCCAAGAGGGCCCAAGCTTCAATATTTGCACATGGGTAGAATTTCTAATAAACATAGTCATTGGGCCTGAGATTGGCCCAAACTGGACAAACAAGCTTAACCAGATCAAATGAGCCATAACAAGTAACAGCGAGAATCGTTTCAGGCCTATGTTTGAAATAAACTCAAGATAAGAAATAAACTCAAGATAAGAAATAAACTCATATGTTCATGAATCATATCTCAACCAAGAAGTAGTGTGAGAAATAAACCTTTACAAGGCCATTCCAAAGCTTCCCATAAACCAAATGTAATCACTTATCAATCAATATTGCAAAATGAACTGAAGGCTCTTTGTGTTTCAAAAAAAAAACTACCACTGATACTTTCCTTGTATCCTGAAGCAAGTGAACAGTACACTAATGCATTTTTCAACAAGAAAGCAGATTTACTTTGAAAAGGAAATGATAGACAAGTAGGCATTTTCGAATATCATATGAAACTCTTGAGTGAATCATGACTGCCTGCCGATCCTTGAAAGGAGGAACACACAAGAAAAATAACAGCGACGTCTGAAGGAGAGTAACAAAAATGAAACAAAGGCAGATTTTCTGCAGGCTAACAATCCAAACATATATCCCACAATACTGCATATTTCAGCATGATTCATCACTTGAATCAACTGTTTTTGGCAGTGCGAAAGAACAAAGTTCTTATAGCTGTAAAAATACAGATAGATTTCCAGCAAGATAAGGCAAATAGCGCAAATCTGAGCATATACAAACAGCGACACGATGGAGCTTCGACCCCTTTAGACCAACGCAAAGCTAATCCAAACACAACAGGAATGAACCAAACCTCAAGAAGCTATTGTTGAAATTTAAATCAATTGTACTTGGATAGCCAAAGTTTAGACCAACTACTGCTTTAGAACAAGCATTGAATCGCTTATCTTCGTGCATTCGTAGCATGTCCTAGTAAATACCATTGACTGAGTAACACAACAACAACAAAAGATGACCAGTGTCTATTTCATAAACTCATATTGCACTCGAGATGGGTGAGAAATTCTGTGACTCAATGAATCGACAAACAACAAATACGTCTAATCTAACAACCATAGAGTGGATCAGAAGTTTGGCCATTCATGTAAAAATCTAGCAAGCGCAATGGATTCACATTTGCACACAGAAAACTAATACCTCTTCACAAACAAAACATATAGCCGAATAGTCTATAACTCAACTAAACCGACATAAATGGTCGAATAAGAAAGCTTCAACCCTTAAGGTTTATGAATCTGTTTCCATGCTTAAATTTAACAAACGAATGGGACGACTTCATACAGCTGCAGCCATTATACCAATGCATACAATCGCTCGCCCAATACAGAATAAACACATACAAAGAACAACCAGAAATAGACCTGAACCAAGGCCAACATGACTCAGCTTTTAATTCAAACAGCCAAACACTGACTTTCAAGCAGTCTTAGATTGAAAACATAACAGAACATGCGCACACAACACAAAATCACGGAAGAAAAATATAAATGAAGAAGAAATGAACTTGGAATCAATAAATACTTCCGATCAACTGTGCTCAAACATTGCGTACAAATGAAATACAATAGCTAATATCAGCACAACCACCAACAAAATCGAGTAGAAATCAAAACTCGGACAACAACAAACTCAACGACTCTCAATCAAGCACCATTTTCAAACCACCTCCAACCCAGAAGGAAAGGATGGAATATCTCTTTTGATTTTTTGTTTTGGAAAGTAATTGAAAACCAAAAAAAAAAATCAAAGAATCATGAACATATTTATATATATCTCTTTTCTTATTCTCGAACTCAACTTCAATTTC
The DNA here is from genome assembly GCF_000715075.1 of Nicotiana tabacum. Classification (NCBI taxonomy): domain Eukaryota; kingdom Viridiplantae; phylum Streptophyta; class Magnoliopsida; order Solanales; family Solanaceae; genus Nicotiana; species Nicotiana tabacum. Next base: position 159,180,876 of record NC_134084.1, read on the forward strand.
AGTATAGAAGAAGAAGTAAGACCATTTTCAAAATTTCATCTCTTCTCCGAAAAATCCTCCTCCTCAAAAAATCGGGTTGAGTCATTTTGAGAATGAACCCCTTGATGAATGTGGGGCTCGGATTGAGTGAAATCAATCCAATGCCTCACACTCATCCAGCGAATCCCCCTCCAGAACCTTCCAATCGTTATATAAATCCAAATTTGGACGAGTGAGAGAAGAGGGGAATCTTGGGTCAGAAACCGTTAGTAACAGCGAGATGAGAGAAGGAGGAACGCGTGAGTTAAGGGTTTGATGCTCACTCGCCATGGATTTGCCTGAATTTGGGGCTTGTTCGCGCGAGTTTGGAGAAGACGAATAGTAGCGTTCATCGTTTAGGGTCTCTGATTTTGAGCTCTGTATCTAGGGTGTGTATTTTTGAGGAGTGGATCGGGTCAGGCGGGTTTGGGCCGGGTTTCTGTGTGATTGGGGCGGGTAGGCAGATGATGTAGGTTTGGGCTGGGGGTTGGGATTGATTTTGGCCCAAATTTCCTTTTCATTATTTCCTACCCCTTTTTAATTCATTCTCTTTTCAATTCACAATTCCTTTCTTTTCCCAAAATCAAAATAAATCCTAGATTAATTAATACTAATTTTTAAACTGAATTAACCTACCATATTAAATTAATTAATTAATTCTAATAATTTTTACTACAAATAATTAGAAACCCAATTAAAAAAAACTACTAAAATTCAAAGTTACAAATAAAAAGTGCAAAATAAACTATTTTTGTGATTTTTCCTATTTTTATAAAATAATTTGTCAATTAATCCTAAAAATATAAAATTAATTCCTAAATGCAAATGCAACATATTTTATTATATTTTTTTGTATTTTTCATTAGTTAAACAAAAATAAAAATGCGCAGACAAATGCAAACAATTATCAGAAAATGCCACCAAATTTTAAAAATTCCAAATAATGAAAAGAAGTTATTTTGTTTTGAATTTACGGGAGTAATTCATATAGGGCAAAAATCACGTGCTCACAAGTGGTATCCATGACCAGTGGCGTATCCAAAATTTTCATCAAGGGGTGTCAAAACATAAATCATTAGATATATCGCAAAGTTAAGGGAAGTCAGCGTATAGTAAATATACATAAAATAAAGAAATATTATCTAGCAAAATAGTGTAATTTTCCGGCGAAGCGGTGTCGCTTGACACCCCTTGCTTCAATGCGGCTCCGCCACCGTCCATGATGTCACGACCCTAAAACTGACCCGGTCGTGATGGCGCCTATCGTGAAACTAGGCCAGCCGACACAAACCCAAAACCAAACAGAAAATCATAAGAAGTCATTTTAAGTCATTAATTAACTAAAATCCCATAATATAAGTTAAAATAAACAGTGCGAAAATATAACACAAGCCCGACATCGGGGTGTCACCAGTCATGAGCAACTACGAACTCTTCTAGGAACAAGAAAGGCTAACATAGTCCGAAAATAAAATACTAAGACAAGCTGAGTCCTGAGAAGATAAGAAGGAGAAGTGTAGGGTTGCGAACGCCAAACAACTACCTAGCCAACTCCGGAGACCTGCTGGAAGATTGATCAGCACTCACTATCGCGTCCCGAGACTCCTGGATTTGCACACACGGTGCAGGGAGTAATGTGAGTACAACAACTTAGTAAGTAATAAAAGTAAAAGCAGCTGAGCAGTAAGAAAGCAAGTAATTCCACGTCATAGCACTACAACAAAACAGTATATGTCCAGTATAATACAGTAAATCAATTAACTCGTAAAAACAACTCAGTTCAGTAAAAACCTTTTTAAAACATCTTTCAATAGTTTCAAACGAGTGATGAAAACGGTGAGTAAAAGGATAGAAACATAAATAGCCTCAGGCAAAACATGTACCATAAACCGCCACTCGGGCAACAACATGAAACAACAACAGCCCCTCGGGCAATATCACATCACTCATACTGGGTACCCGCGCTAGTTGGGGATGTTCAGACTCTGGAGGGGTTCCTACAGCCCCAGCGCTATCACAAGCCATCTCGTGGTATAATAGATCAGGCTCTCGGCTTCTCATATATCACAAATTAGTACAACATGCTGCGGCGCGCAACTCGATCCCATAATATCCTCACAACACAAGCCCTCGGCCTCACTTAGTCAGAAACCTCTCAAGCCACTCGGGCAACAGTAAAACATGATGCTCAGCCCAAAATATCATTTAAAATATCAAAACGGAGTAAATACGGGTGAGTTATGAAAACAATAGAATACAGCATGATTGAGTAATATATTAAGTCAAAACAATGAGAAATAGTAGTAAAAAACCCCAAGGATCCAAAACAGTTGGCACGAGGCCCAAATATGACATTCAACCCAAAATATGGTAATACTTTCCAAAATACAATGATATCAAACAGTTTTCAATCAAATACACGACTTAACAGTTGTACGGGACGGACCAAGTCATAATCCCCAATGGTGCACAATCCCACGCTCGTCATCTAGCGTGTGCGTCACCTCAAAATAGCACCACGATGTGAAATCCGGGGATTCATACCCTTAGGACAACATTTACAATCATTACTTACCTCAAACCAGTCCAAACTCTAATCCGCGATGCCTTTTCCCCTCGAATTAGCCTCCAAATGCTCCGAGTCTAACCAAAATTAGTTTCACAACATTAATACATGCTAAAGGAACAAAGCCCAAGCGAAAATAATCAAATTAACGCAAAAATTCCGAAATTGGCCAAACCCGACCCTCGGGCCCACGTCTTGGAATCCGTTAAAAATTACATTAATAGAATCCTTATCTTCCCACGAGTCCATACATACCAAGAACATCAAAATCGGACCTCAAATGACCCCTCAAACCCCCAATTTACACTCTCCAATTTCAAGCCCTAATTCCCCAATTTTAGGCTTTAAATTAGTTAGAAATCACCATAGAATCGAGTATTGAGTTCAAAAACCTTACCTCCAAGTGTTTCCCTTTGAATCCCTCTTCAATCCCTCTCAAAAAGCTTCAAAACCGTTCAAAATGGTGAGAAATGGGTTAAAAATCACGAATATGGGTTTTTATACATTCTGCCCAGTTGCTCTCTTCATCGCGAAGCGACCGTCCTCTCGCACTCGTGTAGGCCAAACTCAGACTGCCTACACTTAACCCTTCGCGAACGCGATGCTTTACCAGTTTACTCCTTCGCGAACGCAGACATCACCTCGCGAACGCGTAGACCAAAGACCCGGGGTCCCCAACTGCCTCACTCCTCTTTGCGAACGCGACCCCACTCTCGCGTCCGCGATGCACATGCTGTCTTAACCTTCGCGTTTGCGTCCTCTCCTTCGCGAACGCGTAGAACAAAATCCACCACCACATAAGACACTGTTCGCGAATGCGAGACACCCTCCGCGAACGCGATGAACAAAATCTCTGCAACAGAAAACCAGCAAAATCTACAACTCTCAAAACTAAGAATTTGGTTTGATAACCTCCCGAAACTCACCCGAGGCCCTCGGGACCTCAACCAAACATGCCAACACATCCTATCTTAGTCGAGCCTTCGAATCACTCAAAACAACACTAAAACACCAAATCAACCTCGGATTCAAGCCTAAGAACTTAGAAACTTTCAAATTCCACAAATGACGCCGAAACCTATCAAATCAACTCCGAATGACCTGAAATATTGCACACACGTCACAAATGACACCACGGACTTACTCCAATTGTTAGAATTCCATTTTAACCTCTATATCAAGATTTCCACTGCCGACCGAAAAACGTCAAATTTTCAATTTCTCCAATTCAAGCCTAAATCTACCACGGACCTTCAAATTACATTCCGAACACGCTCCTAAGTCCCAAATTACCTAACGAAGCTATCTGAACCATAAAAATCAAATTCTGAGATCGTTTACTCACAAGTCAACTTCCGATTGACTTTTCCAACTAAATGGTCAACTTTAGAGACTAAGTGTCTCATAACACTCCAAAACTACCCCAAGCTTAAACTAACTAGCACGATACGATGAAATGTAGTTGAACAACACATAAGAAAGCAGAAATGGGGGAAACAGAGCGGTAACTCATGAAACGACTGGCCGAGTCATTACATCCTCCTCCTTTTAACAAACGCGTCCTCGAACGAGTCAAGAAATATACCTGAAGCCTCAAATATGTGAGGATATCTGCTTCGCATCTCCCGCTAGGTCTCCTAGGTAGCCTCCTCTGCGAGCCGACCTCTCCACTGTACTTTCACTGAAGCTACATCCTTTTATCTCAACTTTCGAACTTGACGCTCCAAAATAGCCACTGGCTCTACGTCATAAGTCAAATCATAGTCTAACTAAACCGTGCTATAGTCCAAAACATGAGACAGATCACCAATATACTTCCATAGCATAGAAACATGAAGTACCGGATGCATACTCGATAAGCTGGGTGGCAAAGAAAGCTCATAAGCCACCTCCCCAATCCTTCGAAGCACCTCAAAAGGCCCAATAAACCGATGACTCAATTTACCCTTATTCCCAAATCTCATAACACTATTTATAGGTGAAACCTTCAATAGAACCTTCTCCCCAAGCATGTAAGACACATCACAGACCTTCTTGTCAACACAACGCTTTTGTCTTGACTGCGCTGTACGAAGCCGCTCCTAAATCACCTTCACCTTGTCTAAAGCATCCTGCACCAAGTCTGTATCCAAAATCCTAGCCTCGCCGGGCTCAAACCAACTAACTGGAGATTTACACTGTCTCCCATATAAAGCCTTATATGGAGCCATCTGAATGCTCGACTAATAACTGTTGTTATATGCAAACTCCGCGAGCAGTAGAAACTGCTCCCACAAACCACCAAAATCAATGACACAAGCGCGCAACATGTCCTTCAATATCTGAATAGTGCGCTCGGGTTGCCCGCCCGTCTAAGGGTGAAAAGCTATGCTCAACTCAACCTGAGTACCCAACTCTCTCTGCACAGCCCTCCAAAACTGCGAAGTAAACTAAGTACCTCTATCTGAAATGATGGAAACTGGGACACCATGCAAGCGAACATTCTCTCGGATATAAATCTCTGCCAACCACTCTGAAGAATAGGTAGTTCACACAGGAATGAAGTGCGCGGACTTGGTCAGCAGATCCACAATCACCCAAACAACATCGAACTTCTTCAAAGTCCGTGGGAGTCCAACTACGAAATCTATGGTGATCCACTCCCACTTCCACTCTGGAATATCTAACCGCTAAAGCAAGCTACCCGATCTCTAATGCTCATATTTCACCTACTGAAAATTGAGACACCGAGCTACAAATCCCATAATGTCCTTCTTCATTCTCCTCCACCAATAGTGCTGTCTCAAATCCTGATACATTTTCGCGGCACCCGAATGGATGGAATACCGCGAGCTATGGGCCTAATCCAGAATCAACTCCTGAAGCCCGTCTACATTGGGCATACATGTCCGGCCATGCATCCTCAACACCTCATCATCACTAATAGTCACATCTCTGGCATCGTCATGATGAACTCTATCCTTAAGGACAAGCAAATGAGGATCATCGAACAAGGAAGACCGAGAAACCACATAAGCTACGATCTGACTGGGCTCCGAAATATCCAACCTCACAAAGCGATTGGCCGATGCCTGAATATCAACTGCAAGAGGTCTCTCCCCAACAAGAATATATGCCAAACTAACAATACTCACCACTTTCCTACTCAAAGCATCAGCCGCCACACTGGCCTTTGTCGGATGGTACAAGATAGTGATATCATAGTCCTTTAGCAACTCTAACCATCTCCGCTGCCTCAAATTGAGATCCTTCTACTTGAACAAGTGCTGGAGGCTACGATGATCAGTAAACACCTCACAAAACACACCAAAAAGATAATGCCTCCAAATCTTCAATGCGTGAACAGTGGCAACCAACTCTAAATTGTGAACAGGGTAGTTCTTCTCATGGGGCTTCAACTGACGAGAAGCATAAGCAATCACTCTACCCTCCTACATCAACACACACCCGATACCAACCCTCGAAGCATCACAATACACTATATATGAACCTGAAGCTAATAGCAAAACTAACACTGGAGTTGTGGTCAAGGCAGTCTTGAGCTTCTGAAAGCTCGCCTCACACTCATTCGGCCACCTAAATGGAGCACCTTTTTGAGTCAATTTGGTCAAGAGTGATGCAATAGATGAAAATCCTAGAATGAACTGATGGTAATAACCCGCCAAACCAAGAAAGCTGTGAATCTCTGTGGCTGAGGACGGTCAGGGCCAACTCAGAACCGCCTCTATCTTCTTCGGATCAACCTGAATACCTCACTAGACACCACGTGTCCAAAGAAAGCCACTAAATTTAGCCAAAACTCACATTTGGAGAATTTTTGCATAAAGCTTCTCCTCCCTCCACCGCTACGACACAACTCTCAAATGCTCAACGTGCTCCTCCTGGCTACGCGAGTATACTAGAATATCATCAATGAAAACAATCACAAACAAGTGGAGATAAGGCCGAAACACGTTATTAATCAAATGCATGAACGATGATGGGGCGCTGGTCAGCCCAAAAGACATCACAAGGAACTCATAATGACCATATTGGGTCCTGAAGGCTGTCTTAAGAATATCCGAGTCCCTGATCTTCAATTGATGATACTCTGAATGGAGATCAATCTTGGAGAACACTCTCGCTCCCTGAAGCTAGTCAAATAAATCATCGATACGAGGCAAAAGATACTTTTTCTTGATTGTAACTTTGTTCAACTGCCTGTAATCAATGCGCATCCTCTTTGTGCCATCCTTATTCTTCACAAATAGAACAGGCGCACCCCACAGCAACACACTAGGCAGAATAAACCCCTTATCAAGGAGTTCCTGAAGCTGCTCCTTCAACTCTTTCAACTCCGCCGATGCCATAAGATATGGTGGAATAGAAATGGACTGAGTGCCCGACACCAAATCAATACCAAAGTCAATATCCCTATCTGGTGGCATGTCCAACACGTCTGTAGGAAACACATCGAGAAAATCCCTCACTACTGGAACAGAATCAATATTAGGAGTCTCTACACTAACATCCTTCACAAAAGCTAAGTATGCAAGACAGCCTTTCCAAAGCATCCGCTGGGCCTTCAAAAACGAGAGCACCCTATTGGGGACAAAATCATTCGAACCTTGCTACTCAATCCATGGCACACCCCGCATAGCCAACGTCATTGTCTTAGCATGACAGTCCAAGATAGCACGACACAGAGATAGCCAATCCATGCCTAATATCACATCAAATTCAAACATACAAAGCAATAGAGGTCCACTCGGGTCTCCAAACCCCCAATAGTCACCACACACAACTGATACACGCAGTCCACAACAATAGTGTCGCCCACCAGAGTAGATATATAAACAGATGAAACAAGAGACTCACGGGAGCGTATCCAAATAACGAGCAAAATATGATGACACATATGAAAAAGTGGAACCAGGATCAAATAACACAGAAGCATCTCTGTGGCAAACTAAGATAATACCTGTAATCACAGCATCTGAAGCAATAACATGGGGTCTAGTTGGGAGTGCATAGAAACGGGCCTAACCGCCCCCTAATCGACCTCCCCCTCTAGGATGACCCCTAGCTGACTGTCCTCCACCCCTAGCTGGGTGGGTGGGTGGTGAAGTAACTGGTGCTGAAGTTGATGGCTGACTCCTCTACTGAGATAAACCCCCAAGACAATGGGACACTGTCTCCACATATGCCCCAACTCTCCACACTCATAACAACCCCCTAGTGCTGGAGACGGGGACTGAAGGGAACCCTTAGCACCGGGATGACTAGCAGAAGAACCTGGTATAGAAGGGCCCTGAACTGATGGAGCACGAGACAAACTTTGGGCTGGAAGGGCACTGAGTGAGGAATGACCCTGATCAGAACTGTGAGAACCATGGCCCGATAATGCCCCACGATAAACTAGGCGAGTTGACTGAGCATGCCTAAATAGACAGCCTCTGCCATGCTAAAACTGACCTCCTTGATGAGTACCGCTGAATCCACCCTGACCACGAGGCCTCTTAGCCTCCCTCTCAACCCACTCCTGACCATGAACCATCTCAATCTGTCGAGCAATGTCAACAACCTCATCAAAAGTAACACCTAATACTCTCTCTGGTCATAAGCAACCAAAGCTGAAAACCGAGGCCATCTATAAACCTCATGATACTCTCTCGATCTATGGGAACCAACTAGACCGCATGACGAGCAAACTTGGAGAACCGTATCTCATACTGTGTCACCGATTTGTCACCCTGACGAAGCTGCTCGAACTGCCTATGCAGCTCCTCTCGGTGAGACTCAGGTACAAACTTCTCTAGAAAGAGAACAGAGAACTGCTGCCAAGAAAGGGGTGCTGCGCCAACTGGCCTACACCTCTCATAAGCCTCCCACCAACTAAGTGCAGCCTCAGAGAACTGGAAAGTAGTGAATGAGACCTCACTGGTCTCCAGAATACCTACGGTCCGAAGCATCCTCTGACACTTATCCAAGAAACCTAGGCATCCTCACCCTTTGCACCACTGAAAGTCGGAGGTTGAAGTCTACCAAACCTCTCCAATGTGCGCTGCTCATCCTCTGGCATAACAGGAGCTACATAGTCCTGAGCAGCTACAACCGGCTGGGCTGGAGGTGCCCCCGGTATCTGAAGTCCCTGCACGACTTGCTCAGGTGTACGAGCAACGGGAGTTTGAGTGCCTCCCCTGGCATGAGAAGTATCTGCGGCTGTAGTAACTGAGACAGCCTGAGCTAGGCCAGTGCACACTGATAGAATCTGGGCCAGGGCTTCCTGAAGGCCTGGAATCACAAAAGGCATAGCCGGTGCCTGAGCTGGTGCTGCTGGAGCTTCCGCAACTAGGACCTAATCATGAACTAGTGTGGTTGGTGCATAGCAGGTGCTACTCTAGCTGTTGTGCGGGCTACACCCCTGCCCCTACCACGTCCTCGACCGCGTCCTCGGCCTCTAGTGGTCCCAACTGGTGCTACTAGTAGTCATCCGTCCTGACCGGTAACACGTGTCCTCACCATCTGTGAGAGAATAGAATAACAAAATTTTAGTTACTAGAATCAACAGATTCACATGACAGGAATTCAAGAATGTGAAGTTTTTCCTAAAGGCTCTACAACCTCCCGAGGATAAGTATAGACATCTCCATACCGATCCGCGAGACTCTACTAAACCTGCTCATGACTCGTGAGACCTATGTAACTTAGGCTCTGATACCAACTTGTCACGACCCTAAAACTGACCCGATCGTGATGGCGTCTATCGTGAAACTAGGCCAGCTAACACAAACCCAAAACAAACCAGAAAATCATAAGAAGTCATTTTAAGCCATTAATTAACTAAAATCCCATAATATAAGTTAAAATAAATAATGCAAAAATATAACACAAGCCCGACATCGGGGTGTCACCTGTCATAAGCAACTAAAAACTCTTCTACGAACAAGAAAGGCTAACATAGTCTGAAAATAAAATACTAAGACAAGCTGAGAAGATAAGAAGGAGAAGTGCAGGGCTGCGAACGCCAAGCAGCTACCTAGCCAACTCCGGAAACCTGTTGGAAGACTGATCAGCACTCACTATCGCATCCCGAGACTCCTAGATCTGCACACAAGGTACAGGGAGTAATGTGAGTACGCTAACTCAGTAAGCAATAAAAGTAAAAGTAGTTGAGCAGTAAGAAAACAGGTAATTCCACGTCATATCACTACAACAAAACAGTATATGTCCAGTACAATACAGTAAATCAATTAACTTGTAAAAACAACTCAGTTCAGTAAAACCTTTTTAAAACATCTTTCAATAGTTTCAAACGAGTGATGAAAACAGTGAGTAAATGGATAGAAACGTAAACAGCCCCTCGGTCAAAACATGTACCTTAAACTGTCCCTCGGGCAAAATATCAACAGAACCAGCCCCTCAGGCAAAATATCAACAGAACCAGCCCCTCAGGCTACCTCACAATCAGCCCCTCAGATAACAACATGAAACAACAACAGCCACTCGGGCAATATCACATCATTCATACTGGGTACCCGTGCTCACTGAGGGTGTTCAGACTCCGGAAGGGTTCCTATAGCCCAAGCACTGTTACAAGCCATCTCGTGGTATGATAGATTAGGCTCTCGGCCTCTCATATATCACAAATCCGTACAACATGCTGCGGCATGCATCCCAATCCCATAATATCCTCACAACACAAGCCCTCGACCTCACTCAGTCAGAAAACCTCTCAAGCCACTCGGGCAATAGTAAAACATGAGGCTCAGCCCAAAATATCATTTAAAATATCAAAACAGAGTAAATACGGTTGAGTTATGAAAACAGTAAAAAGACAGCATGACTGAGTACATATATTAAGTCAAAACAGTGAAAAATAATAGTAAAAAGCCCCTAAGGATCCAAAACAGTTGGCACGAGGCCCAAATATGGTATTCAGTCCAAAACATGGTAATACTTTCCAAAATACAATGATATCAAATAGTTTTCAATCAAATACGCCACTTAACAGTCGTACGAGACGGACCAAGTCATAATCTCCAACAGTGCACGATCCCATGCTCGTCATCTAGCGTGTGCGTCACCTCAAAGCAGCACTACAATGTGAAATCCGGTGATGCATACCCTCAGGACAACATTTACAATCATCACTTACCTCAAACCGGTCCAAACCCTAATTCGTGATGCCTTTGCCCCTCGAATCGGCCTCCAAATACTCCGAATCTAACCAAAATCAATTTCACATCATTAATACACGCTAAAAGAACAAAGCCCAATCAAAAATAATCACATTAACTCAAAAATCCCGAAATTGGCCAAACCCGACCCCCGGGCCCATGTCTTGGAATTCGATAAAAATCATATCAATAGAATCCTTATCCTCCCACGAGCGCATACATACCAAGAACATCAAAATCGTACCTCAAATGGCCCCTCAAATCTCCAATTTCAAGCCCTAATTCCCCAATTTTAAGCTTTAAATCCCACTAATTTCATGTCTAATTAGTTAGAAATCACCATAGAATCGAGTATTGAGTTCAAAAACCTTACCTCCAAGTGTTTCCCTTCAAATCCCTCTTGAATCCCTCTCAAAAAGCTTCAAGACCGTTCAAAAATTGTGAGAAATGGCTAAAATTTGCGAAGATGGGTTTTTATACATTCTGCCCAGGTGCTCTCTTCATCGTGAACGCGACCGTCCTCTCGCGTTTGCGTAGGCCAAACTCAGACTGCCTCCACTTAACCCTTTGTGAACGCGAAAACTGCTTCGCGAATGCGATGCTTAACCAGCTCACTCCTTCACGAACGCGGACACCACCTCACGAACGCGTAGACCAAAGACCTGGGGTCCCCAACTACCTCACTCCTCTTGGCAAACGCGACCCCACTCTCGCGTCCACGATGCACATGCTGCCTTAACCTTCACGTTCGAGTCCCCTCCTTCGCGAAAGCGTAGAACAAAATCCGCCACCACAGAAGACACTCTTCGCGAATGCGATGAACAAAATCTCTACAACAGAAAACCAGTAAAATCTACAACTCTCAAAACCAAGAATTTGGTCCGTTAACCTCCCGAAACTTACCTGAGGCCCTCGGGACCTCAATCAAATATGTCAACACATCCCATAACATCATTCAAACTTAGGCGAGCCTTCGAATCACTCAAAACAACACTAAAATACCAAATCAACCTCGGATTCAAGCCTAAGAACTTAGAAACTTTCAAATTCCACAAACGATGCCGAGACCTATCAAATAAACTCTGAATTACCTGAAATTTTGTACACACGTCACAAATGATACCACAAACCTACTTTAATTTCCAGAATTCCATTTCGACCTCTACATCAAGATTTCCATTGCCGCCCAGAAAATGCCAAATTTCTAATTTCGCCAATTCAAGCCTAAATCTACCACGGACCTCCAAATTACATTCCGAACATGCTCCTAAGTCCTAAATAACCTAATGAAGCTATCCGAATCATAAAAACCAAATTTGGAGATTTCTCACAAGTCAACTTCCGATTGACTTTTCCAACTAAATGACCAACTTAAGAGACTAAGTGTCTCATAACACTCCAAAACTACTCCAAGCCCGAACCAACCAACACGATACAATGAAATGTAGCTGAACAACACATAAGAAAGCAGAAATGGGGAAAACAGAGTGAAAACTCATGAAACGACCGACCGGGTCGTTACACATGACTACTAATTGTTCTACACTTTACTTAGGGTAGCTTGTTACATGGGTCATGAGTGGGAGCTTAGTTTCCGTCTAGGTATGCAATCTTGAATTGTTGTTGCATATTTAGCTCATATTGCAACTGTTATCATAGTTTCATTGATCTACCCAATCAAGAATACATGAAAATTCATCACTATAAAAAAATTGTAATCGTACCATTAGCTACTTTATTTATGAATTTCATAGTAGTGAAAATGCATGTCCTATGTGAACAAATTTTGAATCTTAATATCCTCTTTTTGACTAGAACCGAAAGAGAATGAAAATGGAGGAAATAACCTGGTGTGACCATTTAAAATTGTAACATAAGAAAATGATCCTGCAAGATTTCTTCTGTTCTATTTAGTGATCATATATGTTTTTATTTTAAATTACTGATCTCATAGATAAAGGGTGATACAATTAATAATATATTTGTAGTGATCATAAAATCAATAGGTAAATTTCATAAATGGTCATATAACTATGAGTTTTTCCACCAAAGTCATATAATTTTATTTTCTCACACAAATATCAAAAAAATTTCACTAACTCACACAAAAATCATAGTGGTCGGAAAATAAATTTCCCGATAGTATTTTCTTATTTTACATTTTTTTTATTTTTTTTTTATTTTTAGTCTAATAAATAATTACCCAATTAAAATAGAAGAAGTATGAGTATATTTTTGCCTCCCAAATATATATATATATATATATATATATATATATATATATATATATATATATATATATATATATATATATATGTGTGTGTGTGTGTGTGTGTGTGTGTGTGTGTGTGTGTGTGTGTATTATATCATATGACATACACATTTTATATATATTTTGGTTAGCAAATGCAATTAGCTTCAGTCGGCTGGTTAATTTTATATTTTTCTCTTAAAATTGGAATGACCTAACCCAGCCTGATCTGATACCCATATACGTAAGTTAAAATAATATTAAAAGTGAATTCTTTCCTTATAAAAAATTTAGTTCGGATTGCATGAGATTCTGACCAAAAAAATAAAAAAATAAAATGTATAATTAGAGAGCACTTAAAATAAAAATGCTATCAATTTGAATAAAAATCTTGAAAAGAAAAATAAAAGATAGAAGTATTATATTTTGAAGGATTTATTATTCAATTTTTGTATTGGGTCGGGTGGGCTAAATCGGGTTGAATCATTCATATTTTAATTGGATTATTATTTATCAGAGTGAAAAGAAAATATAAAAAACCACAAAATAAGAAAATACTTCTAAATAATTATATTTTTCGATCACTATAATTTTTGTGTAAGTTAGTAAAAGTTTATAATTTTTGTGTGAGAAAGTATAGTTATGTGACTTTGATGAAAAAAATCATAGTTATATGAATTTTATGTGAGAAAATAAAGTTATATGACTTTGGTAAAAAAAATAGTTATATGATGATTTGTGAAATTTACCTAAAATCTATAGTGGATCATAAAACTGATCTCGCCTATGATTAAAAAAACAACTAAATTTGATAATTTACATGACAAAGAAAACATAAAAGAATTTTGTTGCAATTTTGTACAAGGTTTCTTATGGGTCAAATTTAGGTACTTGAGTTGAAAGTAGGGGGGAGGGGGAATTATAACTAATTTAGAATTTTGGTCGACTACGTGTGAGTTTAGTCGACTAGGTTTTGCACAGTGAAAATTTCAGTAAGAATGAAATAAACTAACAGAAAAGTAAAGAAAGCGCAACAGTTTTTATACTGGTTCAGTACCGGTGTGGTACCTACGTCCAGTTCCCTTGGGTCACAAGGGTTCTCTTAGATCTTTGATAAAGGATTACAAAAGTGATGGTTTTAGTTCGTTCACCATCAATGATATTCAGTAATAATGATATTTATAATGTTGACACAAATCTCTTTTGTGTTCTAATTCTTCCTATCTTTTGTGACACTTGTAGACTCAAGAATACAGTGTTTGTACGAAGAACTAGAAAGGCTTAGAAAACAGTTTGCGTAGTTGTGTAGCTTTCTAAGTTCTTTTGCTTCTTCCTTTATAGCCTTTTTGAGTCTTCTGCTTCCTTGTCTTCTGGGATTGTATTGCAACAATTCTAGGAGTCCTTTCTTTGTGAGGCATATACATCTAAGAGAATGACCCAAGGGTTGCCGCGTGAATCCAACTTAGAATGGTAGCTAGATTCATCTTTATTCCTTATGAATTGCTTCCTTCAATCTTCCTTGATTGGAGACAATCTTGGTTGATTGCTTTCTTCATTCCAATCTTGGCGAACTGCTTCCTTCTTGAACTTCTGTAGAATCTTCATTCCAATCTTGATTGCTATCTGTGATTGATAAAATCTTGGTCAATACTGATTGATTCCCTTCTTCTTAGGCTTCATTGATGTACTTTCCAATTCAAGATATCTAGTCGTTGAGTAGATCATTTTTCCTATTAGCAATGATGTTACTTACAAGAATCAGAATCTGCATACAAAAATATATCATTAGTCAAAGCTTCTTTAGGTTTATTTATCATTATTAAAATTTTAAACTTAACAATCTCTCCCTTTTTTATAATGACAATAATCTTAAAAGAGTTTGACTAATTTATGGATTCTTCCCTTTTTCAAGTGTGATCCCCCTATCTGGTGTGCTCCCCCTGTCTTCAAGCTGGTTCTTGTGTGTTGTTCTTGACTACGTGTACTCTTGAATACCTGTACTCTTTTTCTTTCTTCTCCCCCTTTGACATCAATCAAAAAGAACAAGAGAAGCAATGTGCAATAATATTTCTAACTAGGCAGGAAAAAATTATTTACAACTAAGCAGTTATAGGGAGTATAGTCGACCGACATGCTCATCCAAGACACAACCAAAAGAGATAGTCTTAAACTACCACATAAAATAGAAAGAGTAAAAAGATTGTCTTAAGCATCCCGGTCACTCAATTCCTTCCAAGGAAGTACTTCTGGGTGTTGATCACTTTATGGCAGAAGCTGTCATAATAGGCATCAATGTCTTTGGTAACTTTGGCCAACTTCTCAGTGACATCCTGCATGGCCATGATTCTTTGCCTCCTTGTGGCTTGGAGAGTGATCCTTAACTTAGCCATGTCTGCTCCAGTTTCCTTGGTTACTTCCCTGATCTTATCCACCTGCTCCTGCATAGAGGTTAGTAATTCCTTGATACCTGTAATATTTTGATGCATCATCATCAGCTGGTCCGAGGAGAAAGATATATTAGCTTCATATTTGATTCCCCCACTGTTCTGAGTAGGGATAACTTCTGGTGCTTTGTCTTTCTTAAGCCAATTTTCCTCAATCAAGGTATACCTCATCATGGCAAAGACAGTTTTATCATAGATGCTGGAGATAGTCTTAGGAGCATAGGGAGCCAGATCCACTTTCATGACTTTCAAGATGTGAGAGATTAATAAACTATAGGGAAGACTGCTCGCAGAAGATGAAACATCTTTGATACTTTCAAGCATGTACTGACGTGTCCAAGCAAACCAATTGATAATTTTACCATTTACTAAACAATACAGAACAAATACATCTTTGAGAGATAGAGCACTCAGAGAGCCAGCACGAGGTAGCAGAGTTGTTGCAATAATATGGGCTAAAACACGATGTTCAAACTTCAAGTTCTTTGGTTCTATATTAGGGGTTTTTTAGACAATACATTCTTAGCCTCTTCAAAAGATACTTCAAAATTATCTGGCCAGGAATGTTGCACAAAGAAATTGTGTCCAACAAACTTTGTACCAAAGATTTTCTCAAACTGATAAGAATCAAGGATAATACGAGTTCCTAAGACCATGGATTCTAGATCGTCTTTATCATTCACAAATAAATTTACATAAAACATATGCACAGGCTCTTCATAGGCAGTATCACCAACAGTAGCAAATAAAGAGACAAGTTTCTGAGTTTCAAAAATAGACAGAACATCTGAGTAAAAGTTTTGCATAGACTTTAAACTTACAGTGCGACCAAAAGCAATTGACTTCCCTTTGAAGTCAACAAACCTAGCCTTCTCTTCAGGGCCATAGAAATTCATTTTGTCTTCAGGATCAAACTCTACACTTTCAGTTTTTTCCATTCTCTAAGAGAGTTGTTTGGGGATGGACTCCAGTGGTCATTTTCCTTCCCTCTTTTGGGAGATGAGAATGTGTTATTGAGAGCCACCCAAATCTTCATCTGTCAGTAAGTGATCTGTGCTTTCGGAGGATTCGATATCAATAGGGTCATCTTTGGTTTCTTAATCCAGTGGCTTCTTCTGGGTGTGAAAGACAAAAGAGAGGGTTTGGTTTTAGCCATGAGTAGAAGAGAACGGAGGGATATGAGTTTGGTTTCTTTGAGAGAATGGGAGATATACTCGAGGAAAAGGGGGTTAAAAAGGATTAAGAGTGGTCGCCTCGATTCCCGGAGAGACGTATGAAAGGCAACTGAAAAGTTGCCTTCTGAAAAACCCGCCGTCAGTTTATAATAAATGCATGTGAAGACTAATCAAGTACTTACAAGATTTTTTGGGTGAAAATAACGAGATATATGGAAATAAATTACAGCAATTATGGAAAACATTAAACAAAGTTATAAGGGAATTGTACAAATACCAATTTTGTTCCGAAGGAAACAAAATCTTTCTTCAGGTAAAGGGTTTGTAAAAATTATCTGCTAACTGATTTTTAGTATTTACAAATTCTAACACAATATCCCCTTTAGCAACATGATCACGTATAAAATGAAGCTTAATTCAATATGTTTTGTCCTAGAATGATGTATAGAGTTTTTTGATAAACAAATAGTAGTGGTATTGTCATACATAATAGGGCACATAATTAAGGCATAAATCATAATCTAACAGTTGATGCGTGATCCATAGTACTTGTGTGCAGCAGTTTTCTACTGCCAATATTATGCCTCTGTGGTAGATAGAGCTACACAACTTTGTTTTTTTATTGTGTCAGTATATAAGGAATTTTTCAAGTAATTGGCACGCTCCACTTATGCTTTTTATATCAAGTTTATCTCCTACAAAATCTGCATCTGAAAAGCCTTTGAGGTCAAAACTTTCTAAACTTTCATACCATAAACCATAGTCGACTGTCCCTATCAAATAACCGATAATACGTTTAACAACAGTCAAGTGAGATTCTTTAGGATCCGACTAATATCAAGCACATTTCCAAATGCTAAACATAATATCTAGTCGACTAGCTGTAAGATAGAGTAATGAGCCAATTATACCTCGATACGTTGTTTTATCAACAATCTTACCGTTTATGTCTTCATCCAAAGAGGTTGATGGACTCTTAGGTGTTCCTATAGCCTTTACATTAGACATACCAATTTTTTTGATGAGTTCTTTTGTATACTTTGTTTGACTAATAAATGTAACGACCCAACCGGTCATTTTGAGAATTTAAGCTTCGTTCGGCAGCATACGGTCTTGAACAACTTCGTAAGATGAGCATCGATTTCTGTGCATGTTTGAATTCAGTTAATAGATGATTCATAGTCAAATTGGAAGAAGGAATCTAGTTTTGGAAGTTTGAACGGTGAGAATTTGACCAGAATTGGACTTTTGAGTAAACGGCCTCGGATACTCCATGAATCTGTCTTTATTTTTATCATTTAAATTGTGTTTTGGATTGGGGAAGGAGTTGGTTTTGAAGAAAAATTCTAAAATGAAAAATCGTGATTTGAGGGAACAAATGGTATCAGAATTTGATAAATTTTATATTGTTGAACTCGTATCAAAATGGGTATTCAGTTTTGTAATATTTGTTGGGTTCTGAGGTGCGGGCCCGTGGGTTGACTTTTGGACCGATTTTTAGAATTTGTTCAAGATTGAGACTTTATGATCCGAAATAGTCTCTTATATGTTTTATTTGTGCTTTGAAGTTAATTTAGTTAGATTTGAGCCGTCCGGAGGTCTTTTCACCCGAGAAGTGCATCTTAGAGTATCGATTTGTTGTCTTTGAGGTAAGTATCTTGCCTAACCTTGTGTGGGGGATTTTCCCTTAGGATTGAGTCTTCTATGTTGATTATAATCCGTGTACGCGAGGTGACGAGTACATACTCGGACTTAATTGTGGATAGTTGGCCTTTTAGGGTTCTTAGGTTCTTATATTCACTATGTATGGAGTTATTCTTGATATGACTGAGTTCCTGTTTATTAGTTTCGTCTCTACATGCTTAGTTGGAATTTTTTGCTTCATGATTTACTCTTATCGCCTAATTGTCATCCTGTTTGATTTAACTGAAGAACTTCGTCTCTCTTATCATCATGCTACCTTTTCATAAATGCCTGTGTTATCTAGAGTTATTGTCATCCCTCCTATAATCGCCTAGTCTTAAGTGCAACTAAGATCATCTTCCTTAATTGAAATTATCGAATATTCTCGTATTTTCCCAACTTGAAACGAAGTTTAGATGACCTATATCTTTGTCGACTTGCCTTTATTTGGGACTACTAGACTCATGTTGTCTTCCTTGTATGGATTTGTTTATTTGGGATTGTCACTACATGTTAGTTTCCCCTTTCGTTGAACAGTTCTCTTTATGCCTTTCATTTTTCTTACTGTGGCTATTCTTGTGAACTAGTTATACCGATTCCTTGTGATTTAAAGTTTTGGAGTGGATTTACTCGCTGTATTTTGTATTACTATCATTGTTGATGTTGTGCGGGTTATGTTGGTGCACGAGGTCTCTGACGTGCGGTTGTTGTTGTGTTGGTGCACGAGGTCTCTGCCGTGTAGTTGTGGTCGTGTTGTGCACGAGGTCTCTGCCGTGTGGTTGTGGTTGTGTTGTGCATGAAGCCTCTGCCGTGTGGTTGTGGCTGTGTTATGAACGAGGCCTCTACCGCACGGTTGTGGTAATATTGTGCACAAGGTCTCTGCCGTGGGTTGTTGTTGAGGGGTTGCACGAGGTTTTTGTCGTGCGATTGTTACCATTGATATTTTGCACATAAGGCGTGACAAGGCGGGATATGTATATATGCTTATATGTGGGTTGCGCATGTGGCGATACAAGGTGGAAACATTATGATGCACGTGTGGCGAAACAAGGCGGGCACTTATTATGTTGTTATTTGCACACGTGGCGAGACAAGGTGGGCTATTTCAGGGATTGATTATGAGGATTTGTGATGGCCTGGGGGCATTATTGTTGTTTAATATTGTGTTGTGGTACGCTTACTTGTATGAGCTTTATCTCGTGGAAGTTGAGAGGAAACATCTTACATGTTGTCCGTTCTCTTCCTTGCGCTTATTAGCTGGTAGGAACTATGTTAAAGCACTGCACAAGCATACATGTAGTTGAACACTCCTATTGGATGGCAGGTCCTCCTGATTTTGCTAAGTATAAACGTACAACCTCGTTTATGTGTTATATATGTGAGAGTGGGCCTAGTTAGTAAGTGAGTTGTCAGCATGACCTTGAGGTTGATGGGGGCACAGGTTGCCAAGTGTTAGATTTCAGGTACTGGGACTCGTGAGCTGTAATTTGTCCGAGATTCAGTACTTCGTGGAAATTGTTAAATAAGACCTGATGTGAACACTGTCGTAGGATCTGAGTTATTATTTACCTTAATGTATTGTGACTGTAGGATTTGGGTTTGTGTTTTCGCTCGCTCTTCTATGTCATTATTCTTTGTATTTTCATTGTTATTTGCTGTTTTCTTCCCTTATTGTGATTATAGTATTATTAGCCATTTTGTGTAGTTTTTATATATTCATCATGTTCCGTTGTTCCTATATTTGTACAGTTTATTGGACCGGTAGGTGTCTTGACTGTTCCTCGTCACTACTCCACCGAGGTTAGTCTTGATACTTACTGAGCACCGTTGTGGTGGGCTCACGCTACTCTTCTGCACATTTTTGTTGTGCAGATCCTGGTATCGATCATTAGTTATCCTTGAGGCGACGTGCATTAGTTTTCTTTGTTAGACATTCCAGAGTTAGAGCTTCTTATGTATCTCTTAGCTTGTGATTCATGGGGTTCCAGATTTTGGGAGTGCTAGGTTGAGATTGTGTACTGTTATGTGCCAGACGACATCTTAAACACTATTTTATTTTATTATTTTATTTTTTAAATTATTTCTTCTGCAACTGTTGTTTATAATCCACATTGTTAGGCTTACCTAGTCGTAGAGATTAGGTGTTGTCACGATGGTTCACAGACGGCGAACCGGAGTCGTGACAAGTTGGTACCAGAGCTCTAGGTTCATAGGAGTCATGAATCACAAGCTGGTTTATTAGAGTCTCGCGGATCGGTACAGAGACATCTGTACTTATTTGCGAGAGGCTATGTAGCTGTTAGGAAAAATTTCCGCTTCATTTGATTTCCTGGTCGTGCGAGATTTCGATGTCACAATTCTAAACTTTTGTATTTTATTCTCTCCCAAATGGTGAGAACACGTGCTACCCGAGATGATCAGGCACCCGCACCCCCTACTGCAGCCGTCAAAGGTCGGGGCAGGGGTAGAGGTCGAGGATGCAAATGTGGTGCAGCCAGATCACCCGCACGAGCTGCCACCGAGGTACCACTAGTAGTTCCAGCCAGAGTCCAGGCACCTGATATGCCTACTGCTACTACTACTCCAGCTCTTTAGGAAACTCTTGCACAGTTCATAATCATGTACACCACTTTGGCTCAAGCAGGGTTGTTTCCCCTTGTTGCAGCCACATCTCAGGCCGGGGGGAAGAGCATAGACTCCCGTCGCCCGTACTCCTGAGCAGCGAGTGTATGTTGATCAGGTTTCAGAGATTATTCCTGTACAGCCTGTAGTCCTAGGTCAGCCCGAGGACAGAGTAGCGGCTTCAGAGGATGAGCATCGGAGACTTGAGAGGTTCAAGAAGTATGATCCTCCTGTATTCAGTGGGTTAGCATCAGGTGATGCCTTGGGATTTATGGAGGAGTGTCATCGTATACTCCGCGCTATGGGTATATCAGGATCGAGTGGGGTTTCTTTCACTGCCTTCCAGCTTCGAGGAGCCGCCGATGGGTGGTGGCGCACTTATGAGTTAGACAGTCCAGATGAGGTAGCTTCACTGACTTGGACCCAGTTTTCAGATATGTTCATGAGAGAGTTTGTCCCTCATAGCTTCAGGGATGCATGGCGCGCAGAGTTTGAGCATTTGCGCCAAGGTACTATGACTGTCTCGGAGTATGCAGTCCGTTACACCAGCTTGGCTAGACATGCTCCAGCCTTAGTTTCTACTATTCACGAGAGGGTTCACCAGTTTATTGAGGGGCTTATTCCCAACATCAGGTCTAGCATGGCTCGTGAGTTGGAGATGGATATTTCTTATCAGCAGGTGGTGAGCATTGCTAGGAGGATAGAGGGTATGCATGCTAGGGAGAGAGAGGACAGGCGGGGCCATAAGAGAGAGGGCAGGCGAGATTAGGAGAGAGAGTTTGAGGAGGCGAGGAGGCCTCATAGATCGGGGAGATCTGATGGTCCTTATTTTGGAGATAGGGTGCGGCATGGTTGAGGTTTTGTGGGTCAGCCAGTTCAGTTCGCGCTTCAGGCTTTACATAGTGACTCAGGTGTTCATGGGTCTCGGGGTACCCGTACCGCACAGTTCCGACAGCCTCATCAGCAGAGAGGGTGCTTTGAGTGTGGAGATACTAGCCATATGGTGAGATACTGTCCCAGACTTTGGGCGGATGTGTCACAGCGAGGTATTCATGTGAGTAGAGGGTGCCCAAGAGGGGGAAGCCCGACTCGTTGATGTGTTTCATATAGTAGGCTTGAGGCCTCCGCGCCTAGTTGAATGTCATTCAGGTATGATTTCGGTTTGTTATATAGGAGCACCATCCGTAGTTCATTACAGTTCTGCTTATTGGGGTGAGTTCCCCTATTTGTTGCTCCATTTATGGGTGCGTTTCATGATTAGCACTCTGTTTATGTAATTACCCTATTAGGAGGTTCTATGAGTGATAGTCGTGTCTATCGTCTATTTCTAGCCATTGTCGGGAGTTATGAGACTACTAGTGAATTCTTGTTGTCCTTTTCGGTAGGCTTGATATGATTTATGAGTATTTTGTCTACGAGCCGCGATGTTTATGCTCCACCGGTGTGGGAGCCAGTACTTGTTGTAAATTGTGACGGAATTGATCTAGTGAGAGTTTCCAGCTGATTTGATGTGTATCATACTTGTGATTTAGAGTGGAGGGCGGGACCCTCATGATTTCATGTGTTTTGATGTGTTGAGACTGGGCTGTGTACTGCGGCGAGAGTTATATCAATATGAGATCCTTGTGATTCTTTTATATGCCTTAATTCCTTCTTGTTAGATTGTTTTGTAGATTGGTGTTGATAGAAAATTTGTGCTTGTCTAGCTTGTTTGATAGAAAATTTGTGCTTGTTTGGCTTGTTTGATAGTTCCCTTATGTGTTTCCCTTTTCATATTCAGTTATTTTCTTTCTATGCTTCTTGAGTTTTAGCTTGTGGGGTCACTACCAGAAAATATGTCTATGGCAACACAGAGAAATCCGTTGCAACAGCCACTTAAAGCGTTATCATAGCTCTGTTGCAACGGTTTC
The DNA here is from genome assembly GCF_000715075.1 of Nicotiana tabacum. Lineage (NCBI taxonomy): Eukaryota > Viridiplantae > Streptophyta > Magnoliopsida > Solanales > Solanaceae > Nicotiana > Nicotiana tabacum. Next base: position 159,203,704 of record NC_134084.1, read on the forward strand.
TAGACCACCAGATCGCGTGCCAGTAGCTCTACGGCAACGGTTCCTGTAACGGTTAGTTTTGACCGTTGCTATAGTCACATCTACCGCAACGGTTATTTATCTCCCATTAGGCAACGAATAGTTTTGCTATTGCAACGGTTTAAAACCGTTACCATAGTTTTAATGCAAGGGTCATATAAGCTATTGCAACGGCTAATTAAAGATATTGCTACAGTTTTGTAATGCTATTGTAATGGTTTTACTCTATTACTACGGTTTCTTATAGTCGAGCAATAGCTATTCATCGGGGAATAACCTAGTGCAACGGTTTACATATCCTATTAGAACATTTTCATGATCTATTGCAACGGCTTACATTGTCTTCTAAAACATATTTTATGGCCTATTGCAACGGTTTTGGTGGCCTACTGCAACGGCTTAATTGCAACAATGATATACACCTGTTTATATATAAATATTTACATATACAATAAATTACAATGCACTAAAATTTATATAAATAACAAAATAAAACTATAAATCAACAAATCATAATCTAAAAATCAAAGAATATTCTCCATGTGTAAAATAGACAAATAATGTTTAACAATTCAAAAGTTAGCATACATAAGTTAAAAAAAATTGAAATTAAAAAAACTCCCTAGAACATAGGTCTTTATAGACCAACAAGCAACAACAATAATAACTACGCCTCAATCCCAAACCAATACTCTTCAATAAAGTTTTCACTGCTTTCATCTTTCCATTGCTTGTTTGCTTCACCAACATATTCAACTGGCACAAAAGTATTCCGAGGGAAGGAAAAAGAAAAAGAAAATATTTTAAGATAAATCAATAATTAACAAAGGGTAAAGAGTAAGATACACCCAGTAAGAGTCCCTTTTAATAAGACAGAAGAAATAAGCACTAAGATAGAAGAAGCAAAAAACATAAATGTCGACAATCCATAAATACTAGTTTGCATAAATTTTGCTTCCAAAACATAACGTAAAACAGTAACAATAAAATGATTTGATAGCATCTTAGAGTAAATAAAAAGAGGTAGTTGAATTCTGAATTCTTATAGAAATTATATAGACATGGAAAGAAGCTGTAACAAAGTGTTCCTCATTACAATCAGTTTGAGATCAAAGCCACCTGATAGAGTTGTTAAATCTAAAGGCTGCTCTAGTTCCTAATCATTAACAACAGCCAAAATGCACTCCTGCTTGGAAATTGCTCAAGTTTTCTCTTTTAGGGGTGTATGTGACTTATACTCCTAAAAAATAAAGCAAGGTCTCAAGTGGCATTATTTCCGTTAAAAGAGAGTTATCCACAAAACAACAACCACATACATAGTATATTCTCATATGTGGGATCTGGGAAAAGTAGTGTAACTGCAAACCTTACCTCTACCTTATGCAAGTAGAGAGACTGTTTCCAAAAGATCCTCGGCTAAGGCAAGCACCGTCGCAGCAATAAAGAAAACTGAACTATAAAAATATTAGACCTGCAAACTATCATATATTAATAATTGATTGCTAAACAATATACTGTAAAAAAGGAGAAAAAAACATAACCATTTATATTGCATTTTCATATTACCACCTTGTCTTTTCAACAATTTATTGCTCATGTGGGCTTCAACTTATATGGATGCACTACCAAATACAACTAAACATAGTCAAAAAGTCCAAGCATTAAGACATATGATATGCTTGAATCTACAATGTAAGAGAATTTTCTACCAGCAGAAACCTTTGCAAACTCAATAAATCTTGCAATCAGCTTCAAATTAACTATTTCTTGAAAAGAAAAGGATTTTACTTATTAAGAAAATTCCCATCGTAGTAAACAACTAGAGAGAAAAACACTACTACTATTTTTCCGTCAAGCATTAACTCAAACTACAATTACAACCTTACGATTACAACAACTATACATACACTAAGCAAAAGAATTTAAATAAGTTTTGGGCTTAAATTTATGATCAAAAAAAAGAAAAAAATAAAAGAAAGAGAGAAGTCAATACCTTGAGTTATGCTGATTAGCAAATGTTTCCACTCTTCAAAGAAACCAAATATTTCGCTGCAAACTTAGCATCAGAAAACTCTTAAGTATAAGGATCTCAGTGGTATTAGAGAAGAATCCCATTCATAGTTAAATTTTTTACCTGACAATACACTTGATTTCAGGAAGACATTCATTGGTGAAGTCTTTGCAGGTTTCTCAATAGCATAGTACCAACTAAGGCAAGTTAAAATTATTCATTGAAGTCGTAGAGATATATGGACCAAAACAGTCTTTTATGCCCTTCCACCTTGAAATTTGAAGAAACGGCTTCTCTGGAAGAACTGTAGATTTTTACCAACAAATCCTATGTCCATTAAGTGTTTCATAAAAACCTAAAACAACTGAAATTTTTTAGAGAGTTGACTGCACGATTGAAAAGCTTGAATAAAGTAATTCTATTGTAAATACTAAATAGAATCAGGTGAAGCCATATTTTAAGATAGTAATATTCTTTTGATGCAGAGCCTTTTCTACAACATCTCCTCGGATGTGTAAAAAAAATAGTTGTTGGTAGGTTCTAAATATTCATGTAATCCTCATTATATTTATTCCTTTTTCTTATTACAATAAAAAATATTGTCGCAATCCTAAATAAGTTGGGGTTAGCTATATGAAACTTCACTAACTATAATATACAAATTGCGGATAAAGCATAAAAGGAGTTTACAAAGCTTCTCACCACTCAAAACGAGACATTCATCTGTCTCTTCACAGTTTGAATTAATTTATTTCATGTTTGCATAAAAGGAGTGTACTTACGTTTAAATTAAGCTCTTTCATGATTGTGTGCTAAATGCATCCCCAATGATAGTTATAACAGCAAGTTTTATCTAACATAAGAGAACCACAGAAGGTAACCAATTTTGAGAGAACTACCCTATGCGTAGGAGTTCAACACATTTAGAACAAAAGGCGAATGGAAGAAAGTACAAAAATTAGAAAAAATTGTAACCAAATCTAAGAAGAAGATACGAGAGGAAAGTAAAAGCTTTAAGGCTAAACTCGTGAATCAATAAAAAATAACTATAGTGATATCAAATCCATTGCACCACTACAAAATAAATCATAAGTAGAAAAGAAAAAATAAAGTGAATCATGCAATAATGTATGTACTTTCCTCGCTCTCTTCCTTTATCAAAGTGAGTGTACATTCTCGAATATCGCCGCTCACCGGGTAGCATCCTCATAGACGTAAACAGAAATTAGTATAAAATGTTCAGTTTTATTGAAAAAATCAAGAAGAAAAAGGAAGGAATTATAGTATAAGGAAAACCCTAACAGATCCCAATTTCTTTACCCAAACCAATTCATTAAGCCAAGCTAAACCAAATAGAACATATATTCCACTATTAGGATTGCATAAAATTATTGACCAAAAAAATCATTCGCAATACATATATCAGCCAAAATTTTCCAATCAGCTCAAAATGTTAATACGCTTAAACATTGCGAATCTATAATTCAAAAATAAAAATTATAACATATTGTTCAATCGGGCAGTAACAGCTCGAAGCTTAGAGTAAACCTTACCAGTAGGAGAGCCCAATATAATGCTACAAAGTGAACCCCTAGCGAACTTAATACTCGAAAATGATCTCAATATATGTATCTTTGTATCTGCAATCACAATGCTCGTCTTTTTCGCATTCTCTATAGCAAATCTCATTTTCCCTCCTTTCCCCAACAATCTCCAATAGCCCTAAATAAACAAATATACAATTTATATTCCATGCTTAAATCAAAAGCAAAACAATAAACTCAATAAGAAATTAATAAGCCGAACAAGAAAGGAATGATTAAAGAAGAAACCCCCAAAATCCTCATGGAGGAGAAACCTAGATCTGAGCTCTTTCATGACCTACCTCTTCTTGATGTTCAGCGACCTCCACAAGACTGAGAGTGTTTTAGCCTACTTTGATGTGATTGAAGCTATATGCATTTTGAGATGTATTCTTCAAATACTTTCTTCATCTGTGATTGAAGCTACAAAGAAGTGTTTGAAGCTATGCGTTATTTACTTCTGAGAGGGGTAAAACTTTGTTTTGATATGTTTCGAAGCTACCTGGGTTTAAGAAAAAAAAGTGGGCCTAAAGATATTAATATTATTATTATTAAGAATAAAAATAAAATTTTTTTGGGCGGGACCATCAAAATTAGAAGGAAAAATAAGGAGGGAGCTAATAACCATTCCAATTGGCATTTTTACCAAAAACCCCTATTACAACGGTTACCAAAATCGTTGCAACAAGTACCCATATCGCAATGATGCTTAAACTAATGCAATGGTTTAGCGGCAAAAGTGTTTCAATAACACCAAACCCCTTATGCAACGGTTATAACCGTGGCAATAGAACTCTATTGCTACGGTTATGTAACCGTTGCGAAAATATCCATTCCCAAGAGTCTAGTTTCTAGTAGTGGGTGTGTGCCCATTGGTATTAGCTGAGATTTGGTGATTCGGGTGTTCAGTTATGTGGCTTTCATGGTTATTGTATCGTCGCCAGTGTTGGGAAGGTTTGAAATGGGTTCCTATTGAATATGAGGCTTATGACCGGTGCTAAATTTGATTTTGGGCGAATATTATGATCAGAAATATTACTGTGGGCCTATATGTGATGTGTCATGTTGTAAGGTTGTACTCTATGGGTGTTGGTATGAATTGATGCAGCTGGTTGAGATTGATACCGGGTATGGATTTTGAATCGGGTCTTTTGAAAATGGATGGAAGGTGATAATTTTGGTTCTAAGGCTTATTGGTATTGCTAAAAAGGCTAAATTTCAGTTGAGATGGTGTCGTTAGGCTTATGGGATTGGGGTGACGTGGGATCACTCGTGGGAGTATGTTGGAAGAGTGCATTTAGTGACTTGAGGACTTCGAGGCGAATCTTGGCATGTTCGAGGACGAACATTGGTTTTAAGAGGGGGAAGATGTAACGACCCTGCCAATCATTTTGAGAATTTAAGCTCCGTTCGGCAACATACGATCATGAACAGCTTCGTAATATGAGCATCGACTTGTGTGCATGGTTGAATTCCGTTAATGGATGATTCAGTGTCAAATTGGAAGAAAGAATCTAGTTTTGGAAGTTTAAATGATGAGAATTTGATTGGAATTGAACTTTTGAGTAAACGGTCCCAGAATAAATTTTTAATGATTCCAACAGCTTCGTATGGTGATTTTGGACTTAGGCGCGCGTCCGGATTCAGATTTGGAGGTCCGTAGGGTAAATTGAGGCATTTTGGCGAAAGTTGGAAAAGTTGAAGTTTGCAAAATGGAGAAGTTTGTCCCATAGTTGACTTTTGTGATATCGGGGTCGGAATGCGATTCCGAGAGTTAGAGTAGCTCCTTCATGTCATTTTGGACTTGTCTGCAAAATTTGGTGTCATTCCGGGATGATTTGATCGGTTTCGGCATAAGTTTTCGAATTTGGAAAATTTGAAAGTTCATAGTTCGATTCATGGTGTGATTCGTCGTTTCGATATTGCTTGATGTGATTTGAGACCTCGAACGAGTTCATTTTAGGTTATGTGACTCGTGTATGTGTTTAGACGGAGTCCCGGGGGCCTCGGGTTTATTCCGGTTGGGCTACGGGTATTTTTCCCTATTTTTGGAACTGCTGTTTTGCTGCTTCTGGTATATGTCACACCTCTTTTTTACTACACCCCGAAGGAATATAAGGGAGTTTGTTCCAATTTAAGTGACAATAGAAATGGGATTATTATTTTAAAAATCAGAGTCACCACTTGGGATAATTTATGGTGTCACAAGTCACCGGTTTATAATCTCGAATCAAGGAAGTTGATTCTTATTTACGGTCTGCGAACACAGAAATTCGGTTAAGAAATTCTGTTAACCCGGGAGAAGGTGTTAGGTATTCCCGAGTTCCGTGGTTCTAACATGGTCGCTTTGACCATACTTGGCTTAACTAAATTGTTGATTACTGATTTTATAACCTATGTGCATTTGCCGCTTTTAATTAGGAAATTATCTTGAAACGGGTCACGCGTACGTGTACCCATTTTGTTTGGCGCGTCAAAAATTATGTCACGCGTACGTGTCCACAATTAATAACGCTTTATTATTATTAAAAATATTGGCCGAAGTTGCGCGAACGCATACTCCAAATTGGTTTTAAGATTGTAGTCATGCCACGCGAATGTGTACACAATCACAATTGTATTTTAAACACGTACCTAAAGGCTTTTCTACGAATATTCATTTCCTAAAACTAATTTTGAGATTATTGAGGGGCATAAGGATTATGAAAATCATATTATGGTGGAGAACAGTACCAGCTATGCTTAAAACCAACCATATTCTAAATAACGCAGGCAAAGAAAAAAGAAAACAACTTTAAGGGGGGGCACATTAAATCTATTAGTCTTGTTCAATAATGAAGAAATCCATGTTACACGAAGGACAAAAGAATTAAACTTTGGACAACATAATGAATGGCCCAAGAAAAGCATTTGCTCGGTAAGGGTGTAAACTGTCCAGAAAACATGTTCTCGGAAAAGACATAAAATCACTCCAACATTTCCTATAACAAGTATTTGGCCAACAACTCAATTATAATATTAATTGAAATTCCAATGGCGCAAGTCTTATCTTTTTCTGTATCTAGCGTGATTTTCCCAAATCGATTGGAACATGAAGATTGCAATTTTAAACCTTTGCACTATAAGGTAAACGTCCACAGTTACAACATGACAGTAAAATAAGAAGAGAACATTTTCCTTTACAGAGCAAACAAAACCATGTATATGGCTATATATATTCAAACTCATGCACAAATCATTGACACAAATCAAACCATACCAACTCAATCATCAAAACCATGTATATGAAATTAAAAGGAGATAGGAAAGAATTGAACCTAGTATTGCCAATTAATGAGAGTTTACAACTTCACAACTTTTGGACGCAAAATGGCTATAGCAAGCGACACAACTGAAATTTGAACCACGGATGCCAGACGGACCTCAAACCGGAAACAATGACTCTGCAAAATGAGACTCCGAACCTCGACGACGCCGAAAAGTTTTCCGATCATTCATTTCGAAGGACAACATTTTTCACCAATTCAAATAAAGCCGAATCCATGTGACACAAAATAGATAAATCTCAGAGTTTAGAGGTGTAGAATTTAGAAAATGGGGAGGTTAATTGTAAGGCCCCGTAAAATATCTACTCAAAAACTCGAAAGCTCATAGTACCAAGTTGGATTGATCTGTGCATTAAAAAGTTAAGAAATTATGTTTTCCAAAAAAGTGCATTTCTGTGGTCCATTATGCGGTCACATAATAGATATGTGGACCGCATAGTCGCCGCAGAGTCAGACAGTGTGACGGTTATTTTGAGGTCAACTATGCGGTCAATTATGCGATCGTATAATTGATATGCGGGCCGCACAGTCATCGCATAATCCCCTTGGAATTTTTGTGAGAAGTAGTTCTGCAGTGCATTATGCAACCGAAAAATAGGTATGCGGACCGCATATCTGTCGCACACCCAGACAGTTTGTTCAGGTTTTTGGGACCATTTTTGCGGTCCATTTCGCGGGCCGCATGTCCAGTATGCGATCGCAGATTGTGTCGGGGCTCCTATTTTCTAACTTTTAAAACCCGACCCCATCTTATTAAAAACACCCCATTAGACCCCTTTTATGTTATTTTGCTGCAAATCGAATGAAAGAGGAAGTTCTAGAGAGAAAGGGTGATCTTCATCAAGCCCCCACTCTATCCTTGCCTAAACCCTTGAAGATTATCAAGTAAAGCTGCTAGACTTTCACCCCAAGAGGTAAGAACTTGACCCCTGACCCTTGGTTTCGAAATTCGTACTAGAATGAGTAATTAGCTTGGGGGTTCATGGGTATAAGAATGGATTTTCTTGCATGCATAAAAGATAATAGGGGATGGCGAGGTTGTGAACTAAAAAGATAGCAATTGGGGTGTATGATAATGAAAATCTCTCACAAAAGGATCCTATAATCATAATGCACACCTAGTGCTTGATAATGTGCTTAAATGAGCTAGAATCTTAATCATGTCTCTAATTCTTCGTTCGATTGGTAATTTTTATAAAATAGATCGAAGTTGCTAAGGGTCCCAGAATTTTGTAAGAATTTAAAGAAAGCTCTATTGAGGTATGTATGGCTAAAATCCCCTCCTATTAGAAATTGAGCTCCGTTGGTATGTGTATGTGCAAATGTGGTAAGACTGAAAACTTGATTGATGTATTGAATGTTATTTTACATGAATTGGTTTTAAAATTGTATATATATATACATACATACATACATACATACATGAAATGTGTGCCTCAATGTGTGCAAAGTACTATTCTATATATTTAAAGATGTGCAAAGAATATGAACCATGTGTTGAAATTTCCTAGACTTTATGTCAAGAGTTAAACCTCAGATTGTCATGCTAATTATGTGAAATCTTATCTACGCTTACAACTTGAATTGCTTTTGTATGTGCCTATGATCATAAATTGCGAGGTTGACATTGAAAGTGGAAGTGATATGATAATTGTGGCCCTAAGTGCCAATGAATTAATATGATATATGTGAAATAAAGATTTAAATGAGATGATTAATGAGAAAGGAACAACACCTAGGTAAGGCGGCCTAGCCGATCGGGCTATGATCGGACACCATGCCACACACATAGTGGTAATGTGTTGATATTGAATTCCGAAAAAGGAAAATAAGATGGTGATTGAGGTATATGTCTCAAATGAGGCAACCTACCCGATCGGGGTCATGATCGGACTCCGCTCAAGATAACGGTGGTATTGAGAACAATGATGAACATATGAAATGCCCCGAACCAAAGTTATGGAAATCATGTGAAAGTTGTACGATTCTTTATTTGATGATGTGGTGTTCGATTAATGCTTTGATTGCCTCTTGTGATTTCCTTGAATTCTTGTATGATAGTTCTTTCTAATAAGATGGTGCTTAGTTATACATACTAGCACTATTCCATGGTACTAACATCCCTTTTGCCGAGGGCGCTACATTTTTAAATGAATGTAGGTGGCTCCATAGCGGATAGTGTTGATCGCGTGTAGCAGAGTATCCCCCCTCAAAGTCTTGGTGAGACCCTTTCTCCTTCAAGGGGGTTATGTTGTACATCTTTTGTTATAGATTTCCACTTTTGAGGTGTAGTCGGGGCCTTATTTCCGGTGTTATCATAACGGTTTTTTGTATCCTTAGAGGCTCCGTAGACGTTTGAGTGGGTTATGTATGGGTATTGGATGGGTCTATGAACTAAGTTGTAATCTCAAACTCTTGTTTTCTCTAAATTGTGACTGTATGTAATCTTGGAACTTAACTACGGTTTAAGGTTGTAATATGAAATGATTTATCAATGTTGAATGTACAATTTTGCTATGGTCTAAATAAATGAAAGCATAGTCTCTTAATCATATTGAGCTGGGTAGAAATTGTTAAAAAGACTTGCTCAGTTGGGTTTACTCGATTGAGCACCGGTCACACCTCCCGAGGTTGGGGCGTGACAAACTTGGTATCATAGCCTAAGGTTTTGAAGTGTCCTAGGATGTCTCGGAGCTGTGTCGAGTAGAGTCCTTCTTATTGGTGTGTAGTCGACCACATCTATAACTTGGAGGCTACTTGGGCATTTAGGAATAACACTTTTCTTTGATATTCTGGATCGTGCGGTAAGACTTGTTACGCAACTATTCCCCCTCTAACTAGTGCATTGTTCTATCTTTCAGTAAATGGCACCTAAGAAGAAAGCTAGAATTGGCCAAGGAGCCAATGCCACCTTAGGAGTGGATGATGAATCACTGCTTGATACTGCGGGTGAGGATAGTCGCCCTGCTATCACCCTGCATGGTTCTCTTATTCCAGAGCAGAATACCCCAGTTCCTACACCTGCGGAGGGTACTACTATCCCTCTCATTGATACTCCTATTCTACCTCCAGCCCCAGCTTCCGGTTCTGGTATTTCTGATGGGGATCTTAGGGGAGCTATTCAGATGTTGACTCAGCTAGTGGCCTCTCAGGCCCAGAGGTCAAATGTTGCACCCAGTTCATCTAGCCAGCAAGGGGATTCCACCAGTTCTAGGGTGAATAGATTTCTTCAGTTAGACCCTCTAGTGTTTTGGGTGCCAATCCAAAAGAAGACCCTTAGTATTTTATTGATGAGATTCAAAAGACCCTCAGGGTTATGCGTTCAACTGAGACAGAGGGAGTAGAGTTGGTTGCCTACCGTCTGAAAGGGGTAGCTTATTCATGGTTTGAGTTGTGGGAAGATTCTCGTGAGGAGGGGAGCCCTCCGACGAGGTGGAGCGAGTTTACCAATGCCTTTATAGATCATTTCCTGCCTACTGAGATAAGGGCAGCCCGTGCAGCAGAGTTTGAAAATCTAAAGCAAGGTAGCAGAAGTGTGTGGGAGTACCACATGGAGTTTGCTCGCCTATCCAAGTATGTCATTCATATGTTGCCCACAATGGAGGTCAGGGTGCGCCAGTTTGTTTAAGGCCTTAATTCTTTGACTATTAATAAGGCTTCTACGGCTATATTGAATTCTGACATGAATTATGGGAAGATAGTAGCGTTTGCTTAGGTCATAGAGAACCATAAACTGAAGAACCGAATGGAGAGAGAGGGTAATAGTAAGGCCCGGTCTACGAGCAACATGGGAGAGTTATTAGGTGGGGAAGATCAGCTTTCAGGGGAGGATCATCAGGGCCTTCCCAGTCTATTGCACAGTCTTCAGCTAGTGCACCGCCATCAGGGCCCAGCCAACAGCAGCAGTGGAGTCATTTCAAGCATGGTCAGGGCAACAGGGGATCCCACCAAAGGGGTCGGTTAGGAGAGAGATCCCAGCAGCAACAGAGGTCCCTGTGCCCTAGGTGCGGGAAGATGTACTCAGGGATTTGCTATTTGGAGTTACCTATATGTTATGAATGTGGGATGAGGGGTCATATTCAGAGGCATTGTCGTGTATCTCTCCAAGGAGTGGGTAGGGGCACAACTCAGTCATCTAGTCCGGCAGCTGCTACATCTTTAGCCCCCTCTTCAGCTCGAGGTACCCCAACACCCATAGGGCGTGGTGCAGCTAGGGGTGATGCATAGTTTTAACTGACCAATCTCATGATGTGTATACACTTATTGACCCTGGTTCCATCTTTTCCTATGTTACACCTTTTGTTGCTATGGAATTTGGGATAGAACCGGATCAGCTTCACGGGCCATTTTTGGTGTCTACTCTGGTTGGTGAGTCTATTACGACTACTCGAGTTTATAGAGGTTGTGTTGTTACGGTATGGGGTAGGGATACCACAAACGATCTTATTGAATTAGGGATGGTCAACTTTGATGTAATAATCGGAATAGATTAGTTTTATTCATGCTTTGCCAAACTTGATTGTCGTACTAGAACCATGAGGCTTGAATTTTCTAATGAGCCCGTTCTTGAATGGAAGGGAGATAATGTAGTACCTAAAGGTCTACTTATTTCTTACCTTAAGGCTGCGAAGATGATCAAGAAGAGGTGTATCTATCATTTAGTTTGGGTTACGAACACCAATGCCGAGGCACCTAGCCTTGAGTCCGTGCCAGTTGTGAATGAATTTCCGGGTGTCTTTTCAGATGAACTCCCTGGGATTCCACCAGATAGGGAGATCGATTTTGGGATCGATGTAATGTCAGGCACACAGCCTATATCAATTCCACCTTACAAAATGGCACCGATAGAATTGAAAGAGCTAAAGGAACAACTGAAGGATTTGCTAGAAAAGGGTTTCATCCGGCTGAGTGTGCCACCGTAGGGCGTGCCGGTCTTGTTCGTAAGGAAGAAATATGGGTCGCTACGGATGTGTATTGACTACCGGTAACTCAACAAGGTCAATCAAAAATAAATATCCTCTACCAAGAATAGATGACTAGTTTGATCAATTGCAAGGTGCTACGTGTTTCTCAAAAATTGACTTGCGGTCCGGGTATCATCAATTGAAGATAAGGGAGTAGTATATTCCAAAAATAACTTTTAGGACTCGGTATGGGCACTTTGAATTTCTGGTGATGTCTTTTGGGCTAACAAATGCCCCGACAGCTTTCATGGATCTTATGAATCGAGTCTTCAAGCCTTTTCTAGACTTCTTTGTGATAGTGTTCATTGACGATATTCTTGTGTATTCCCGAAGTCGGGAGGACCATGCTGAACATCTCAGGGCAGTTTTGCAGACTCTTCAGCAACATCAATTGTATTCAAAATTTTCAAAATGTGAATTTTGTTTCATTTGGAGGCATATCAGAGGCCCTTAGGCCGGGAGATTCACTAGTTGGCTAGCTTGGGAGTTTGCCTCGCGGACTCTAATGAAAGAGGAGTGATTGAGCAGAATAGGGATGAATCATTGCTTGTAGCGGAGGTGAAGGAGAAGCAATTCAATGATCCATTGTTAGCACAACTGAAAGAGGGGATTCATAAACACAAGACCACATCTTTTTCCTTTGGCATGGATGATGGTACCCTACGGTACTAAGGCCGCCTATGTGTTCCGAATATTGACGGTCTTCAGGAAAGGATCATGGCAGAAGCTCACATTTCCAGGTATTCCGTGCACCCAGGTTCTACGAAAATGTATCATGATATCAAGGAAGTTTATTGGTGGAATAACATGAAAAAGGATGTGGCGGACTTTGTGGAAAAATGTCCGAACTGTCAGCAAGTGAAGGCTGAACATCAAAGACCGGGTAGATTGGCTCAAAGCATAGAAATTCCAATGTGAAATGGGAGATAATCAACATCGATTTTGTGGTAGGGTTACCGCGCACTCGGCGCAAGTTCGACTCAATTTGGGTGATCGTGGATCGACTCACGAAATCAGCACATTTCTTGCCAGTTAAATCTACCGACACATCGGAACAGTATGCTCAGTTGTATATCAAAGAAATAGTCAGATTGCATGGCACTCCAGTCTCAATCATTTCAGATTGAGGGGCTCAGTTCACAACCAACTTTTGGAAGAAATTTCAGCAAGGTTTGGGGACATAGGTAAATCTTAGCACAACTTTTCATCCTCAAACCGACGGGCAAGCAGAGCAAACTATTTAGACACTTGAGGACATGTTGCGTGCCTGTACTCTTGATTTTAAAGGTAGTTAGGATGACCATTTTCCACTCATAGAATTTGCTTATAACAACAACTTCCATGCTAGTATCCAAATGGCACCATTCGAGGCATTGTATGGTAGGAGATGTAGGTCTCCCATTGGGTGGTTCGAGGTTGGAGAAGCGGAATTGTTAGGGCCGGACCTTGTGAATCAGGCTATGGAGAAAGTCAAGATTATCAAGGAATGGCTAAAAACTGCTCAGAGTCGCCAAAAGTCTTATTCGGACGTTCGTTGCAAAATATTTGGAATTCAAAGAAGATGATTGGGTATTTTTAAAGGTTTCCTCCATGAAGGGTATCATGCAGTTTGGAAAGAAAGGAAAATTGAGTCCGACGTATGTCGGACCGTACAGAATCATTCAGAGGATTGGTCAGGTGGCGTACAAGCTTGAGCTGCCACCCGAGATGTCATTGGTACACCCAGTCTTCCATATGTCTATGTTGAAGAAGGTAGTGGGAGATCCATCCACTATCATGCCAGTTGAAACTATTGAAGTTAATGAGGAACTGTCATATGAAGAAGTTCCAGTTGCCATTCTTGATAGGCATGTCCGGAAATTGAGAAATAAGGAAATTGCCTCCATAAAAGTGGTATGGCGGAACCAGCAGGTTGAGGAAGCCACTTGGGAAGCAGAGGAAGAAATGTGAAAGAAGTACCCATATTTGTTTTAATAAGTCAGGTAATAGCTTATATGCATTTCATTCCTATGAACTCTTATCATTTGATCGGATCTATGTAAAACTGTCCTATTTTGGTTATATGTTGCCTATGCAGCCATGGTTAGTGTTGTACAAGTTATGTTATGTCTATGGAATGTATATATGTTGTTAGGATATGTTTCTAGGGCTCTCTGACAGGTGGATAGGCCTAGATACAAAGGAAACTCTAGCAAAATTTTTGGAAATTTAGGGAGTTAGCCAAATTTGGGGTTGTTGATATGTTTCAAGTTGTGAAAAGCTGAGGTTGCATAAAGATTTCTAATGAGTGAACCTTGATCCTCATTCGAGGATGAATGATCCTAAGTAGGGGAGGATGTAAGGCCCCGTAAAATTTCAACTCAAAAACTCGAAAGCTCGTAGTACCAAGTTAGGATCATGTGTTAGAAATTCAGTGCATTAAAAAGTTAAGAAATTATGCTTTCCAGAAAAGTGCATTTCTGCGGTCCATTATGCGGTCACATAATAGATATGTGGACCGCATAGTCGCGGCAGAGTCAGACAGTGTGACGGTTAATTTGAGGTCAACTATGCGGTCAATTATGTGATCGCATAATCAATATGCGGGTCGCACAGTCATCGCATAATCCCCTTAGAATTTTTGTAAGAAGCAGTTCTGCGGTGCATTATGCGACCGCAAAACAGGTATGCGGACCGCATTTCTGTCGCACACCTAGACAGTTTGTTCAGGTTTTTGGGACCATTTTTGCGGTCCATTTCGCGGGCCGCATGTCCAGTATGTAATTGCAGATTGTGTCGGGGCTCCTATTTTCTAACTTTTAAAACCCGACCCCATCCCATTAAAAACACCCCATTAGACCCCTTTTATGTTATTTTGCTGCAAATAGAGTGAGAGAGGGAGTTCTAGAGAGAGAGGGTGATCTTCATCAAGTCCCCACTCAATCCTTGCCTAAGCCCTTAAAGATTATCAAGTAAAGCTGCTAGACTTTCACCCCAAGAGGTAAGAACTTGACCCCTGACCCTTGGTTTCGAAATTCGTACTAGAATGAGTAATTAGCTTGGGGGTTCATGGGTATAAGAATGGATTTTCTTACATGCATAAAAGATAATAGGGTATGGGGAGGTTGTGAACTAAAAAGATAGCAATTGGGGTGTATGATAATGAAAATCTCTCACAAAAGGGTCCTATAATCATAATGCACACATAGTGCTTGATAATGAGCTAGAATCTTAATCATGTCCCTAATTCTTGGCTCTATTGGTAAATTTTATAAAATAGATCGAAGTTGCTAAGGGTCCTGGAATTTTGTAAGAATTTAAAGAAAGTTCTATTAAGGTATGTATGGCTAAAACCCCCTCCTATTAGAAATTGAGCTCCGTTGGTATGTGTATGTGAAAATGTGGTAAGACCGAAAACTTGATTGATGTATTGATTGGTTTATATATATATGGTATGCCTCAATGTGTGCAAAGTACTATTCTATATATTTAAAGATGTGCAAAGAATATGAACCATGTGCTGAAATTGCCTAGACTTCATGTCAAGAGTTAAAACTGAGATTGTCATGCTAATTATGTAAAATCTTACATATGCTTACAACTTGAATTGCTTTTGTATGTGCCTATGATCATAAATTGCGAGGTTGACATTGAAACTGGAAGTGATGTGCTAATTGTGGCCCTAAGCGCCAATGAATTGATATGATATATGTGAAATAAAGATTTAAATGAGATGATTAATGAGAAAGGAACAATGCCTAGGTAAGGCGGCCTAGCCGATCGGGCCGCGATCGGACACCATGCCATGTCGTACACATGGTGGTAATGTGCTGATATTGAATTTCGAAAAAGGAAATGAGATGGTGATTGAGGTATATGTCTCAAATGAGACAACCTAGCCGATAGGGTCGTGATCGAACTCCGGTCAAGACAACGGTGGTATTGATAACAATGATGAACATATGAAATGCCCCAAACTAAAGTTATGGAAATCATGTGAAAGTTGTATGATTCTTTATTTGATGATGTGGTGTTCAGTTAAAGCTTTGATTGTCTCTTGTGATTTCCTTAAATTCTTGTATGATAGTTCTTTCTAATAAGATGGTGCTTAGTTATACATACTAGTACTATTCAATGGTACTAATGTCCCTTTTGCCGGGGGCGCTACATTTTTAAATGAATGTAGGTGGATCCATAGTGGATAGTGCTGATCGCGCGTAGCAGAGTATCCCCCTCTCAAAGTCTTGGTGAGCCCATTTCTCCTTCAAGGGGGTTATGTTGTACATCTTTTGTTATAGATTTCCACTTTTGAGGTATAGCCGGGGCCTTGTTGCCGGTGTTATCATAACGGTCTTTTGTATCCTTAGAGGCTCTGTAGACGTTTGCGTGGATTATGTATGGGTATTGGATGGGTCTATGAACTAAGTTGTAATCTCAAACTCTTGTATTCTCTAAATTGTGATTGCATGTAATCTTGGAACTTAACTACGGTTTAAGGTTGTAATATGAAATGATCTATCAATATTGAATGTACGATTTTGCTATGGTCTAAATAAATGAAAGCATAGTCTCTTAATCGTATTGAGCTTGGTCGAAATTGTTAAAAAGGCTTGCTCAGTTAGGTTCATTCAATTGAGTGCTGGTCGTGCCTCCCGAGGTTGGGGTGTGACATTAATATAGCTTGTAGCTTCTGTCCATTTTTTACTCTAAAGAAAGAGTTAATCTCTTTCAATCTTTATCCCTTTTTTCGTCCGTGTTTCCCCTCTACTATATGTTACTATTTTTTGTCGTTTTCCCTTTTAGTTTGTTCATCCCTTTCTCTTTTTGTGTTTTTGTGTGTTTCTCTTTCTCTTTTTGTTGTGTGGGGTTGAAGATCAAATGGGGCTAGGTGGAATCGAGGGGTTAAGGGACGAGCAGCATCAGCCTCTTTTGTTTTGAATCTTAGGATGCGGCTGCTAGCTCTCATTATCCGGCGATGGGGAGGGGTTAGCAGGTTTTGGTGTTGTCTTTGAAGGAGATGATCGAAGGTTTTGGGTGTTTCCTCTATTTTTTTGTTCAAAGGTGAAAGGGGTCGGTGTTGAAAAAGAAAGTAGAACCGATGGGGTCAGCTTTTTGAAAACGGCAGATCTGTGTGTCTGTGTTTTAGGCGTAGGTCTAGGGTCTTTTATAAATTTGGTCTAGGTTATTATTTGGGTTTAAGGGTATTGGGCTCAGGGAATGGACTAGAAACTTGGGCCTATACGACTAGATTTGCTTAAAATTATCTTAATTAACTAAAAATCTATCCATATAGAAATATTATCAAACATATTAATTAGCCCTACTTAAGTAAAAATAATTATTAAAATAAGATTGATTGTTAAAACAAAACTATTTTGGTATTTTTCAAGATTAAAAAAAATGATTACAAAACATTATTTAGAACTATTTTTTGTAATTTTCATTTTCTTGTAATAAAATAAAGTAAAAGAGTCAAAATTAGTTGAGATAACAATATTAGGCCTAAATTAAATATTTACGTGCTAAAATATGAAAAATCTTGGAGAGGGTCAAAAATCACATGTCTACAGTTGCCCCTCTTTGATTGGAAATACAAAGTATTTTCAGGAAAAGAACGACTAGACAGGTTTTTTGACCCGACCTTTATTTAGGGAGACCAAAACTAAGAGAAAGGGGTATGTGACCGAGCCCTGGTATCTGAACTGCCTACATATCCTTGGCTATAAAGGAATCAGGCCATGTATAGTTCAGAAGTAGAAACAGTGATGGAGTATACTGAGGTGGAGAGCTGGTCGAGGTGTCGTTCCATCGAGGTTCCGGTCCGCGGTCCTGTTATTACATCAACAATCAAAAAATGAAAAATACTAGCTAAGCCTGTCAACTACGAGTTACAAGATTCCTATCTATAAGTCTTCAGAAGCTTGATATTGAGTCTTGAATGGTTCTTCATGCAGACTTTGGATTTGAACGTTGACGCTTGCTAGTTGCAGGTGCTAGTTCATTCTTCTTCAGCTTTTCAGATCAAAATCGGACATACCATACTAGTGACTTCAGTCATGTCTTGAGCAGCTCACATCTTTCATCAACTTCTGCATTTGGATTCACTTCTTGCCTTTCTCTCTCTTTTTATTCTGGATTGTGAATAACTTCCGTTGATCATCTCGGACTATTGACTCGCATTCTTTCCCCGAGCTTCTTTTGTTGCTGACTTGAATTGCATTCTGAAGTGAATCCCTTATTCTCTAGGTAGGCACCTGATTGCCAATACTCGAACTGTCTTCCTTCGAAACTTGGACTGCCTTCTCCTTGTTCTCCAGGTGGGCGCCTGATTGCCAATACTTGCACTATTTTTACTCGAAACTAGAACTGTTTTCCCTTGTTCTCCAAGTGGTGCCTGATTGCTGAACTTGAACCGTCTTCCTTTGAACATTGTTTCTTTCCCTTTTTTGTCTAGGTGGGCGCCTAATCACCAACCCTTGTACTGCTTTTCCCTCGAAACATGACTCGTTTTCCCTTTGTTCTCAAGGTGGGCTCCTGATTGCTGAACTTGAATCGTCTTCCTTTGAACATTGCTGCTTTCCCTTTGTTCTCCAGGTGGGCTCCTGATTGCTAAACTTGAACCGTCTTCCTTTGAACATTGCTACTTTCCCTTTGTTCTCCAGGTGGGCTCCTGATTTCCAACACTCGTACTGCATTTCCCTTGACTCGTTTTCCCTTTGTTATCCAGGTGGGCTCCTGATTGCTGAACATGAACTGTCTTCCTTTGAACATTGTTGCTTTCCCTTTGTTCTCCAGGTGGGCTCCTGATTTCCAACTCTTGTACTCTTTTTCCCTTGACTTGACTCGTTTTCCCTTTATTTTCCAGGTGGGCTCCTAATTGTTGTCTTTCTTTGAACATTGATGATTTCCCTTTGTTCTCTAGGTGGGTGCCTGATTACCAACATTTGCACTGTTTTTCCTTGAGACTTGAATTGTTTCCCTTTGTTCTCCAGGTGGGCTCCTGATTGATGTTTTCCTTTGAACACTATTGCTTTCCCTTTGTTCTCCAGGTGGGCGCCTGATTACCAACATTTGCACTGTTTTTACTTGAGACTTGAATTGTTTCCCTTTGTTCTCCAGGTGGGCTCCTGATTGCTGTCTTCCTTTGAACATTGTTGTTTTCCCTTTGTTCTCCAGGTGGGTGCATGATTACCAACATTTGAACTATTTTCCTTGAGACTTGAACTGCTTCCCGTTGTTCTCCAGGTGGGCGCCTGATTTCCAACACTTGAACTGTTTTTCCTCGAAACTTGAACTGCTTCCCTTTATTCTCCAGGTGGGCGCCTGATTACAACAAAACAGATAAAATAAAAGAAATGTTTCTGCCCCAGTTCTGTGAGTGTTAACCAATTCTTGTTATCAAAATAAGTTCTAAGCTAAATTCCCTTATCCTGAAAAAGTTTAAACCAAGTCTCACCTCAAAAGTAAAAAACTTGAATGCTAAATCATACTTCCAAAAAGAAAAACTCTTGTCATACCTTGTCACTTGCGAGGTTTCACAACTTACTGAATCCCGTTATCCAGGAGGGTACTAGAAACTTACTGCCGAGCCTGCCTGGCACCTACTTTCCTTATGGAGGGTTTCTCCGGAACAAACAAAATTTCCTACCCATGTTTCAATCAAAGAAAACTTGTGAGTTTAAACATGGTGGTTGGTTTGCGGCCTTGACTTTGAGGGCGATTGCTCCTTCACTTCCCATGATAACTTTGATTTCAACTCGAAAGACATTGCCTGTTTATTTACTGACCACTTTCTCTATCACCCTTATTACGGAGAATACCTCTTATCTGTTCAAACCCAATACCATTCATCTGTTGCATTGTGCTCATGCATTGACATATACTGAACCTTTGTGTTACACATGAATCCCAAAGCACGTCAATTGTCATCCACTCAGTGCGCATGCTGGTCTTTCCTGACTTAAACCACTAGCCTTGGCCTTGAGGTTTATTGCTCCTTCACTTGCCATGATAACTTTGATTTTCGCTTGGAAGACCTTGATTGTCACTGGTTAACCACTTTCTTTGTCAATCTTATCACAGAAAATACCTTTGATCCATTCACCCAACACCCTCCATCTGTTGCATTGTTCATGAATTGACATATACCAAACCTTTGTATTTCACATAAATCCCAAAGCACGTTGATGGTTAGCAACTCAGTGCGCATGATGTTCTTTCCTGACTTATGCCACTTTGATGTACTAGCCAGATCCCGTTTTGTGCAATTGGAAAGTTGGTGGCAAATTTTGAAGTCATTTCTCACTTGTTCTGACCAAACAGACTCAGGAAGAGGAAGTAAACAAGACAAGAGTAACAGAGTAAAGGACAATGGAAAGAGATGATTCCTAACAAGAAAACTACAAAGTAGAAACTTATCAGATGTGGATACTAACTCTAATGACCATGACATGCACCTTTTGGTTAAGTGGCCTAATCTGTCAAACAAGTCTGATGCTCAACTCATGTTATACCCCTAAACTGTGAAACTGGGCTTCAATGCTCCGATTATCCTATCTGACTCATGATCCTTATTCGACTTGTAGTGCCCGAAGGGTTTTCACCATCAAGCCTTTCTCATTTTGTTCTTTCTCTCAGCTCATTGTCGCCTTATGGTACTTGTGAAGGTTTTCACCGATAAGACTCTTCATTTTGTTCTTTTCCTTTTTATATCCTCTGATTCTGTAGATGACTAGGCATTGACCATCGTAAAAACATCATATGCTCCCGGCATGTTTAGCTCGACACTCTCAAAGATTATTTGGGCGGTCTTTTTTGGACTGGGTTAAAAAGAAAGGATATCATAGAGGCTCAAAATTACTAAGACAACAGGGTTAATTTATTTACAATTTTTGGAATCCATTTCAAAAACTTTGCCCCAATTTCTAGAACAAGGGAATTTGATTCTTTTTTTTTGGTGGAGTTACTAAGAAAGACTACCCCATTTTTAACTTCGTGGGATTATGAAATATTTTATTTGGTATGACCGAACCATAAGGCTGCCTACGTATCTCGTGGTGATAAGAATCAGGTCAAACGTAGTTCACAAGATTACTTTTTGTTACTATTTTCCTTTTCTTTTTTCTTTTTTTTTTCCTTTTTCCCCTTTTCTCTTTTTTCTTTTCCCCTTTTTATTTCTTTATCTTTTTTTGAATTTTCCTTTTGGAATGAACTTTCTAAAATAAACCTATGAGGCATGAACTCCTTTTGTTTTATGACTCTGACTTGATTCCAAAAGAGAGGAGGTCAAAGAAATTAGTACAGGCTCAAGAGGGTATCAAATGGTATATGTGTTTGGGTAGCTGAAAGAGGGCCTCCCGATCCCTGAACATGCTAAGTACAATACATGCAACTTGAAATGAAAATTGAAGATCATGCACAATATTTCTTTTGTGGATTCTAAATTGATATTACTGATATGCCTTCCATTTTTCTTTAGTGCCTTGTCAAGTATAGAAACCTCGTTGGGTGATTCCCTTTTCACAATGAATATCCTCCGTCAATTTGGAGAAAACTTCCTCGACTTTATCTTGTTACTTGAGGTGGACTTGAACTCAAAATTGCTTACTTCAAATCATCTGGGATGAACTCTCCTTTAATGAATTCTTGTCACCCTATTAACTTCCATAATTATCTACCCCAGCTTCATATGGTTCGGGCTTCAAATGATCTCAAAATGTCCAAATCTGTACTTTTTTCCCTCAAGTGTCCTATCATCTTCAAAGTTATTTCATTGCTTCCTGATTAAACTAACTTTTAAGACTAGGCTGAGAATTACGCATGCATTTCATGTCATTAGAGTCAGTAGGAAAAGAACTATAAAAGGGAAAGATAACTAAACAAACACAGACTAGAAATAACAGAAAACAGGAAATTGCATTATACAGATGGTGAAAGAGTTTGAACAATAAAACAAGTGAAATAAACTAGGGTAAAATATAGGAACAAACCTAGATGACACTAAATGAGTTACTACGACTAAAGGAACTAGGCAAAATAAAAAGTATAGAAGAGTTTGAGACACAAGACAATATCCGGATTACAACCCCGAAATAACCCGGACAACAGAAATGACAGCAAAATGAACCACCAAAACTCCTCCTTGGCTGGCCAAGAAAGGAGCATCTTTCTAATCACCAGGCTCAACATCCTAGCCACTGGGTTCTGCATAAACATTACTAGAACCTTTACAAGTCTTCATCGCATTGTCCTTAGCAAATTGCTTTTGGGTTCCTTTGGCTGGCTCATTCTTAGAATCAACTTTTGGAACCAAGAGTGATAGCACTAAAAGCTTTGCGGCAAGTGGCCCTCCGAAGATCGCAGAAGAGTTCCCATATTTCTTTTCCACACAAATCATGTCTACCATATGCGTCTCATTATGAACAGGCAATGGACTTTAGCTAGTATCTGCTGCATTTGGATTTTGCACGGTAATTTCACCTGCATCAATAATCTTATGGACTGCTCCTTTTAGATGCCAACACTTTTCTATGTCATTCCCCGGGGCATTAGAGCAATATGCGCACCTTTGAGAAAAATCAAAAATCTTTGGAAGAAGGTTTGGCATTTTTATCTGAGAAGACTTCAACATGTCCAATTACCTCAACTTTTGGAACAGACTGGCATATGATTCTCCAATAGGAGTGAAAGACTTTTTTCTTTGCTACTGCCTTCTCATTTTGTACTCTGGCCTCGGTTGAAACTTTTTGCGGGTAGGTGGTTGATATGCTTGAGGAGGCGGGTAAGATATTTGCAGAAATAGTGTAGGACATTGCAGGTCTCATGGGTGTGGAGCATAAGGTGGTGCATTGTGGATAGGGTGCTGGGAAAGTGAGATATGACTTTGGGGATTTTGTGGAGAGAAGTAGCATTGGGGAGAAATATTTTGAGCACGAGGATATCCATGGGGTCAATATTGAGGCTGAAAGCGTTGAGTGGGAATGCCCATTGGATCCTGTCGTTGGTGAGGCTCAGCAACATCTTTTCTATCAATGGGAGGACTGTCCCGAACAACTTGTTCATTCCATTTGAACTAAAACTCCCTAAAACCTTCCTCCGGTTCTTTTCCATATTAGATAGGAAGGAGCGGTCTGGGGTAATGCCTATATTGTATTGAAAGTGTCGAACAAAATCTTGAGCCATGTCATGCCATGTAGGCCACTTACTGACATCTTGATGTGTATGCCATTCCAAGGCTACCCCAGTCAGGCTCTCACTGAAATACGCCATCAGCAACTCATCTTTCCCGCCAACACTTCTCATTTCACTGCAATAACCCCTCAGATAGGCTACCGGATCTCCACGCCCCTCATACAAATTAAACTTTGGCACTTTAAACCCCGCGGACAGATGAACATCATGGAACATATTATTCTGATTTCCCATCTCTTGCATGCTCCTTAAGGACTGTTCTATACCTTTCAACTTCCTAGATATCTCATCTCATCCTTCATTTCCTATGAACTTTTTATTTTCAACATGAGGCACATCCCGAGGGCTCTGCTTGTATGAGTCAGGAACCTTGTGGGGAACCTTTGAGGGGTAATATTAGGCATCATGAGCTTTGAGTGGGTGTTCATTGTTGGATCTATGAAGGGAAGATTGTTGAGAAGTTGTGATTATGGGGGTAGTGGATATGGCAGGAGGGAAATTTTGGGGAGAGGTAATTGGAGGATGAGTGACGGAGCTACTAGGGTGGTTAGGAAAGCTGTGATAAGCTGGTGGATCTAAAGAGTATGGGCGATCATCTGGCAAGATGACCGGAGTTTGGGTAAGGGTAGCATCTAAGAAGCTAGGTGGTGGCGGGGGTGGTGCATTCCCAGTCATCTAAGCCTGATACATGTTCGCAATGTATTGTCTTAACATCCTTACCTCTTCAACAAACCCATTGCCCTGTTCAACCAATTGCTTTTGGGCACCAATATCAACCGCTCGATTCTGTTGCCGTCTGCCATTGCCTTTCGACCTTATGTTTTAGAGAAGAGTTACCACTTTAAGAACAACAAACCAACGTCCCTTCTGCTATAATGAAGATAACAAAAGGAACAGAATGAAGTCATCATGTTAGCGTTAGGGCATTTAACATAACATAATCTCACATTATGTGCAATCCACCTAGCCACAATTATCAGTTCTAAAATGACTTCGAGGGTACGAAGGTCAGTTGGCATCATCCCAATTTGTTCATTTCAATCCTCTCTTTTCTTTTCTTTTCTAGCACTTGCTTGCTTATTTTCCTGCCTTTTTCTTTTGCTAATTATCACTCTTTTCTTTCCTCTCATTTCTCACATCCCATAATTTCACCCTTTTTTCCTTCTTTTCCCTTTTTCTTTAAAAAAATGATTCGATCAAACCCTATGTAGGTTGCATACTTATCATGACACCACATGAATCAGATCTTTGTGTAGTTCGGGAAAAAATATTTTGGCAGAGTTTCGGGACATTTCCAAATACCGGGGATTCTTAGAATCGGGTTTTATTTCCTTCCCTAAATTACTCTTTGTTTTTCTCTTGCTTTATTTTTCCTAGTCGGTCAGCATGCAAGCCGAAACAAATAAATGTTCACATAGCATATAGGATGCATTAGGATGGTCGATTATTTTGGGCACACCTGTCCTAGACGGACCCAACCCCTGTGTTGAGTCCCCTTAGTCAAATGCACGTGATCCAGACAAGCGTTCCTACTAGGGTTCCGGCATGAGGCTGTATTTTTCTAAGTTTAAATCCTGGGGTTGTGTTCTAGACTTGGGTACCCGAGAGGACAACTGGGGCCGAAGAGGGGGCGACGTACCGGTAGCACTAAAGTCTACCCGGCCTTGTCGCTGGCCCAGCCTCGTTCTATTTGGTATAATTCCTATAGAAAAAGTGAGCCACACGAATGTGTGCACCATTTTCAGAAGACTCAGAGGGGTGGCATAAGAAGACAGATATATACAATTCAAACAATATTAAGGCAGTAAACAAATAACATTTAGCACAAAAGGTTCACAGAATACAGCAATATCAACAAATAAATAAAGCCAAGCAAAATCTTATTAACAAGCTCGAATTCTTAAACCCTAAACTAGAGATTCTGTGTTCGGTCCCCAGCGGAGTCGCCAGAGCTGTCACACCTTCTTTTTACTACACCCCGAAGGGATATAAGGGAGTTTGTTCCAACTTAAGTGACAATCGAAACGGTATTATTATTTTAAAAATCAGAGTCACCACTTGGGATAATTTATGGTGTCCCAAGTCACCGGTTTAAAATCTCGAATCGAGGAAGTTGACTTTTATTTACGGTTTGCAAACACAGAAATCCGGATAAGGAATTCTGTTAACCCAAGAGAAGGTGTTAGGTATTTTTGAGTTCTGTGGTTCTAGCAAGGTCGCTTTGATCATACTTGACTTAACTAAATTGTTGATTACTGATGGCCATGATTTTTTGCCTCCTTGTGTCTTGGAGAGTGATCCTTAACTTAGCCATATCTGCTCCAGTTTCCTTGGTTAATTCCCTAATCTTATCCACCTGCTCCTACATAGATATTAGTAATTCCTTGATACCTACAATGTTTTGATGCATCAGCATCAGCTGGTCCGAGGAGGAGGATATGTTAGCTTCAGATTTGATCCCCCCACTGTTCTGAGTAGGGATAACTTCTGGTGCTTTGTCTTTCTTAAGCCAATTTTCCTCAATCAAGGTATACCTCATCATGGCAAAGACAGTTTTATCATAGGTGCTGGAGATAGTCTTAGGAGCATAGGGAGCCAGATCCACTTTCATGACTTTCAAAATGTGAGAGATTAATAAACCATAGGGAAGACTACTCACAGAAGATGAAACATCCCTGATACTTTCAAACATGTACTGACGTATCCAAGAAAACCAATTGATAATTTTACCATTTACTAAACAATACAGAACAAATACATCTCTGAGAGATATAGTACTCAGAGAGCCAGCACGAGGTAGCAGAGTTGTTTTAATAATATGGGCTAAAACACGATGTTCAAACTTCAAGTTCTTTGGTCATATATTAGGGGGTTTTAAGACAATACACTCTTAGCCTCTTCAAAAGATACTTCAAAATTATCTGGCCAGGAATGTTACACAAAGAAATTGTGTCCAACAAACTTTATAGCAAAGATTTTCTCAAACTGATTAGAATCAAGGATAATACAGGTTCCTAAGACCATGGATTCTAGATCATCTTTATCATTCACAAATATATTTACATAAAACATATGCATAGGCTCTTTATAGACAGTATCACCAACAGTAGCAAATAGAGAGACAAGTTTCTGAGTTTCAAAAACAGACAGAACATCCAGTGAGAGTTTTGCATAGACTTTAAACTTACAGTGTGGCCAAAAGCAATTGACTTCCCTTTGAAGGCAACAAACCTAGCCTTCTCTTCAGGGCCATAGAAATTCATTTTGTCTTCAGGACCAAACTCTACACTTTCAGTTTTTCCCTTTCTCTTAGAGGGTTGTTTGGGGATAGACTCAATTAGTCATTTTCCTGCCCTCTTTTGGGAGATGAGAATGTGTTCTTGAGAGCCACCCAAATCTTCATCTATTAGTAAGTGATCTGTGCTTTCGGAGGATTCGATAACAACAGGGTCATCTTTGGTTTATTAATCCAGTGGCTTCTTCTGGGTGTGAAAGACAAAAGAAAGGGTTTGGTTTTACCCTTGAGTAGAAGAGGACAGAGGGATATGAGTTTGGTTTCTTTGAGAGAATGAGAGAGATATTCGAGGAAAAGGGGGTTAAAAAGGATTAAGAGTGGTCGCCTCGATTCCCGAAGGGACGTATGAAAGGCAAGTGAAAAGTTGCCTTCTGCAAAACCCGCCGTCAGTTTAAAATAAATGCATGTGAAGACTAATCAAGTACTTACAAGATTTTTTGGGTGAAAATAACGAGATATATGGAAATAAATTACAGCAATTATGGAAAACATTAAACAAAGTTATAAGGGAATTGTACAAATACCAAATTTGTTCTGAAGGAAACAAAATCCTTCTTCAAGTAAAAGGTTTGTAAAAATATCTTCTGACTGATTTTCAGTATTTACAAATTCTAACACAATATCCCCTTTAGCAACATGATCACGTATAAAATGATGCTTAATTCAATATGTTTTGTCCTAGAATGATGCATAGAGTTTTTTGATAAACAAATAGTGGTGGTATTGTCATACATAATAGGGACATAATTAAGGCATAAATCATAATCTAACAGTTGATGCATGATACATAGTACTTGTGTGCAGCAGTTGCCTACTGCTAAATATTATGCCTCTGTGGTAGATATAGCCATACAACTTTGTTTTTTATTGTGCCAGGATATAAGGAATTTTCCAAGTAATTGGCACGTTCCACTTATGCTTTTTATATAAAGTTTATCTCCTACAAAATCTGCATCTGAAAAGCCTTTGAGGTCAAAACTTTCTCAACTTTCATACCATAAACCATAGTCGATTGTCCCTATCAAATAGCTGATAATACATTTAACAGTAGTCAAGTGAGATTCTTTAGGAGCCGACTAATATCAAGCACATTTGCAAATGCTAAACATAATATCTAGTCGACTAGCTGTAAGATAGAGTAATGAACCAATCATACCTCGATACGTTGTTTTATCAACAATCTTACCGTTTATGTCTTTATCCAATGTGGTTGATGGACTCATAGGTGTTTCTATGGCCTTTACATTAGACATACCAATTTTTTTGATGAGTTCTTTCGTATACTTTGATTGACTAATAAATGTAACGATCCGGTCGGTCGTTTTGAAAATTTAACCTCCGTTTGGTGGCGTTCGGTCTTGAACAGCTTCGTACTTGTGTGCATGGTTGTATTCAGTTAATGGATGATTCAGAGTCAAATTGGAAGAAGGAATCTAGTTTTGGAAGTTTGAACGGTGAGAATTTGACCGGAATTGGACTTTTGAGTAAACGGCCCCGAAATTTTTTTGATAATTCCAACAGCTTTGAATGGTGATTTTGGACTTAGGCGTGCATCCGTATTCAGATTTGGAGGTCCGTATGGTAAATTGATGCATTTCAGCGAAAGTTGGAAAAGTTGAAGTTTGGAAAATGCAGAAGTTTGACCCATAGATGACTTTTGTGATATCGGGGTTGGAATGCAATTTCGAGAGTTGGAGCAGCTCCAACATATCATTTTGGACTTGTCTACAAAATTTGGCGCCATTCCGGGTTGATTTGATCGGTTTCGGCAAAAGTTTTCGAATTTGGAAGATTTGGAAGTTCATAGTTCGATTCATGGTATGATTCGTCGTTTTGGAGTTTCTTGATGTGATTTGAGACCTTGAGCAAGTCCGTGTTAGGGTACGTGACTCGTGTATGTGTTTAGACGGGGTCCCGAGGGCCTCGGGAGTGTTCCGATTGGGCTACGGTTCATTTTCCCCATTTTGGAACTGCTGTTTTGCTGCTTCTGGTAGCTGTCACACCTCCTTTTTACTACACCCCAAAGGGATATAAGGGAGTTTGTTCCAATTTAAGTGACAATAAAAACAGGATTATTATTTTAAAAATCAGAGTCGCCACTTGGGATAATATATAGTGTCCCAAGTCACCGGTTTAAAATCCCGAATCGAGGAAGTTGACTCTTATTTACGGTCTGCGAACACAGAAATCCGGGTAAGAAATTCTGTTAACCCGGGAGAAGGAGTTAGGCATTCCCGAGTTCCGTGGTTCTAGCACAGTCGCTTTGATCATACCTGGCTTAACTAAATTGTTGATTACTGATTTTATAACCTATGTGCATTTGTCGCTTTTAATTAGGAAATTATTTTGAAATGGGTCACGCGTACGTGTACCCATTTTGTTTGGCACGTCAAAAATCATGTCACGCGTACGTGTCCACAATTAATAACGCTTTATTATTATTAAAAAAAATTAGCTGAAGTTACGCGAACGCATACTCCGAATTGGTTTTAAGATTGTAATCATGTCACGCGAAAGTGTACACAATCACAATTGTATTTTAAACACGCGCCTAAAGGCTTTTCTACGAATATTCATTTCCTAAAACTAATTTTGAGATTATAGAGGGGCATAAGGATTATAAAAATCATATTATGGTGGTGAACAGTACCAGCTATGCTTAAAACCAACCATATTCCAAATAACGCACGCAAAGCAAATAAGAAAACAACTTTAAGGGGGCACATTACATCTATTAGTCTTGTTCAATAATGAAGAAATCCATGTTATACGAAGGACAAAAGAATTAAACTTTGGACAACATAATGAATGGCCCAAGAAAAGCATTTGCTCCGTAAGGATGTAAACTGTCCAAAAAATATGTGCTCGGAAAAGACATAAAATCACTCCAACATTTCCTATAACAAGTATTTGGCCAACAACTCAATTTTAATATTATTTGAAATTCCAATGGCGCAAGTCTTATCTTTTACTGTATCTAGCGTGATTTTCCCAAATCGATTGGAACATGAAGATTGCAATTTTAAACCTTTGCACTATAAGGTAAACATCCACAGTTACAACATGACAGTAAAATAAGAAGAGAACATTTTCCTTTACAGAGCAAACAAAACCTTGTATATGGCTATATATATTCAAACTCATGCACAAATCATTGACACAAATCAAACCATATCAACTCAATCATCAAAACCATGTATATGAAATCAAAAAGAGATAGGAAAGAATTGAACCTAGTATTGCCAATAAATGAAAGTTTCCAACTTCACAACTTTTAGACGCAAAAATGGTT
Organism: Nicotiana tabacum; assembly: GCF_000715075.1. Taxonomy (NCBI): domain Eukaryota; kingdom Viridiplantae; phylum Streptophyta; class Magnoliopsida; order Solanales; family Solanaceae; genus Nicotiana; species Nicotiana tabacum. The sequence continues at coordinate 159,233,362 of NC_134084.1, forward strand.
GTAGCAAGCGACACAACTGAAATTTGAACCGCGGATGCCAGACGGACCTCAAACTAACCCTTGGTTTCGAAATTCGCACTAGAATGAGTAATTAACTTGGGGGTTCATGGGTATAAGAATGAATTTTCTTGCATGCATAAAAGATAATAGGGTATGGGGAGGTTGTGAACTAAAAAGATAGCAATTGGGGTGTATGATAATGAAAATATCTCACAAAAGGGTCCTATAATCATAATACACACCCAGTGCTTGATAATGTGCTTAAATGAGCTAGAATCTTAATCATGTCTCTAATTCTTTGTTCGATTGGTAATTTTTATAAAATAGATCGAAGTTGCTAAGGGTCCCAGAATTTTGTAAGAATTTAAAGAAATCTCTATTGAGGTATGTATGGCTAAAATACCCTCCTATTAGAAACTGAGCTCCGTTGGTATGTGTATGTGCAAATGTGGTAAGACCGAAAACTTGATTGATGTATTGATTGTTATTTTACATGAATTTATTTTGAAATTGTATATATATGAAAAGTGTGCCTCAATGTGTGCAAAGTACTATTCTATATATTTAAAGATGTGCAAAGAATATGAACCATGTGTAGAAATTGCCTAGACTTCACGTCAAGAGTTAAAACTGAGATTGTCATGCTAATTATGTGAAATATTACTTGAATTGCTTTTGTATGTGCCTATGATCATAAATTGCGAGGTTGACATTGAAAGTGAAAGTGATGTGATAATTGTGGCCCTAAGCGCCAATGAATTGATATGATATATGTGAAATAAAGATTTAAATGAGATGATTAATGAGAAAGGAACAACGCCTAGGTAAGGCGGCCTAGTCTATCGGGTCGTGATCGGACACCATGCCGCACACATGGTGGTAATGTGCTGATATTGAATTCAGGAAAAGGTAAATAAGATGGTGATTGAGGTAGATGTCTCAAATGAGGCAACCTAGCTGATTGGGTCATGATCGGACTCCGCTCAAGACAACGGTGGTATTGAGAACAATGATGAACATATGAAATGCCCCAAACTAAAGTTATGGAAATCATGTGAAAGTTGTACGATTCTTTATTTGATGATGTGGTGTTCGGTTAAAGCTTTGATTGTCTCTTGTGATTTCCTTGAATTCTTGTATGATAGTTCTTTCTAATAAGATGGTTCTTAGTTATACATACTAGTACTATTCCATGGTACTAACGTCCCTTTTGCCGGGGGCGCTACATTTTTAAATGAATGTAGGTGGCTCCATAGTGGATAGTGCCGATCGCGCGTAGCGGAGTATCCCCCTCTCAAAGTCTTGGTGAGCCCCTTTCTACTTCAAGAGGGTTATGTTGTACATCTTTTGTTATAGATTTCCACTTTTGAGGTATAGCCGGAGCCTTGTTGCCGGTGTTATCATAACGCTCTTTTGTATCCTTAGAGGCTCTGTAGACGTTTGCGTGGGTTATGTATGAGTAATGGATTGGTCTATGAATTAAGTTGTAATCTCAAACTCTTGTTTTCTCTAAATTGTGATTGTATGTAATCTTGGAACTTAACTATGGTTTAAGGTTGCAATATGAAATGATCTGTCAATGTTGAATGTACGATTTTGGTATGGTCTAAATAAATGAAAGCACGGTCTCTTAATCGTATTGAGCTAGGTAGAAATTGTTAAAAAGGTTTGCTCAGTTGGGTTCACTCGATTGAGCGTTGGTCGCGCCTCCTGAGGTTGGGGCGTGAATTAATGTAGCTTGTAGCTTCTGTCCATTTTTGACTCTAAAGAAAGAGTTAATCTCTCTCAATCTTTATCCTTTTTTTCGTCAGTGTTTCCTTTCTACTGTATGTTACTATTTTTTGCCGTTTTCCTTTTTAGTTTGTTCATCCCTTTCTCTTTTTGTGTTTTTGTGTGTTTCTATTTCTCTTTTTGTGGTGTGGGGTTGAAGATCAAATGGGGCTAGGAGGAATCGAGGGGTTAAGGGACGAGCAACATCAACCTTTTTTGTTTTAAATCTTATGATGCAGCTGCTAGCTCTCGTAATCTGATGATGGGGAGGGGTTAGCAGGTTTTGGTGTTGTCTTTGAAGGAGATGATCGAAGGTTTTGGGTGTTTCCTCTATTTTTTGTTCAATGGTGAAAGGGGTCAGTGTTGAAGAAGAAAGCAAAACCGATGGGGTCAGCTTTTTGAAAACGGCGGATCTGTGTGTTTGTGTTTTAGGCGTAGGTATAGGGTCTTTTATAGGTTAGGTCTAGGTTATTATTTGGGTTTAAGGGTATTGGGCTCATGGAATAGACTAGAAACTTGGGCCTTTATGACTAGATTTGCTTAAAATTATCTTAATTAACTAAAAATCTATCCATATAGAAATATTACCAAAAATATTAATTAGCCCTACTTAAGTAAAAATAATTATTAAAATAAGACTGACCGTTAAAACAAAACTATTTTGGTATTTTTCAAGATTAAAAAAAAATGACTACAAAACATTAATGAAACTATTTTTTGTAATTTTCATTTTCTTATAATAAAATAAAATTAAAGAGTCAAAATTAGTTGAGATAGGGATATTAGGCCTAAGTTAATTATTTACGTGCTAAAATATGAAAAATCTTGGGGAGGGTCAAAATCACATGTCTACAGCTGCCCCTCTTTGACTGGAAACGTACAGAGTTTTCAGACAAAGACTGACTAGACAGGTTTTTTGACCTGACCCTTATTTGGAGAGACTAAAGTTAAGAGAGAAGGGGAATGTGACCGAGCCCTGGTATCTGAGCTGCCTACATATCCTTGGCTATAATGGAATCAGGTCACATGTAGTTCAGAAGTAGAAACAGTAATGGAGTATACTGAGGTGGAGAGCCAATCGAGGTGCTGTTCCGTCGAGGTGCTGTTCCGTCGAGGTTCCGGTCTGCGGTCCTATTATTACATCAACAATAAAAAAATGAAAAAGACTAGCTAAGCCTGTCAACTACGAGTTACAAGATTCCTATCTATAAGTCTTCAGAAGCTTGATCTTGAGTCTTGAATGGTTCTTCATGCAGACTTTGGATTTGAACCTTGACGCTTGCTAGTTGCAGGTGCTAGTTCATTCTTCTTCAGCTTTTCGGATCAAAATCGGACATACCATGCTTGTGACTTCAGTCATGTCTTGAGCAGCTCACATCATTTATCAACTTGTGCATTTGGATTCACTTCTTGCCTTTCTCTCTATTTTTATTCTGGATTGTGACTAACTTCTGTTGATCAACTCGAATTGTTGACTCACATTCTTGCCACGAGCTTCTTTTGTTGCTGACTTGAATTGCAATCTGAAGTGAATTCCCTTATTCTCCAGGTAGGCGCCTGATTGCCAATACTCGAACTGTCTTCCTTCGAAACTTGGATTGCCTTCTCCTTGTTCTCCAAGTGGGCGCCTGATTACCAATACTTGTATTGTTTTTCCTCGAAACTTGAACTGTTTTTCCTTGTTCTCCAGGTGGGCGCCTGATTGCTGAACTTAAACCGTCTTCCTTTGAACATTGCCGCTTTCCCTTTGTTCTCCAGATGGGCACCTGATTACCAACCCTTGTACTGTTTTTCCCTCGAAACTTGACTTGTTTTCCTTTTGTTCTCCAGGTGGGCTCCCGATTGTTGAACTTGAACCGTCTACCTTTGAACATTGATGCTTTCCCTTTGTTCTCCATGTGGACTCCTGATTTCCAACACTTGTACTGCTTTTCCCTTGAAACTTGACTCATTTTCCCTTTGTTCTTCATTGGGCTCTTGATTGTTGAACTTGAGCCGTCTTCCTTTGAACATTGTTGCTTTCCCTTTGTCTCCAGGTGGGCTCCTGATTTCCAACACTCGCACTGCTTTTCCCTTGACTCGTTTTCCCTTTGTTCTCCAGGTGGGCTCCTGATTGCTGAACTTGAACCGTCTTCCTTTGAACATTGCGGCTTTGTCTTTGTTCTCCAGGTGGGTTCCTGATTTCCAACACTCGTACTGCATTTCCCTTGACTCGTTTTCCCTTTGTTATCCAGGTGGGCTCCTGATTGTTGAACTTGAACTGTCTTCCTTTGAACATTGTTGCTTTCCCTTTGTTCTCCAGGTGGGCTCCTGATTTCCAACACTTGTACTGCATTTCCCGTGACTTGATTCATTTTCCCTTTATTTTTCAGGTGGGCTCCTGATTGCTGTCTTTCTTTGAACATTGTTGTTTTCCCTTTGTTCTCTAGGTGGGTGCCCGATTACCAACATTTGCACTGTTTTTCCTTGAGACTTTAATTTTTTCCCTTTGTTCTCCAGGTGAGCTTCTGATTGTTGAATTCCTTTGAACATTGCTGCTTTCCCTTTGTTCTCCAGGTGGGCGCCTGATTACCAACATTTGCACTATTTTTCCTTGAGACTTGAATTGTTTCCCTTTGTTGTCCAGGTGAGCTCCTGATTGCTGTCTTCCTTTGAACATTGTTGTTTTCCCTTTGTTCTCCAAGTGGGCGCCTGGTTACCAACATTTGCACTATTTTTCCTTGAGACTTGAACTGCTTCCCTTTGTTCTCCAGGTAGGCGCCTGATTTCCAACACTTGAACTATTTTTCCTCGAAACTTGAACTGCTTCCCTTATTCTCCAGGTGTGCGCCTGATTACAACAAAACAGACAAAAGAAAAAAAAAGTTCTGCCCTAGTTTGATATTGGGAACTTCTGTGAGTGTTAACCAATTCTTGTTATCAAAATAAGTTCTAAGCTAAATTCCCCTATCCTGAAAAATTTCAAACCAAGTCTCACCTTAAAAGTGAAAAACTTAAATGCTAAATTATACTTCCCAAAAGTAAAACTCTCGTCAGACCTTGTCACTTGCGAGGGTCTCACAACTTACTGAATCCCATTATCCATGAGGGTACTAGAAACTTACTGTCGAGCCTGTCTGGCACCTACTTTCCTTACGGAGGGTTTCTCTAGAACAAACAAAATTTCTTGCCCCTGTTTCAATCAAAGAAAACTTGTGAGTTTAAACATGGTGGTTGGTTTGCGGCCTTGACTTTGTGGGCGATTGCTCCTTCACTTCCCATGATAACTTCGATTTCAACTCGAAAGACCTTACCTGTTTATTGACTGACCACTTTCTCTATCACCCTTATCACGGAGAATACCTCTGATCTGTTCAAATCCAATACCATTCATCTATTGCATTATGCTTATGCATTGACATATACTGAACCTTTCTGTTTCACATGAATCCCAAAGTACGTCAATTGTCACCCACTCAGTGCGCATGTTGTTCTTTCCTGACTTAAACCACTGGCCTTGGCCTTGAGGTCTATTGCTCCTTCACTTGCCATGATAACTTTAATTTCCGCTTGGAAGACCTTACTTATCACTAGTTGACCACTTTCTTTATCAATCTTATCACAAAAAATACATTTGATCACGTTAATACCAAACCTTTGTATTTCACATTAATCCTAAAGCACGTTAATGGTTACCAAAATCATTGCGCACGCTGTTCTTTCCTGACTTACGCTACTTTGATGTGCTAGCCAGATCCCGTTTTGTGCAAATGGAAAGTTGGTTGCAAATTTTGAAGTCATTTCTCACTTGTTCTGACCAAACAGACTCAGGAAGAGGAAGTAAACAAGACAAGAGGAACAGAGTAAAGGACAATGGAAAGAGACGATTCCTAACAAGAAAACTACAAAGTAGAAACTTATCAGATGTGGATACCAACTCTAATGACCATGACATGCTCATTTGGGTTAAGTAGCCTAATCTGTCAAGCAAGTCTGATGCTCAACTCTTGTTATACCCTTAAACCGTGAAACTGGGCTTCAATGCTCCGATTATTCTATCTGACTCACGATCCTTATTCGACTTGCAGTGCCCGAAGGGTTTTCACCATCAAGCCTTTCTCATTTTGTTCTTTCTCTCAACTCTGTCGCCTTATGGTGCCTGTGAAGGTTTTCACTAATAAGACTCTCTCACTTTGTTCTTTTCCTTTTTATTTCCTCTGATTCTGTAGATGACTAGTCATTGACCATCGTAAAAACATTATATGCTCCCGGCATGATTAGCTCGTCACTCTCAAAGATTATCTGGGAGGTCTTTTTTGGACTGTAATGTGGCTTTTGGACTGGGTTAAAAAGAAAGGATATCATAGAGGCTCAAAATTACTAAGACAACGGGGTTAATTTATTTACAACTTTTGGAATCCATTTCAAAAACTTTGCCCCAATATCTAGAACAAGGGAATTTGATTCTTTTTTTGATGGAGTTACTAAGAAAGACTGCCCTGCTTTCGACTTCGTGGGATTATGAAATATTTTATTTGGTATGACCGAATCATAAGGCTGCCTACGTATCTTGTGCTGACAAGAATCAGGTCAAACGTAGTTCACAAGACTACTTTTTGTTACTATTTTCCTTTTCTTTTTTCTTTTTTTTCCTTTTTTTACCCTTTTCTCTTTTTTCTTTTCCCTTTTTTTCTTTATCTCTTTTTTTCTCTTTTTTTGAATTTTCCTTTTGGAATGAACTTTCTAAAATAAACCTATGGGGAATGAACACTTTTTATGACTCTGACTTGATTCCAAAAGAGGGGAGGTCAAAGAAATTAGTACAGGCTCAAGAGGGTATCAAATGGTATAAGTGTTTGGGTAGCTGAAAGAGGGCCTCCTAATCCCTGAACATGCCAAGCACAACACATGCAACTTGAAATGAAAATTAAAGATCATGCACAATATTTCTTTTACGGTTTCGACATTGATATTACTGATATGCCTTCAATTTTTCTTTAGCGCCTTGTCAAGTACAGAACCCTCGTTGTGTGATTCCCTTTTCACAATGGATATCCTCCATCAATTCGAAGAAAACTTCCTTGACTTTATCTTGTTACTTGAGGTGGAATTGAACTCAAAGTTGCTTGCTTCAAATCGTCCAGGATGCACTCTCCTTTAACGAATTCTTGTCACCCTATTAACTTCCCAAATTATCTGCTCCAATTTCACATGGTTTGGGCTTCAAATGATCTCAAAATGTCCAAATCTGTACTTATTTCCCTCAAGTGTCCCTATCATCTTCAAAGTTATTTCATTGCTTCCTGATTAAACTAACTTTTAAAACCAGGCTGAGAATTACACGTGCATTTCATGTCACTAGAGTCAGTAGGAAAAGAACTATAAAAGAGAAAGATAAATAAACAAACACTAACTAGAAATAACAGAAAATAGGAAATTGCATTATACAGATGGTGAAAGGGTTTGAACAATAAAACAAGTGAAATAAACTGGGGTACAATCCTAGAACAAACCTAGATGACATTAAATGAGTTACTATGACTGAAGGAACTAGGCAAAATAAAAAAGATAGAAGGGTTTGAGACACAAGACAATATCCGGATTACAACCCCGAAATAACCCAAACAACAGAAATGACAGCAAAATAAACCACCAAACCTTCTCCCTGGCTGGCCAAGAAAGGAGCATCTTTCCAATCACCAGGCTCGACATCCTATCCATTGGGTTCCGTATCAACATTACTAGAACCTTCACAAGTCTTCATCGCATCGTCCTAAGCAAATTACTTTTGGGTCCCTTTGGTTGGCTCGTTCTTAGGATCAACTTCCGGAACCAAGAGTGATAGCGCTGAAAGCTTTGCGGAAAGTGGCCCTCTGAGGATCTCAGAAGAGTTCTCATATTCCTTTTCCACACAAATCATGTCCACTATATGCGTCTCATTATGAACAGGCAATGGACTTTGGCTAGTATCTGCTACATTTGGATTTTGCACGGTAATGTCACATGCATCAATAAGCTTCTGGACTGCTCATTTCAGATGCCAACACTTTTCTATGTCATGCCCCGGGGCATTAGAGCAATATGCACACCTTTGAGAAAAATCAAAATTCTTTGGAAGAGGGTTTGGCATTTTTATCTGAGTCGGCTTCAACATGTCCAATTGCCTCAGCCTTTGGAACAGACTGGCATATGATTCTCCAATAGGAGTGAAAGACTTTTTTCTTTGCTGCTGCCTTCTCTTTTTGTACTCTGGCCTCGGTTGAAACCTTTTGCGGGTAGGTGGTTAATATGCTTGAGGAGGCGGGTAAGATATTTGCAGAAATAGTGCAGGCCATTGTAGGTCCCGTGGGTGTGGAGCATATGGCAGTGCATTGTGGATAAGGTTCTGGGAAGGTGAGTTATGACTTTGGGGATTTTGTGGAGAGAAGTAGCATTGGGGAGAAATATTTTAAGCACGAGGATATCCATGGGGTCGATATTGAGGCTGAAAGCATTGAGCGGGAATGCCCACTGGATCCTGTCGTTGGTGGGGCTCGGCAACATCTTTTCTATCAATGGGAGGAATGTCCCGAGTAACTTGTCTGTTCCATCTAAACCAAAACTCCCTAAAACCTTCCTCCGGTTTCTTTTCCTTATTAGATAGAGAGGAGCGGTCTGGGGTAATGCCTATATTGTATTGAAAGGGTAGAACAAAATCTTGAGCCATGTCATTCCATGTAGGCCACTTACTGACATCTTGACGTGTATGCCATTCCAAGGCTACCCCAGTCAGGCTCTCACTGAAATACGTCATAAGCAACTCGTCTTTCCCGCCAACACTTCTCATTTCACTGCAATAGCCCCTTAGATGGACTACTGGATCTCCACGCCCCTTATACAAATTAAACTTTGGCACTTTAAACCCCGCGGGCAGATGAACATCAGGGAACATATTAATCTGATTTCCCATCCCTTGCATGCTCCTTAAGGACTGTTCTATACCTTTCAGCTTCCTGGATATCTCATCTCGCCCTTCTTTTCCTGTGAACTTTTCATTTTCAACATGAGGTTCATCCCGAGGACTCTACTTGTATGAGTCAGGAACCTTGTGGGCAACCTCTGAGGGGTAATATTGGGCATCATGAGCTTTGAGTGGGTGTTCATTGTTAGATCTATAAAGGGAAGATTGTTGAGAAGTTATGATCATGGGGGTAGTGGATATAACAGGAGGGCAATTTTGGGGAGAGGTAATTGGAGGATGAGTGACGGAGCTACTAGGGTGGTTGGGAAAGCTGTGGTAAGCGGGTGGATTTGGAGAGTATGGGGGATCATCTGGCACTATGACTGGAGTTTGGGTAAGGGTAGCATCTAAGAAGCTAGCTGGTGGCGGGGGTGGTGCCTTCCCTGTCATCCAAGCCTGATACATGTCCGCAATGTGTTGTCTTAACATCCTTACCTCTTCAACCAACCCATTGCCTTATTCAACTAGTTTCTTTTGAGCACCAGTATCAACCGACTCAATTCCATTGCCATCTGCTATTGCCTTTCGACCTTATGTTGTAGAGAAGAGTTACCACTTTAAGAACCACAAACTAACCACCCTTCTGCTATAATGAAGATAACAAAAGGAATAGAATGAAGTCATCACGTTAGCGTTAGGGCATTTAATATAAAATAATCTCACATTATGTGCAATGCACCAAGCCACAATTATCGGTTCTAAAATGACTTCGAGGGTACAAAGGTCAGTTGGTATCATCCCAATTTGTTCATTTCAATCCTCTATTTTCTTTGCTTTTCTAACACTTGCTTGCTCATTTTCCTTCTTTTTTTTGCTGATTGTCACTTTTTTCTTTCCTCTCATTTCGCACATCTCATAATTTCACCCTTTTTCCCTTCTTTTCACCTTTTCTTTAAAAAAATAATTCGATTGGACCCTATGTAGGTTGCCTACGTATCATGACGCCGCATGAATCTGATTTTTGTGTAGTTCGGGAAGAACAAAAATAAAGTAAACAAACTAACATTCTTATTTATTTTTATTTTTTAAAAAAAAAAATTGGCAAAGTTTCGGGACATTATACTGAGATTCTTAGAACCGGGTTTTATTTCCTTCCCTAATTACTCTTGGTTTTTCTCTTGCTTTATTTTTCCTAGCCGGTCAGCATGCAAGCTAAAATAAATAAATGTTCACATAGCACATAGGATGCATCAGGATGGTCTGTTATTTTGGGCACACCTGTCCTAGACTGACCCAACCCCACTGTTGAGTCCCCTAAGTCAAATGCACGTGATCCAGACAAGCGTTCCTACTAGGGTTCCGGCATGAGACTGTGTTTTTCTAGGTTTAAATCCAGGGGTTGTATTCTAGACTTGGGTACCCGAGCGAACAATTGGGGCCGAAGAGGGGGCGACGTACCAGGAGCACTAAAGTCTACCCGGCCTTGTCGCTGGACCAGCCTCGTTCTATTTGATATAATTCTACAGAAAAAGCGGGCCACGCGAACGTGTGCACCATTTTTAGAGGACTTAGAGGGGTGCCATAAGAAGACAGTTATATATAATTCAAACAATATTAAAGCAGTAAACAGATAGCATTTAGCACAAAAGGTTCACAGAATACAGTAATATCAACAAATAAATAAAGCCAAGTAAAATCTTATTAAAAAGCTCGAATTCTTGAACCCTAAACCAGAGATTCTGGGTTCGGTCCCTAGCGGAGTCACCAGAGCTGCCACAACTCTTTTTTACTACACCCCGAAGGGATATAAGAGAGTTTGTTCCAATTTAAGTGACAATCGAAACGGGATTATTATTTTAAAAATCAGAGTCGCCACTTGGAATAATTTATGGTGTCCCAAGTCACCGGTTTAAAATCCCGAATCGAGGAAGTTGACTCTTATTTACGGTCTACAAACACAGATATCCGGGTAAGGAATTCTGTTAACCTAGGAGAAGGTGTTAGGCATTCCCGAGTTCCGTGGTTCTAGGAAGGTCGCTTTGATCATACTTGGCTTAACTAAATTGTTGATTACTTATGGTCATGATTCTTTGCCTCCTTGTGGCTTGGAGAGTGATCCTTAACTTAGCCATGTCTGCTCCAGTTTCCTTCGTTACTTCCCTGATCTTATTCACCTGCTCCTGCATAGAGGTTAGTAATTCCTTGATACCTGCAATGTTTTAATACATCAACATCAGCTAGTCCGAGGAGGAGGATATGTTAGCTTCAGATTTGATCCCCCCACTGTTCTGAGTAGGAATAACTTCTGGTGTTTTGTCTTTCTTAAGCCAATTTTCCTCAATCAAGGTATACCTCATCATGGAAAAGATAGTTTTATCATAGGTGCTGGATATAGTCTTAGGATCATAGGGAGCCAGATCCACTTTCATGACTTTCAAGATGTCAGAGATTAATAAACCATAGGGAAGACTGCTCGCAGAAGATGAAACATCCCCGATACTTTAAAGCATGTACTGACGTATCCAAGCAAACCAATTGATAATTTTACCATTTACTAAACAATATAGAACAAATACATCTCTGAGAGATAGAGTACTCAGAGAGCCAGCACGAGGTAGCAGAGTTGTTGCAATAATATGGGCTAAAACACGATGTTCAAACTTCAAGTTCTTTGGTCCTATATTAGGGGGTTTTAAGACAATACACTCTTAGCCTCTTCAAAAGATACTTCAAAATTATCTGGCCAGGAATGTTGCACAAAGAAATTGTGTCCAACAAACTTCGTAGCAAAGATTTTCTCAAACTGATAAAAATCAAGGATAATACGAGTTCCTAAGACCATGGATTCTAGATCGTCTTTATCATTCACAAATAAATTTACATAAAACATATGCACATGCTCTTCATAGATAGTGTCACGACCCCGGTTCACCCTCCATGAACCATCGTGACATTACCTAGTCTCTACGACTAGGTAAGCCTAAATTGCGGAAGAGAAACAAAAATTTGCGGAAGAAAAACAATTTAAAAATAGGAATAAAGTAATAATAGTGTTTAAATGTGCCACTCGGCATACACCATGCTTAACTCTCAATACCAATACGTAGATCCAAGACCCGAAAACCCACGAATCACAAGCTAAGAAAAATACTACATAGCTCTAACTCCGGAATGTCTAATAAGAGCAGAAAAATACAGAAGGGCTAAATACTAAAAGCAGGAATAGAAAGAGACTCTTCGGTCTGCGGACGTGGCAGATATACCTCGAAGTCTCTAAAGAAGTCGCCTCCCTCAAGGATGGTAGGCCTGAGCAGCGGTATCTGGATCTGCACATGAAAAACATGCGCAGTAGGGGCATGAGTACACCACAGTGGTACTCAGTAAGTGTCAATCCTAACCTTGGTCGGATAGTGACGAGGAAGGTCAGGGCCCTACTGAGATAAAATAAAGAATATAAGACATAAAAGTGTAAGATAAGTAGTACAGTTGAAACTAACGATAAGAATTTAATACAGGAAAACAAGGAATTAAATAACTGAAATAGAGGCAAACAATCACAAGGAAATTACCGGGGATCTCTCAGTATCCCAAGGATCTCTTAGTACCTTCAATATTTGCCAGGGATCTCTTGGTATCCTGAGGATCTCTCGGTATCCTCAATATATGCTAGGGATCTCTTGGTATCCTAAGGATCTCTCGGTATCCTCAATATATGCTAGGGATCTCTTGGTATCCCGGGGATCTCTTGGTATCCTCAATATATGCTGGGGATCTCTCGGTATCCCAAGGATCACTTTGTATCCTCAATATACATGCCAGGGATCTCTGGGTATCCCGCATTTCAGTTCAGATCATAAATACGTATATGGGATCTCCCGGGATGTCGTCCCGTAGTCCCAAAATAGAATCACATAGCAGCAACACAAGAATACTCAATTAAGCTAAATTTCGTACCAAGTAAACAGTTAATTCTAGCCTAACATGCTTCACGTAATGTAATTAAGGTAGTTTAAGCAAATAGGAAATTAAGTGAACTAAACATGCTTTTCTAAACTAGCAACAGGCTAAATTCGCAAGTAGAATAAAACAGGAAAAAGAACTCAATTGAAATACTTAAGGAAAAACCGGATTTTCAACAATTAGCTCAAGTACGCACTCGTCATCTCACATACAAGGCATTTCAATCATCAAATATATCATATCCTAAGGGAAAGGTCCCCCACACAAGGTTAGACAAGCCACTTACCTCGAACCGGCTCAAAATCAATCCGAGACCACGTTCTTGCCATGAGTACTCGACTCCAAATGGCCCAAATCTATCCAATTCAATTGCATAATGTAAATAACACTTCAAGTAATTGATTCTACAATTAAATTCTAAGCTAATATGTGAAATTATGTAAAATGACCAAAACGTCCCTCGGGCCCACGTCTCGAAATTGGTCAAATTTTATATTTCCAGAATCCTCACACTCTCACGAGTTCATTACCAAAAGCATCAAAATTGGACTTCAAATGGTTCCTCAAATCATTACTCAAAGGCCTCCAATTAGTCAAGCCCTAACCCCCAATTACCACTGATTTTCCTTAATTTTTCATGCTTAAATTGATAAAATCACTCCAATCAATAATGAGTTTAGGGACCAAAGACCTTACCCCAATGAACTCCTCTGAAAATATCTCTTGAAAAGTGCTCCCCAAGCATCTTCCCGTTTTGAAAAGATGAAAAATGGCTAAATTTCGCGAAGGCAAGAATTTATATGTTCTACCCAGCGATTTTCGCATTTTCAGCCGCTTTTCCGGAGCCTAGGTCGCATCTGCGACTTTCACTTAAAGGGCCATTTTTTGCATCTGCGGTTACCCTTCTGCAGGTGCGGTACCACTTCTACGGTGAACTACCTGCATCTGCGGTTCCTAAAGAGATGGCCAAATTCTGATTCTACGCCACTTAGCCACTTCTGTGGCGCCGCACCTGCGGAACCCAAACCGCAGGTGCGGTTATGACAGAAGCAACAGCTGAAGTTGCAACTTAAATTCCAAAATCTTTCCGTCAACCATCCGAAATCATCCTGATACCTCTGGGACCTCAACTAAAGGCACCAACAAGAACCACTATCCAAACTTGTACCAATCCTTAAAACACCTAAAACAACATCAAAACCTCGAATTAACCATAGACTTAAGCCTAAGGACTCCAAAATTCTCAAAATACGCTTTCGATCAACAAGTCTATCAAACCTCATCCGAATGACCTAAAATTTTTCACACACATCACATTCAACACTACGGAGCTACTCCAACTTCCGGAATTCCATTCCGACCCTCGGATCAAAATCTCACTATCAGACCGGAAACTCCAAAAATTCAACTTTCGGCATTTCAAGCCTAAATTAGCTACGGACCTCCAAAACACATTCCGATCATGCCCCTACAGCCAAAATCACCCAACGGAGCTAACGGAACCATCAGATTTCTATTTTGAGGCCGTCTTCACACTGTTCTGACTACGGTCAACTTTCCAACACTTAAGCTTTCATTTAGGGACTAAGTCACAAAACTCTCCGAAACTCAAAACCGAACATCCCGACAAATCAAAATAACAGAAATAAGCTCAGAAAAAGTAGTTAATAAAGGATCGGGGCATTAATTCTTAAGACGACCGGTCGGGTTATCATAGATAGTATCACCAACAGTAGCAAATAGAGAGACAAGTTTCTGAGTTTCAAAAATAGACAGAACATCTCGGTGAGAGTTTTTCATAGACTTTAAACTTACAGTGCAGCCAAAAGCAATTGACTTCCCTTTGAAGGCAACAAACCTAGCCTTCTCTTCAGGGCCATAGAAATTCATTTTGTCTTCAGGACCAAACTCTACACTTTTAGTTTTTCCCTTTCTCTAAGAGGGTTGTTTGGAGATGGACTCCATTGGTCATTTTCTTACCCTCTTTTTGGAGATGAGAATGTGTTCTTGAGAGCCACCCAAATCTTCATATGTTAGTAAGTGATCTGTGCTTTCGGAGGATTCGATATCAACAGGGTCATCTTTAGTTTCTTAATCTAGTGGCTTCTTCTGGGTGTGAAAGACAAAAGAGAGAGTTTGGTTTTAGCCATGAGTAGAAGAAGACAGAGGGATATGAGTTTGGTTTCTTTGAGAGAATGGGAGATATACTCGAGGAAATGATGATTAAAAAGGATTAAGAGTGGTCGCCTCGATTCCCGGAGAGACGTATGAAAGGAAATTGAAAAGTTGCCTTCTGCAAAACCCGCCATCAGTTTATAATAAATGCATGTGAAGACTAATCAAGTACTTACATGGAAAACATTAAACAAAGTTATAAGGGAATTGTACAAATACCAATTTTGTTCCGAAGGAAACAAAATCTTTCTTCAAGTAAAGGGTTTGTAAAAATATCTGCTAACTGATTTTCAGTATTTACAAATTCTAATACAATATCTCCTTTAGCAACATGATCACGTATAAAATGATGCTTAATTCAATATGTTTTGTCCTAGAATGATGCATAGAGTTTTTTGATAAACAAATAGTGGTGGTATTGTCATACATAATAGGGACATAATTAAGGCATCAATCATAATCTAATAGTTAATGCATGATCCATAGTACTTGTGTGCAACAGTTGCCTACTGCCAAATATTATGCCTCTGTGGTAGATAAAGCCACACAGCTTTATTTTTTTATTGTGCCAGGATATAAGGGATTTTCCAAGTAATTGGCACGTTCCACTTATGCTTTTTCTATCACATTTATCTCCTACAAAATTTGCATCTGAAAAGCCTTTGAGGTCAAAACTTTCTAAACTTTCATACCATAAACCATAGTCGACCGTCCCTATCAAATAGCTGATAATACATTTAACAGCAGTCAAGTGTGATTCTTTAGGAGCCGACTAATATCAAGTACATTTGCAAATACTAAACATAATATCTGGTCAACTAGCTGTAAGATAGAGTAATGAGCAAATCATACCTCGATATGTTGTTTCATCAACACTCTTAACGTTGTTCCTATGGCCTTTACATTAGACATACCAATTTTTTTTATGTGTTCTTTCGTATACTTTGTTTGACTAATAAATGTAACGACCCGGCCGGTCATTTTGAGATTTTAAGCTCCGTTCGGTGGTGTACGGTCTTGAAAATCTTCGTAATATGAGCATCCACTTGTGTGCATGGTTGAATTCAGTTAATGGATGATTCAGAGTCAAATTGGAAGAAGGAATCTAGTTTTGGAAGTTTGAACGGTGAGAATTTGACCGGAATTGAACTTTTGAGTAAACAGTCCCTGAATAAATTTTTGATGATTCCAACAGCTTTGTATGGTGATTTTGGACTTAGGCACGTGTCTGGATTCAGATTTGGAGGTCCGTAGGGTAAATTGAGGCATTTCGGCGAAAGTTGGAAAAGTTGTAGTTTGGAAAATGGAGAAGTTTGACCCATAGTTGAATTTTGTGATATTAGGGTTGGAATGCAATATCGAGAGTTGGAGCATCTCCTTCATGTCATTTTGGACTTGTCTGCAAAGTTTGGTGTCATTCCGGGTTAATTTGATCGGTTTCGGCACAAGTTTTTGAATTTGGAAGATTTGGAAGTTCATAGTTCGATTCATGGTGTGATTCATCATTTCAGTGTTTCTTGATGTGATTTAAGACCTTGAGCGAGTCCGTGTTAGGTTATATGACTCATGTATGTGTTTAGACGGGGTCTCGGGGGCCTCGGGTGTGTTCCGGTTGGGCTACGAGTCATTTTCCCCATTTTTGGAACTGCTGTTTTGCTGCTTCGGGTATCCTCTTTCGCGATTGCGGACGGCCTCTCGCGTTCGTGATTCCTTGTTGCTGACCACCTCGAAATCCTTCTTCGCATTCGCATCCTTCCCTTCGCATTCGCAGCCCTGCATTTTTCTTCTTCGCGTTCACGTCCTTCCCTACGCGTTCGCGTAGGTTCCTGCCCTTCTTCTCCGCGTTCGCGATGAGCAACCTGGGCAGCCTTAAATTTTCTTCTTCGCGTTCGCGATGCACAAAAACCTGTGCAGACAGAATATATCTCAAAATCGAGGGTTTCACCATTTTCATCACATTTTGACTTCTAGAACTCGGTTTTTGGCATTTTTGGTGAGTTTTCATGAAATTCGATTGGGTAAGTGTTCCTTAACTATAATTAAATATATTCCATGAATTTGTCTTTATTTTTACCATTTAAATTGTGTTTTGGATTGGGGAAGGAGTTGGTTTTGAAGAAAAATTCTAAAATGAAAAATCGTGATTTGAGGGACCAAATGGTATCGGAATTTGATAAATTTTGTATTGTTGAACTCGTATCGGAATGGGTATTTAGTTTTGTAAAATTTGTCGGGTTCTGAGGTGCGGGCCCGGGGGTCAACTTTTGGACCGTTTTAGAATTTGATCAAGATTGAGACTTTATGATCCGGAATAGTCTCTTATGTGTTTTATTTGTGCTTTGAAGTTAATTTGATTAGATTTGAGCCGTCCGGGGGTCTTTTCACCCGAGAAGTGCATCTTAGAGTATCGGTTTGTCGTCTTTGAGGTAAGTATCTTGCCAACCTTGTGTGGGGGACTTCCCCTTAGGATTGAGTCTTCTATGTTGATTGTAATCCGTGTACGCGAGGTGACGAGTGCATACTCGAACTTAATTGTGGATAGTTGGCCTTTTAGGGTTCTTAGGTTCTTATATTCACTATGTATGGAGTTATTCTTGATATGACTGAGTTCCTGTTTATTAGTTTCGTCTCTACATGCTTAGTTGGAATTTTTTGCTTCATGATTTACTCTTATCGCCTTATTGTCATCTTGTTTGATGTAACTGAAGAACTTCGTCTCTCTTATCATCATGCTACCTTTTCATAACTGCATGTGTTATCGAGAGTTATTGTCATCCCTCCTATAATCGCCTAGTCTTAAGTGCAACTAAGATCATCTTCCTTAATTGAAATTATCAAATATTCTCGTAACTTCCCAACCTGAAACGAAGTTTAGATGACCTATATCTTTGTCGACTTGCCTTTTTTTGGGACTACTAGACTCGTGTTGTCTTCTTTATACGGATTTGTTTATTTGGGATTGTCACTACATGTTAGTTTCCCCTTTCGTTAAATTGTTCCCTTTATGCCTTTCATTTTTCTTACTGTGGCTATTCTTGTTAACTAGTTATACCGATTCCTTGTGATTTGAAGTTTTGGAGTTGATTCACTTGCTATATTTTGTATTACTGTCACTGTTGTTATTGTGCGGGTTGTGTTGGTGCATGAGGTCTCTACCGTGCGGTTGTTGTTATGTTGGTGCACGAGGTCTCTGCCGTGTAGTTGTTGTTGAGGGGTTGCACGAGGTTTTTGCCGTGCTATTGTTACTATTGATATATTGCACATGCGGCGTGACAAGGAGGGATATGTATATAAGCTTATATGTGGGTTGCGCATGTGGCGAGGCAATGTGGGAACATTATGATGCACGTGTGGCAAAACAAGGCGAGCACTTATTATGTTGTTATTTGCACACGTGGCGAGACATGGTGGGCTATGTGGGATTGATTTTGAGGATTTGTGATGGCCTGGGGGAATTCTTATTGTTTAATATTATGTTGTGGTACGCTTACCTGTATGAGCTTTATCTCGTGGAAGTTGAGAGGAAACATCTTGCGTGCTGTCCATTCTCTTCCTTGCGTTTATTGGCTGGTACGAACTATGTTAAAGCACTGCACAAGCATACACGTAGTTGAACACTCCTATTGGATGTGAGGTCTCCTGATTTTGCTGAGTATAGACATATACCCTCGTTTACGTGTTATATATGTGAGACTGGCCCTAGTTAGTAAGTGAGTTGTCAGCATGACCTTGAGGTTGATGGGGGAACAGGATACCAAGTGTTAGATTTCAGGTACTGGGACTCGTGAGCTGCAATTTGTCCGAGATTCGGTACTTTGTGGAAATTGTTAAATAAGACCTGATGTGAACACTGTCGTAGGATCTGAGTTATTGTTTACCTTACTGTATTGTGACTGTAGGATTTGGTTTTGTGTTTTCGCTCGCTCTTCTATGTCATTATTCTTAGTATTTTCGTTGGTACTTGCTATTTTCTTCCCTTATTGTGATTATAGTATTGTTAGCCATTTCGAGTAGTCTTTATATATACGTCATGTTCTATTGTTCCTATATTTGTACAGTTTATTGGCCGGTAGGTGTCTTGACTGCTCCTCATCACTACTTCACCGAGGTTAGTCTTGATACTTACTAGGCACCGCTATGATGTGCTCATGCTACTCTTCTGCACATTTTTGTTGTGCAGATCCAGGTACTTCCACTCCATCTTATCATCTTTGAGGCGAGGCACTTCTGTAGAGACTTCGAGGTATATCTGCCATGTCCGCAGATCGAGGAGCCCCTTTCTATCTTTCCGTAATAGTATAGCCCTTCAGTAGTTTTCCTTTGTTAGACATTCTGGAGTTAGAGCTTCTTATGTATCTCTTAGCTTGTGATTCATGGGGTTCCAGATTTTGGGAGTGTTAGGTTGAGATTTTGTACTGTTATGTGTCAGGCGGCATCTTAAACACTATTTTATTTTACTATTTCGGTTTGTAAATTATTTCTTCCACAATTGTTATTTATAATCCGCATTGTTAGGCTTACCTAGTCGTAGAGACTAGGTACCGTCACGATGGTTTACGGAGGATGAACTGGGGTCGTGACAATAAAGATCCCTTCCTGTATTTGCTTGATTTGAAGTCCGAGGAAGAAGGTTAGTTCTCCCATCATACTCATTTCAAATTCTCCTTTCATGATGTTTCAAAAATCCTTGCACAAAACAGGGTTAGTACTGCCAAAAATAATATCATCTACATAAATTTATACAATTAAATTACCTAGAGAAGATCGTTTGATAAAAAGAGTGGTATCTATATTACCTCTGTCGAACCCATGTTCAACAAAAATGAACTCATCCTTTCATACCAAGCTCTGGGAGCTTTCTTTAGGTCGTACAATGATTTGGACAATTTGTAGATATGAGGTGGAAAGGATTCATTTACAAATCCTGGAGGTTGCTTAACAAAAACTTCTTCAGAGATGAATCCATTCAAGAAGACACTTTTCACATCCATCTAAAACAGTCTGAAACACTTGTGAGTAGCATAAGCTAAAAAATGCTAATAGATTCTAACCTGGCAAAAGTTTACTCATAATCAATTCTCTCTTGTTATGAGTAACCTTGTGCAACTAGTCTGGCTTTATTTTGCACAACTTGTCCAGATTCATTCAACTTATTTCTGAATACCCATTTTGTTCCAACAATGGATGCATTTGGTGGCTTAGGAATGAGTTCTCATACCATGTTTTTCTCAAATTGATCAAGCTCTTCCTTCATTGCAGTTATCCAGCTTTTGTCTCCAAGTGCTTCGTCCACTTTTTTGGTTCAAATTGGGATATGAGAGCAATATTTGATGTCTGCTTTAGAGATCTTTTAGTTTTCATTCCTTCATGAGGATCTCCAATGATATACTTATGAGGACAACAAATTATGGCTCTTTTTCAGCAGAGTTTGTTGGATCGATTGTAGTGGACTCCTGATTTTCTGTAAGATTCATAGTCGACTGATCTTGCTGATTAGTCATTTCTTCAGAAGCAATTTCACATGTATTGATATACTTTGGCACTATAAAATCTCCTCATCTCCAAGAAGATGATCATTCTTCAAATGAGGGTTAGTATCCACAAAAACAACATGTATAGATTCTTCAATGGATAACGTACGCTTATTAAAAACTCTATATGCTCTACTGGAGAGAGAATATCCAAGAAAACTACATTCATCACTTTTGGGATCAAACTTACGAAGATTATCTTTCCATTGTTGTGAATGAAGCACTTACAACCGAAATGATGGAAATAACTGATGTTGGGTCTTTTTCCTCTCCATAGTTCATATGGATTCTTCTTGAGAATTGGTCGAATAAGGCATCTGTTGATGATATGACATGTTGTAGTTACGGCTTCTTCCCAAAAGTGGTGTGGGAGAGAATTTTCCACGATCATGGTTCTTGCCATGTCTTGTAGAGTTTTGTTTTTACATTCTACCACTCCATTTTGTTGTGGCGATCTTGGAAAGAGAAATTGTGAGAGATCCCTTGATCATTGCAGAAGTTCTCAAATGCTTTTCTTTCAAATTCTCCTCCATGATCACTTCTTATTGAGGAAATGTAGTAACCTTTTTCACACTGCACTTTCTTGCAAAAGACTTCAAAGATTCTTAATGCCTCATCCTTGTGGACAAACACATACTTTCTATCACCTATGCTAGTAGTTCTAGTAGGTCCAAAAAGATCCATATGCAGCAATTGAAGAGGTTTTGTAGTGAAAACAATGTTTTTGACTTTAAAGGAGGACCTGGTTTGTTTTCCTAGTTGACATGCATCACAAATTTGATCATTTGAAAAATCTAGTTTTGGAAGACCAATGACAAGATCATTTTTAGAGAGTTTATGAGTAGTATGCATGCTGGCAAGACCAAGTTTTCTATGCCATACCCAAGGGTCATCAAGAATAGAAGCTAGACAAATTTGATTACCAACACTGTCTAAGTTGTTGATAGTATAAATATTTTTGTTCCTATTTTCAGAGAGAATAACTTTACCTGATTCATCTTCAATAAAACAACCATATTTTTGAAACGAACCTCGTAGTCAATGTCACATAGTTGACTAATGCAGAGAAGATTGTAACCAAGTTCATCAACTAGATACACTTTATCTACATCACATATTGAGCTGAGAGGGACCTTTCCAACTCCAATTACATTTCCTTTTGATTTATCTCCAAAAGTAACTGTTCCTCCGTCTAGTTTGGTGACCGTTTTGAATAATTATTTGTCATCAGTCATATGTCTAGAACACGTGCTGTCAAGATACTATTTTCCTTTTCGATTCTTCTTGCAGTATTCTTGCAAAGCAAAATTACTTGTTTTTTGGTACCCAAGCTTGCTTGGGTCCTGAATGGTTAGATTTCTGAGTGTTATCTTAACCAAAGGACTTACGTCGCCAGACCCATTTCCTAGTATCCTTGAACCTGCAATGGTTAGAAGTATGACCAGGTTTTCCACAATAAAAACATGATGGATTGTTGGGATTTTCATAGCCCCTTTCTGCTCTGATTCTGTTCCTGCATTGGTTAGTGTTGTAATAATTTTTACCACAATAAGAGCATGCATAAGAGTTTCTAGTTCTAATCAAAGATGTATGAGGCACAATCTGATTTGATTTGATAGAACTATGACTGGTGGATTTTCGTAATCCATTCAGTTGAAGTTGAAGTTCATTAACTTCATCTTAAAGCATGTCACGCTCAATTTCACAAACCTCCAGCTTCAAGGCCCAGTCTTTCTTTTCTCTTTGGATTTTTCAGAGTTTATTTAGAACTTTCAATATCTGCAAGAGTAATATCAACAAATTCTTAGAGTTCATAATAGTTAGGACATGTAAGAAGATTTACCTCACTGGTTCCCTCGTCTGCCATAAGACCAAGTTCACTTGAGTATTCTTCCTCATCTGCTCCTTCGTCTGCCATGAGCTCAAGTTCACCTGAGTCCTCATTGTTGTCTTCTTTTATTGCCATGAAGCACATATTTGCAATTTCTTCATGATCAGATTCTTCTTCATCACTCCATGCTCTAAAGGACTTCTTCTTTTGAAGGTTTTTACTGAGCTTCTTCTTCAGTTCGGGACAATCAGCTTGAATGTGTCCATATTTTCCACATTCATAGCATCTTCCATCATTTTTATCACTTTCATTATTCACCCTTCTTTTTCTGAAGTTTGATTTACCTCTCCTGCTATTTCTGTTTTTTCTCATCATGGTTATTACAACTTGGGAGAGCATGGCTATGTTTTCATCATGTTCACCTCCTTTCTCTTCCTCTTCATTTTCTAGTTCAACCACAGTTGCTTTAAAGTCAATTATTTTGTTCTTTTCTTTTTGAATTTGTCTGTCCAAATGAGTTGTCTCAAAGGTGATTAGATCACCTCTAAGTTTATCATAGGACATTTTGTCAAGGTTATGACATACCAGAACAATAACCTTGGGCTGCCAAATTGTGGGTAGACTTCTAAGGATTTTGCTGAACCTGGAGAATATTTCCTCTACTGATTATCCATCCTTCATTTGAAATAGCTCTAGTCACAAACCAGAAGATTGGTCCTTGTTTATTTTACCTTGTTGGTTCCTTCATATGTGACCTCCAATTTATCCCACATTTCCTTAGCATTTTCACAGCTTGAAATCTTATTTCCCACTCCTTAGCCAGAAAGATATGTGGCCATGAAAGAGGGATTAAGTGGAACAGAATTGACTGGGTGGTATAGTCGTGGAAACACTTGTTTCTTCCATATTTTGGAACTTAGCTCCACGGAAGAATATGTTACTGCTGAAACACGGAAGAATTGAAATCTTAGATCAAAACATTATGTATGGATAGTATGAACTGCCTAAACAAGAATTCTTGAGTAGCAAACAACCAGTTCAGATATTCACGACCAAGAAGTACTGGATTCTCTTTTGGATAGGCCCTAAAAGGAGAAGGAAGGATGGAATGCCAACAGGCGTCTATCATATTGAATTTACCCGATAGTCCCCATTTTGGGAACGTCCAGTGACAAAGTCATTGAATGGGTAAGTCGTCAATCCCTAGACTATGTAATGTACTTTATCTGCTGGGTTACAGGTGGGCATTTTACTAGAGGTTTCTAATCTACCTTCTCTTCAAACGTGTCCTCGACAACCTGGAAGTTCTTCGGTCTCCGCTTTTGGGTGTCGGAGTGCTTGGTCGCTGGGATTTCCTTTTCATCAACCAATTCGGTTGTGTTAGCCCTGAGATTGGTCTAACATTTTGTTATGAGCTGGCTGGATTGAAGGTCAGATAGGTTTGAGTTCAAGTGGGAAAACACTTTTGATCGACCATAGGGCCTATTCTACCCTTACCGAATTCATTTTATTGAAGCGTAACGTAAAAAACTCCTTCTCATCTTGCATTTCTTTGGTTTGAAAGTTCCACAATGTTGTCTGTGGATTTCTATAACAAAGGAAAGCCTCCTACCTTAACCAATTGAGTTATGTATCATGAACTTTGTACTGCGCACATTACTTAAATAGGTTCTAAAAAGGAATATAGGAAGGAATGGAGAAATCTGGAATGAAGAAATCGAATATGAAAGAAAAGACAAAGAAATGAGAGAATATCAGATTCTATTTCTTTGGATATGAGCTGAATCTTGTCTATTTCAACCCCCCCTAGATTCGGATTCGACTTTTGAGTCTTTCAATAATTAACCAATTGAATCTTTCGAATATGTATTACGTATTCAAATTCGGTTGAACGAGAGGAGAAAAAAAGAGGAGATAGAATCCAATTCTTTTAGATACTTTATCTAAGAAACTCTACCCATCTAGAACATAGATGTGGTATATCTCACCAAACTGGATAAAGCTATTATTCTAATCTAGACTCTAAAAGAATATGTATGTTGATTCATATCAATTAATTCGAGGGAATGGACACCCATACAAATTAATCATGTGCCAGGAATCTTATTTGAACTGGTGACACGAGGATTTTCAGTCCTCTTCTCTACCAACGGAGCTATCCCGGCTATTCCCAATGTAGTATCCTCATTTTATTAGAAAACTGGGATCTATGTCACTCTTCTCCACTGATAATATTATATAGTAAATTTTTTGCTTTGGCATTCACAACTATTACAGCAGCTTGTTCATTAGTGTAATCATCTAAGTCAAGTGGATCAATGGATACTATGACTTGACCATTCTCATCTTTCTTTGGCGGAATTGAAAGATTTCCTTTTTTGATTACAAGCCAAATTTTGATGTCACATGACATAGTGTATGTTTCCATACGAACCTTACAATGAGAAAAGTGTTGTCCGTTGAAATATGGAGGTCGTACCAGAGAGGTTCCTTCTTGAAATAGTGCGCCGATGACTGTGTTTGATTCAGTGATCTTTTTCTCACTAGCTGTTAAACAAAGTTTGTGAGCCTTGCTCTGATACCAATTGAAAGTACGAGGGGGGTAAATTATAGCCAATTTAAAATCTTGGTCGACTAAGTGTGAGTTTAGTCGATTAGGTTTTGCACAGTGAACAATTTCAATAAGAATGGAATAAACTAACAGAAAAGTAAAGAAGGTGCAACACTTTTTATATTGGTTCAGTACCAGTGTGGTACATGCGTCCAATTCCCTTGGGTCACAAGGGTTCTCTTAGATCGTTGATAAAGGATTACAAAAGTGATGATTTTAGTTCATTCACCATCAACGATATTCAGCAATAATGATTTTTGTATTGTTGACATAACTCTTTTTGTATTCTAATTCTTCCTATCTTTTCTAACACTTGTAGACTCAAGAATGCAGTGTTCGTACTAAGAACTAGAAAAGCTTAGAAAATAATTTGCGTAGCTTTCTAAGTTCTTCTGCTTCTTCCTTTATAGCCTTTTTGAGTCCTTTCTACTTCCTTGTCTTCTGGGATTGTATTGCAGCAATTCTAGGAGTCCTTTCCTTGTGAGGCATATACATCTAAAAGAATGACCCAAGGGTTGCCTCGTGAATCCAGCTTAGAATGGTAGCTAGATTCATCTTTATTCCTTACGAATTGCTTTCTTCAATCTTCCTTGATTTGAGATAATCTTGGTTGATTACTTTTTTCATTCCAATCTTGGCGGCTTGCTTCCTTCCTGACCTTCTGCAGAATCTTCATTCCAATCTTGATTGTTGTCCATAATTGATAGAATTTTGGTCAATATTGATTTGTGAGCACGTGATTTTTGTTTTACGCGACAATCACTCCAAAAGAAACAAAAAATAATAGCGATCGGTCTTGCTGTACAATATTTGGATTTTTCACGTGGCATTTTGTTAATTACCTATGATTTTTGTCCATTTTTTATTATTATTAAAACAAAATACAAAAAATGTGTGTGTCATGTGCAGTTTGAACCGTAATCCGGTTATTAAATAGAAAAATCATAAATATGCATCTTTGTCCGTGATTGTTGTTTTGTTTGATTTTACCTGCTTTAAATATTTTAATATATGTGTGCAAATAATTGTATTAAGTGTTTAATTAATGAATTTTAATTTGATTTACTTAGGTTTTGTTTTAAAATAAAAAATATAATAAAAAGAGAGTGCAGAATTGGGTTGAAATCAGTTTGGGCCTGTTTTCATTTTAATTCGAGGCCCAAAATCAAACCCAAAACCCCATGTGTACCCGGTCCACACCAGCTGACATCCAAAGCGTCCAAACGACGTCGTAGTGATCGGGTCTGATCTGGGCCGTTGATCTCAGATTGATCAACGGCCAAGATCACATTCCCCATACCCACGAATGAACCCGACCCGTTCAACCCCGGACCGACCCCAACCCTTTGCACTTGAAACGACACCGTTTCCCGTTAGCTGAAGGATCCTGGCCCTTCATCGTGTCTCATCCAACGGCCAGGATCCATTCACCCACTCCATATATAAGCTTCCACTCGTACCCCACCCCCTATCCAAATACCCCTACCTTCCATCGTCCTCACCACAGTCCCCCAAACCCTAGCCGCCTCTGTACACCTTCACCATGAAAGCCGGCGGCATGGACGCCGGTGACCCCCTCTTTGACACCATAGGACCACCTCATTACCCTGAGCATAGATCTGTTATCCTTTTCCCTCGAATCAGATCCTAGTTGCTCGAATCTTCATTTAAAGATTCGAGCAGAACCTCAACTTACACCGATGCACCCCAGTTTCGTAGCAGATAGTCCCCAGACCTCCCTCGTGACCAAACCATGTTTGGTTTGGTCCGAATCTAACCATGGAAACCCAAATCCCAAATCTACCACCTATGAACCCTAGAAACCCCAAGCCTGGTCTGTGTCTATTTGAGCCAAGTGATTAGGGTCTAATGGACCTTAATCGAAGTGTTTCTCATTTGAGAAACACTTTGATTAAAGTTCGTTCAACCCCAAGAAGGGTCTGTGCAAATTCGACCTAAGGCTTCTTGATTTTTCGGAGGTTTAAGGTGAGTTTGTTTTTCCTTTTTTCTTTATTCAGTTCATGTGTTGATTAAAGGTTTGTCCGTTGGCATAATGTCTTGTTTAATTTGTGTTTTGAATTTTACCAATTGTGTCCTGTCCACCTTGCCTGAACCTCTGTGTTTGATTGAGTCCTTCATCTATTTTCACTGATAATGTATATATGTGTATGTGCTGTGCAATCAATTGAACCTCAAATTTGACTGATTAACTGATTCCCCAGTACAATTTTGCTTAGTCAGTACGATTCGAGTCATGTGTTCGATACTGTTAGACATCTGATCATGGTTTCGATTGTACATGTTATGATTAGTATAGTCGAGTCGACATGTGTCGTCAATTAGTTTTAGCTGTCTGAACAATAACAAATTGACCTGCTTCTGTTAAGCATTGCCTGAATCTATTAGAAACTGAGTTTAGCTGTTTATAATTGTTAATTTGGATCAGAAATAAAAGGGTTGGATTGTTAGCTACAATCTGAATTGGAGGGCATGTGCATTGGTGCACAACATGTGCATAAAAGCCATTTTGATTAAAGTAGTTTGACATCATGTTTGTCAGATTTTATTCTTGCTGCCCCTGTCTGCTTTTTAGTTTAATAAATGTTAAAGGGTACTGTCAGGAATATGATGGGAAGGTTTTATACTTAAATGGTTGAGTGGAAACTGAAAAGAGGACAGCACATGGGAGGGTTTGTCTGATTGATTAACAGGCTGTTTAAATGGCCTGATGTTAGGCTTATAAAAGGAGGACATTGAGAACTAGAGAGGGGGGACTGAGAACTGAAGTTCTGAAAAACAGAAAACTGAAAAGATTTCTTTTTGACAACTCAAGTAGATTTCAAAACTGAAAATTGACACTGGTTTTTTTGAAAAGAAAAGAGATAGTGAGAGGGATATCACATGGAGACATATACAGACACATAAACAAGAGAGAAAAACATACAAAAATCAGAAATTGTTTCTTCCTACTTTTGTTTGGTTTTCATTTGTTCAACCTGTTCAATCAACCCTGATTACTTCCAAGTCTCGACTAAGTCTATTGTTTGGGTAGCATTGTTTGTTCTCCTGGATTTGGTTTTGGTCTTGAAGCATTGTGTCTACTGCATTGGATGTTGCTGTTGTGTTGTTACTGTTCGTTCTATCAGCTATAGTTGCACTTTGTTCTGGGATTTGTCTTGTTGTTGTCTACTGTTACTGCTGCTGCATTTGCTGCCATTGTTACTCTGCTGACTCCCCTTCTTCTTCAATTGTAAACACTTCCAGGTACACAACTTCTGAAACCATATGCTGTTGAAAGTTTTGAAGTTTGAAGCAGAAATAAGGAAATGAATGTCTGTTTACTTTACAATACTTGTGTTCAAAATAGGTCGAATGTTAGTTTGGCATGTATTTGTTTAACTTCAAACTGCAAATACTCTGTATGAATTAACATACGTTCTGATTTGAGATAAACGATTAGATAGCATTTGTTTGTTAGATCAGACGTGTTTTAATGCATACAACCATTAGGTTTTGTTTTAGTTATGACATTATAATATAGAATCATAGCAAGCATCTGTATGTATTTTTGTCTAGATCTCTGAACTGTCAAATCTGTTATATTTAGTCCCATTTGATTTCAAAATAAATGTACCCCAAACTAATTCTCATGTGGTGTTACGTTAACAGGGTGATCATGTATGCCAACCCTCTTGTTAGATTACTTGTTCCTATATAGGTTCGATATGGGTTTCGATATAGATTCATTATTTCGAAATAATGCGATGACTTTTGAGGAAAACTAATAGGCATTTTCGAATCCAATTAGTAGTAGTTTTCTTAATAAGTAGCCGATTTCATTTATCAAGCCCAAATAAGCTAATCTTAAAATTCAAACTTGAGGGTCGTTTAATGTAAATTTAGTATATGTTATTAGTTTGCTTGCAATCTCCCTTATCAAATTAACAAAGCTCATTCACTCTTTGAAGACAAGGCATGAAATAATTCTCACCTCACAAACAACCAATCAGGTAATCAAACAAAAATTCGGATTCGTCAAACATAGTAAAGATTCGGTATGTAGTTGCTTAAACAAGTAAGTTTGGTATTTTTCTTTTTTATTTTTTTTTATTTTTTTAGAGACAAATGTAATAGAGATGTAGTCGCTTTAGGATATCCTTCTAAAAGGTATTGAGACGAGCCTCGTCTAATAAAGATACACATCGCGGGGCCCTCAACAATTGACCATAATAAACCCATTAGTTTGGGATGGATTGTCTAGAAAAGCTCTCTCCTTCCCCAAAGATAATAACGTGTTAGGCTCTTTAGGCGCGGCTTTAATAATTTAACCTTCTTAAACACGGGTGCACATTGATGTGACCTAGATCCAAATCTCAACGGAGTCGAAATGTGTTAACAACTACGGGTGCATTGATTGTGATGTGGTTCGAGATACATTTTCACGACGTTGCAATTCTATAAAAAAAATGATAATAATAAAAGCGGTTTAATTTTAATAAAAGCACAAAAGTCATAACATGTGTTTACATCAGATATCTAGCCATTATAACAATTTAAGCGACCGTGCTAGAACCACGGGATTCGAGGGTGCCTAACACCTTCCTTCGGGTCAACAGAATTCCTTACTTAGAATTTCTGGTTCGCATACTTCATTTGGAAAAGTCGAAAATTTCCTCGATTTGGGATTCAAGACAAACCGGTGACTTGGGACACTAAAAACCAAACCTTTCTCAAGTGGCGACTCTGAATTAAATAAATAATCCCATTTCGAATATTGTCACTTAAATTGGAAAAACTCCCTCGCACATTTTTAACCCTTCGGGGCGGGCGCGCAAAAAGGAGGTGTGACAGCTCTGGCGACTCTGCTGGGGAATTTTTTAAAGAACCCAGAATCTCCGGTTCAGGGTTCAAGAATTCGAGCTTAGAATAATTGTTATATTTGGCTTTATTATCTGATATTTATTACATGTTTTGACATAACATACTGCAATGTTTGTTTTTTTACTGCTTTGATATTATTTGAACTGTATATAAACTGTGCCGAACCCTTCTCTCTTCACCTCCGGGGAGAAGCTCGCTGGTCGAGGCTCCCTATTCTGTTAGTGTCGATACCTGAAATAAGAAAGAGGACGGATAAGTTACGAAGTCGGACGGCCTTTTGGTTCCCGGTAAGTTGCCCCTCTTCGACTCGAGTTGTCCGCTCGGGTACACAGTCTAGAACATCTACCCAGCTTATAAACCTAGTATAACGAAACTTTATGCCGGATCCCTAGTAGGAATGCTTATATGCATCATGTTGCATTTGACATAGGGGACTCAACACAGGGGTTGGGTCCGTCTAGGACAGGCAACCTGGAGTGAAAAGACCATCCTGCTGCATCCCGTTTGTTCTGCGCATCTATTTGCTTCAGATATGCATGTTGACCGGTTTCCGAAAAATTTTCAAAAAAAAAGAATAGCCGGGTAGGGAGATAATTACTTATTCTTTTGAAAAAAAACCATGTCTGAGTAATGTCAAACCTAACCGGAATTTTCTAAAATATACAAAGAATGAAAAAAAAAGCTTGTCTTTCAGTTTGACTATTCCTTTTAATCACTTTCAAAATCCAAAAATATATAAATAAAAAATCAAAAAAAAAGTTTATTGTTTCATTTGTAGCACCTCTTTAAAAGATTTTCGAAATTTCAAAAAAAGAGGAAGTTTAAAATGTATAAATATTTCCTTGGTCTCTTTTCAAAAATAAATAATAAAAAAAAACATATAACAAAATTTCAAAAAAAAACAGTTATTCTTCTTTTCTTTAAGGGACTTTATTTTTGTTTCCCCTATTTTGAATCGAACTACGCCGGTTTGATTCTCGCACGGGGTGAGATACGTAGGCAACCCTCGTCGGGTCCAACCTCCCGTTTTTGCAAAAAAAAAAAAAAAAAATCTCTTAAAAAAAATCTAGATAATTTTAATTTTTGAGTCTAATAAAAGTTTATCACTCTAAATAAATGTGCAGGATGAGCACGATACAAAACGAACCGTTTTCAATAATGACCAAGATCCCTTTTGAGTTGCGATTATGGTGGAACGACTTAGGCAAGGAGGGGCAAGGCAAAGTGAGGAAATTTCTGAAAAATCTCCCGGATTTACTAGACATTCAGCCTCGGGGCGATATTATCAAATCATTGGTCACTTACTGGGATTCGGCGCACAATGTATTTCATTTCTCAGACTTCGAACTCACCCCGACGTTGGAGGAAATAGCGGGATACATTGGGGGTGATGAAGCTCCGTTAAGGTTCAAATACTTGATTGCACCTAGGGCCGTCACGGTACACCGGTTTCTGGATTTTCTGAAAATACCCCGAACATTTCATCATCCAGATCTTGCCAAAGGTTTCTGCAGTCTCCACCTCATGTATGCTAGATACAGTCACGAGGGCGGGTTCAATAAGCCGGATTTCAAACTGTGTAGTAAAGGCAACCGACAAAAGTGGGACGAACACAGGCTGTTAGCTTTTATGACGGCCTTCTTGGGTCTTATAGTGTTCCCAAGGAAGGACGGCAACATCGATCTAAAAATAACTGGGGTCGTCAGTACTTTGCTCACTCAAGATAAAAGTACTCTAGCGCCTATGATTATGGCTGAAATTTTCCGGGCTCTCACCGCTTGTCGAGCCAGGGGCGACTTTTTCGAAGGATGTAACCTACTGTTGCAAATATGGATGACCGATCATTTATTCCACCGCTCCCCGCTCTTGGGTTACGGTTCGCCCGAAAAGACTTGCATTGGAGAATTCTACACTAGAGTCAAAGGTTTCAATCTACCTGAGGGCGTCACATCATGGACCTCATTTTTTCGAACTCTCACTGCTAGCCAAATCCAGTGGACGCTCGGATGGTCGCCTGTTGAGGAAATCATATACATGCCGGCAACCAGGCCCCATTTCCTGTTGATGGGACTTAAAAGCATCCAACCCTACGCACCATATCGGGTTTTGAGGCAACTTGGGAGATATCAAGTGGTGCCGAAAGATGAAGATCTGAGTACCCAAGTGATTGAAATCAGTCCAGACGGTCGTTTCCACGAAGAAGAAGTTCGCCAAATCTGGAGTGAGTGCCAACATCTGACGGCAAGCACTTGTGTGATGGATATAGCAAAAGGGGAAGTTGCCCCAGGATATCACGCTTGGTTCAGAGGCGACCTGTCTTGTGAAAGACCAGCTAAGAGACCGCATCTCAAAGATTTTGTGGAATCGTCCCAAGGGCAATGGAACTGGTTAGCAAAAGAAAAGGGGTATCGGGCAGAGATCGGTGATTTGAAGCTACAAATTGACAGTCTGAAATTCAATAACAGCATACAAATCGCGGCAGATCGAAGCGAAAAGAATAAATTGGTCCAAGAGAATGAAGAACTTAAGGCCCAAATCCAAAAATTGAGATTGTCTCTTGATGAACAGCCCAGAAGTCGATCAGACCAGCAGTTGATTAAGGGTTTAAAAAGAGAAGTCGCGGAATGGCGAGATGGTTTAGAAGAATCGGGAAAGATTATGGCAAAGCTCAAGGCACAGTGGGGAATAAGAGTAGAGAAGCATCGCCGATACTTGAACCAATCGAAACGCGACCACGAGAAAACTGTTGCCAAAATGAAGAGAGAGATGGCTATACTTGAGATCAAAGCAGCTAATCAGGCCAAGAATTTCCAAATTGAGAGCAGATACTGGTACGACTCATTAGCCCAGATGAAGTTAGAAGTACGGCGACTGAAGAATCAGCATATACAGGATTCTCAGGTATTCAAGATATGTAGCGATCAGATAAAACGCCTACTCATAGAGAAGAAGCAAACCAGAGATAGGATCAAGGCCATTGCCCATGCCATCACCAGACGATGCCTACGATGTGAGGACATGACCAGTGTTACCGTCCTCTCGGTAGTGATGGGTTATGTCAAACAGACCATGCATGAGCTGGAGCAGCTCGAGAGGGATCTCACACCTAGGACCGCGGCGAGGCCGAACGATGCCCCACGGGCACCAATTTTTAAAACCATAATGTACTCATAAGTCGAGTCTATATCTTAGCATCTTCTGCCTGTTTTTCCCATCAGTTTGTTTTAGTCTATGTTGAGTCTAGGTTTATTTTCAAAGTTTGCTCTTTCTTTTGCAAAATGTAGTTTGTAATAGACCTTTTCAACAATAAAAAGTGTGTTTCTTTTTATGCTCATTTGTGTTTTTGAACTACGTAATGATCTGATTCACGTGGCGTCGTGATACGTAGGCAATCCTCATCGGATCCGGTCGCATTTTTACCGCAAAATAAAAACATAAAAGAAAAACAAAAAGAGAAGACAAAATGATAAGAAAAGGGAAGCTTAAAAAGAATGCCGGAATGACGCATGCTTTCGTCGCAAACATGTAGAATTCACTTAACTGTATAGGTGCATCATGCTCAACGTGAGGTTGCCTATCTGTTATTTATTTCGAATTAACCGCTCGTTTGTCGTTGAGTTCTTCCAGGTTTTTGGAAAAGACGGTTGGTTTGGTGAAAGTCTGGCCTCGCACTCATACTTCACGAGGTCAAAGAGAAGTGTTCAACTACCTGTTGTTAAGACCGGAAGCAGTACTCACACTTACTTCACCAGGTCAAAAGGAAGTGTGGAAATGTCTTCAGAAATTCCGTTGCAAACAATCCCTGTCTCCGAGGAGAGCTCGATCTCAGCCGTCCTCACACCTGAATCCGCAACTGCGGAAGAAAATAGAATCCTACGACTCCGCATGTTGGAAATGCTGGACGACTGGAATAACGGAAAAGAACCGCCAAGTGTCGTCCCCGGATTCCCTGAGTTATTCTCCAGGTCAAGCGGGACTTCTAATGTCCCCATAAATTATCCCGCTACCCCATTCGGGTACCCAGCCACTTCAGCCTTCTCTGCTGGATCGCCTTCTGAGCCTCATCCCCGAATGTCAGCCACCGATGCAAGCATGAACATCTTTACTGCACTGCCCTGCCCGATTACGGCACAGCCTGCTATGTACAAGCCAAGCTTTGACTCATCCTCTTTTACATTAAGAACCCTCGTTCTCAATGGAACCAACTAGGTTCGCTACCAGCACTAATCCTCCACCGCCTCAGTGCGAGCTTGCACCCGGGCAGGATCAGAACCCCAGAATTGCAGAACAAAATGAGATGGCCAAAAGAATGAGAAGCCTTGAACAAAGTTTGAAGAATATGCAAGGTTTGAGCGGACAGAAGAGCATCTCTTACGCCGACCTATGCATGTTCCCTCACGTGCACCTGCCAGTGGGTTTCAAGACCCCAAAGTTTGAGAAATACGATGGGCACGGTGACCCCATTGCACATCTTAAGAAATATTACAACCAATTGCGGGGAGCCGGCGGAAAAGAAGAACTGTTAATGGCATATTTTGGGGAAAGTCTAGTAGGGATAGCCTCGGAATGGTATATAGACCAGGAAATGTCCCGATGGCATATATGGGATGATCTCGCCAGAGATTTTGTGAAACAATTCCAGTATAACATCGACATTGCACCACACCGAAATTCTCTGTCGAATTTGAAGAAGAAACCTTCAGAAAGCTTCAGAGAATATGCTATTAAGTGGCGTGAGCAGGCATTGAGGGTGAAGCCTCCCATGGATTAGGTAGAAATGGTCACTACTTTTCTCCAGGCTCAAGAGTCCGATTATTTCCAAAACATGATGTCAGCCATGGGAAAGCCATTCGCGGAAGCGATTAAGATTGGAGAGATGGTGGAGAATGGTCTGAAAACAGGTAGGATCCTGAGTCAAACAGCCATAAGGGCAACCTCCCAAGCTGTCCAAAGCGGGTCCGGAGGAATGGCAAGAGGGAAGAAAAAGGAAGAAACGACCATGGCAGCCTCGGAAGCAAGGGAATATCGTCATCCCAGGCCCCGTTTTCCGGAAAGAACCCCACAACACTACTATCCCCACTCAAATCTGGCATATGCTCATCAACCCTATATGGTCATGAATGCCCAACCTTATGCCCATCCGCCGCAACAAGCCAACCGAGGCCAAGCTCCACCTCCCAGAAATCAGCCTCCTTACCGCAACCACTATAACCCACAACCTCCGCAGAATAACTTCCGCCCTCAGGAGCCACCTAGAAGGCGGACCTTCACTCCCATCGGTGAACCATACTCTACTTTGTTCCCGAAGCTAGTCCAGTTGGGCTTCCTGCAACCAGTCCCTCAAACAAGGCAAAACCCGACGTCACCTTCTTACAAAGCTGGAGTCAGATGCGCCTATCATTCAGGGGCCGAGGGGCACGATACAAATGACTGTTGGTCGTTGAAAAGAGTGGTCGAGAATTTAATAGAGCAAGGGAAAATAGTGCTAAGGGACGAGGAGGTCCCAAATGTGACTAACAATCCACTACCTGCACATAATAACGGGCCGCTGATCGGAATGATTTGCGAAGACAAAGAATTCGGCCCTGCTTTGAAGGTTATAATCGCCATTGTCGACACGGGGAAAAAGCCTGAGACAGCCCAAGAACCAGAAAAGGGGGAGGAGTCCTATGCTGTAAAGAGCGAGCCTGAAAAGAAGGTGGAGAAGAAAGTGGTACCGGTAAAGGATGGAGTTCTTTACATACCACGAGGTCGAGCAGAGAAGCCGCAGAGTTTCGGGGTCAAAAAGGAAAAACCTATGTACGTGCCAAAGGGGGCCTATGTGGTCCGGGGGACGATTCAACCACCTCGGCTGAATGAGCCAGTGGTTATCGGACGCGTGCCACAAAGGCCAATGACAAACCTGTCCACAGTACCGTGGAACTATCAGAGGACGTTGGTAACGTACAAAGGTAAAGAAATCACGGGGGAACTCCCGGAAAATACTTTCATTGGAAGGCATTCAAACACCCAAGAGCTGAACAACGCCACACAGAGACGCTTCCCATCGAAGAAGCCTGTAAGCGTTGAAGAAGCGGAAGTGTTCTTCCAACAAATGAAAATGCCGGATTACGAAGTGATAGATCAACTGCGCAAGTACCCCGAGCAAGTGTCCATGCTATCATTGTTGATGAGGTCGGCCGAGCATCAAAAGATCTTACTGAAGACCCTGAATGAAGCATACGTGCCAGTAGAAACCTCGGTTGAACAACTGGAGCGGATGACAGAAAGATTCTTCGCCGTCAACCAAATCTCTTTCAGCAAGAACGATTTACCCCCAGAAGGAGCGGCACACAACAAGGCCTTGCATCTAACAGTTAAATGCAAGGACTACTATGTCAAGCGGGTAATGTTGGATGGGGGCTCAGGTGTTGACATTTGCCCGCTCTCCACGCTATAAAGAATGGAAATTGGGACCGGAAGAATCCGACCCAATAATGTCTGCGTAAGGGCTTTCGACGGCATCAAGAGAGATACCATGGGGGAAATAGACCTGTTGTTGGTCATAGGACCAGTCGAGTTTGAAGTAACCTTCCAGGTGCTCGACATGGATACATCCTACAATTTTCTCCTCGGCAGACCTTGGATCCATGCGGCAGGAGTTGTGCCTTCCACTCTTCACCAGATGGTGAAGTTTGAGTACGAAGACCGAGAGATCGTGGTCCATGGAGAGGACGAGCATGCTATTTATCGGGACCCATCCATCCCATATCTTGAACCAAGAGAAGGGAGCGAACATACGGTCTATCAAGCTTTCGAGATTGTACTGGCAGAGCAGCATGAAGAGGGAATACCCTGCCCCCAGCCTTTCTTGTCTAACGCCTCGGTTATGGTGGCCAAAGAGATGATCCGGCACGGATTTAGGCCAGGGAAAGGGCTTGGACGAACCCTGCAGGGAATAACAGAACCTATCACCTTGCCGACCACCAAGAAACCTTTTGGACTAGGTTTCAAACCCACTCCAGGAGATGAAGAGTGGGCAAAGAAAAGGAAAAATGAGGGTTGGAAGTTACCTCGACCATTGCCGGATTTATATGAAACCTTCATCAGGCCAAGATACACCGAAGAAGAAGACGATGAGGTCTTCACGGCTGAAGAAATCGAGGAGATATGTGGGGCAATGAGAGAAATGCTCTACGAGACTCACATGGTTCAACCAGGTGAAGGCACAAGCACTGTTGAGATGCTATACGTGGGGCCGAACGCCAAACTTCGAAACTGGGAGGCCACGCCATTCCCGACTAGACGGAAGTCCAGGTAGACCTGTCCTACCACCTTTCCTGTGTCACAAGTTATCTCCAGGACATAACTTGAATGTTTTCTTCCTTTCAGTTGTTGTTTTGAATTCCTAAGTTGTAAACATTGTTGTCTTCCAACTTCCCAAAGAAAATAAAAAAAATCATCATTGCTTTCCCATTCTTTCTTTTGTTCTGATTTTTGTTATTTTTCCTTTTATCTTTCCTTTCAGTTATAATAATGCGTCTTTAAATATGACATGCTTGCGGACTTCACGCCCAGATCACAACGAGCTATTTAACTGTGAATTAATGAACCCAGAACCGGAATATGATGAAGAAGAAGCTTTTAGGGAAATAAACCGAGAGTTGGAACATTTTGAGAATAAACCTAAGCCAAATTTG
Organism: Nicotiana tabacum; assembly: GCF_000715075.1. NCBI lineage: Eukaryota > Viridiplantae > Streptophyta > Magnoliopsida > Solanales > Solanaceae > Nicotiana > Nicotiana tabacum. The sequence goes on from NC_134084.1 coordinate 159,270,719, forward strand.
AATGACACTGAACCGGTTAATTTAGGAACTCCTGAAGAAATCCGGGAGACCAAAATAAGCATTCACACGGACAAGAAAACGCGAGATGCGATAATTCAACTTCTTTTTGAATTTAAAGATGTGTTTGCTTGGTCATATGATGACATGCCGGGACTAGGTGTTGATCTAGTGGTTCATAAATTGCCGATTCATCCTGATTGTCCTCCAGTTCAACAAAAGCAACGAAAGTTCAAAACTGAGGTCAGTGACAAGATTAAAGAGGAGATCACCAAACAACTGAAAACGGGAGTGATTCGGGTAGTCCAGTATACAACGTGGTTGGCAAATGTGGTTCCAGTACCAAAAAAGGATGGGAAAACTCGGGTATGTGTAGATTACCGAGATCTAAATAGAGCAAGTCCCAAAGATAATTTCCCACTGCCCAACATCCACATCCTCGTTGATAATTGCGCCAAACATGAAATACAGTCTTTCATAGATTGTTACGCTGGGTATCATCAGGTATTGATGGATGAAGAGGACGCCGAGAAAACTGCCTTCACCACGCCTTGGGGCACCTACTGTTATCGGGTCATGCCATTTGGTCTGAAGAATGCCGGGGCTACTTACATGAGGGCCATGACTGCCATTTTTCATGACATGATGCATCAGGAAATAGAGGTGTACGTGGATGACGTGATAGTCAAGTCCAGGACGCAGGATAATCACATCCAAGACTTGAGGAAGTTCTTCGAGAGACTAAGGAAGTACGACTTGAAGTTGAACCCAGCCAAATGTGCTTTCGGAGTTCCGTCGGGCAAACTTTTGGGCTTCATCGTAAGCAGGAGAGGTATCGAACTAGATCCAACTAAGATAAAATCTATCAGAGATCTACCTCCCCGAGAACGAAGAAAGACGTGATGAGTTTGTTGGGCAGATTGAACTACATCAGTCGATTTATTGCCTAGCTGACAAGCACGTGTGAGCCCATATTCAAGCTGTTAAGGAAAGATGCGGCAATCAAATGGACAGCTAAGTGTCAAGAAGCCTTTGATAAAGTCAAAAAATACCTTTCGAATCCCCCAGTTTTGGTCCCCCCAGAGCCAGGGAGACCGCTGTTCTTGTATCTGACAGTCTTGGAAAACTCTTTCGGTTGCATCCTCGGACAACATGACATAACCGGAAAGAAGGAGCAAGCAATCTACTACTTGAGCAAGAAATTCACCGGCTATGAGGCCAAGTACACTCTGCTGGAAAGAACCTGTTGCGCTCTGACATGGGTTGCTCAAAAGCTGAGACATTATCTTCAAGCTCACACTACCTTCCTCATAAGCAGGTTGGATCCTCTGAAGTATATATTTCAGAAACCAATGCCTACTGGAAGACTGGCTAAGTGGCAAATCTTGCTTGCCGAATTCGACATAGTCTATGTTACTCGCACGGCAATGAAAGCCCAGGCGCTAGCAGATCACTTGGCCGAAAATCCGGTCGATGAGGAATACCAGCCATTGAGTACCTACTTTCCCGATGAAGAAGTAAACACCGTAGAAGTGGTCTCGGAGGACGCTCATGTTTGGAAGATTTTCTTTGATGGAGCCGTGAATGCCAAAGGTGTAGGGATTGGGGCAATTTTGATTTCGCCTTCTGGTCAGCATTATCCCGCCACAGCTAGACTACGTTTCTTTTGCACAAACAATACAACTGAGTATGAAGCCTGCATTATGGGCATGCATATGGCGATCGATCAGGATGTCGAAGACTTACTGATTATGGGAGATTCTGACTTGATTATCCGGCAAGCCCAAGGTGAATGGGAAACTCGGGATGTCAAACTTATCCCTTACCGACAGCACGTGGAAGACCTCGACAAGCGTTTTAAATCAATAGAATTCAGGTATATCCCGAGGTGTCACAATGAACTGGCAGACGCACTTGCTACTCTGGCGTCAATGCTACCCTACCCAGGCAACGCCCACGTCGATCCTTTGGAAATTCAAATCAGGGAAAGATACGGTTACTGCAATGTAATCGAGGCGGGATCAAATACGCAGCCTTGGTACCATGACATCAAGAGGTTCTTGAAGACGCAAGAGTACCCCGAGCATGCTACTGGAGATCAAAAGAGAACCATTAGGCGGCATGCAAGTGGTTTCTTTCTGAGCGGTGAATTGTTGTACAAGAGGACCCCGGACCTCAACCTCCTAAGATGTGTCAACGTCGAGGAGGCGAGAAAGATCATGCACGAAGTACACGCAGGTGTGTGCGGACCTCACATGAACGGGTATGTCTTAGCAAAGAAAATCCTTCGAGCAGGTTATTACCGGATGACCATGGAAAAGGACTGCTTTAGCTTCGTTCGGAAGTGTCATCAGTGTCAGGTACACGGTGATTTGATTCATGCACCTCCCACGGAACTGCATCCCATGTCGGCACCTTGGCCATTTGTCGCCTGGGGCATGGACGTCATTGGACCAATCGAGCCAAAGGCTTCAAATGGACATAGATTTATACTGGTTTCCATCGACTACTTCACAAAATGGGTAGAGGCTGTCACTCTCAAGTCGGTCACTAAAAAAGCTGTAGTGGATTTTGTACACTCAAATCTTATCTGTCGTTTCGGTATTCCTGCGATTATCATTACAGATAACGCAGCAAACTTGAACAGTCACTTGATGGGAGATGTATGCGAGCAATTCAAGATAACACATAGGAATTCTACTCCTTATCGATCGAAGGCCAATGGTGCTGTGGAAGCGGCGAACAAAAACATCAAGAAGATTTTGAGGAAAACGATCCAAAGTTCCCGACAGTGGCACGAGCAGTTACCATTTGCATTGTTGGGATATCGTACTACGGTACGCATGTCAGTAGGAGCAACTCCTTATCTTTTGGTTTATGGGACCGAGGCTGTGATACCAGCAGAAGTAGAAATCCCTTCGCTTCGAACCATTGTTGAAGCAGAAATTGAAGACAGTGAGTGGGTCAGGACTCGGTTAGAGCAATTGACTTTGATCGATGAGAAGCGAATGGCCGCGATTTTGTCACGGACAGTTGTACCAGTGAAGAATAGCCCGTGCTTACAACAAGAAAGTCCGACCCAGGAATTTCGAAGTAGGTCAGCTAGTACTGAGGCGTATTCTGCCACATCACCAGGAAGCGAAAGGGAAATTTGCTCCAAATTGGAAAGGCTCATACATCATAAGGAAGATATTGCCGAGAGGAGCATTGTACCTAGGTGATATCGAAGGAAATTACCCCGAAACAGCAGTAAATGCAGATGCAGTCAAGAGATACTACGTCTTAATGACACCCCAGCGGTCTTGACACATTTGAAATACCGAAGGTTTTTATTCTCACTATCAACTCTCTCTACAAGCCTTTGAGCCACTTACAAAAAAAAATCATTGATTGAGGCCTGAACTACGTTTGACTTGATTCCGAAAGGATACGTAGGCAGCCTCTCCCTAAGGTTCAGTCACACCAATAATAAAATCCGATTTACCCTGAAATTGAAACCGGGGAACGCTAAACGGTTTGGAAATTAGTATCATCTACCTCTCTTTACCAAGCACAAGCCTTCAGATCAATTACCAAAGATAGCGGGAAGCCGAGAAGCATCACGAATGGAGGTCGGCACGCTCTAAATTGAGAGATAAAATGAGAGAGTCTCGTCGGTGAAAACCTTCGGGCACCACGAGGCGACGGGTGTAGAGAAACCAAAATGAGAGAGCTTGTTTAGTAAAAACTCGCAAAGAGTGCTATCAAGCGATGACAGGAAGAGAAATGAGAGAGGTCAGCCAGCGAAAACCCGCAAAAGGGCGCTGTTGGCCGAAAAGAATGACTCCGCCCCAAAGAGGTCTCGGCAAAGTTCCATCGGTTTGGAATCACAGATCCGTTTTGGTTCGGCAGGAAACGCAAGTTCATTGAAGATCAGGCGTCCAGTCCAAAAAGCATGTCATGTCCATTTAAAGCCAGCATTGTCTTCCTCAGATAAGTCTTTCTCGTCCCGAAGGGGACACTCCTTTTCTGAAATTTGTTTTCTCTTTTCTTTGTTTTTCTTCGAATCTCTTTCATGTTTAACCCCAAGTTCTAGATATACCGGAAAGGACAGGTGGCAGGTTTGGTTTCACGGAATTCCGTTTCATGAAGGAAAACACCTCGTTTCGTTGGTACGTCTGTCCAAACCTGATGAATCATGATGTTTGACGGCATTCGAAGTAAAGAGGAAAGAGAGAAATTTCCCCAACAAGTCTGCCTCGGACAAATCCCCACAGGGCTTCCCTTTGTACGAATCCGCACAAAGAATCCACTTTGTAAATATTCCCCAAAAGGTCTGCTCCAGCGAAATCCACACAGATTTTCTCTTGTACAGATCCCCACAGGGTCTTCCCTTTGTTGAGGGGATTTCCCCAGCACATCCCCAGTGAGTCCCTTTTGTAAAAATCCCCCAGCAAGCTTACACTAACAAATCCTGGAAAGTCCTCTTTGAGACAAATCCCCAGCATGTCCCGGTTGTACAAAAATCCACACAAAGAATCCATTTTTGTAGATATTCCCTCACAGAGCTTCCCTTTGTACAAATCCCCACAGAATACCTCTAATAAAATCCCCGTTGAGAATCTCCAAGCAAAACGGGACACAAAACAAAAAAGAAGGAGCCTTACGAGGCAAATCATCACAGAATCTGGAAATACAAGCCTGAGCGATCTAAAGGGTTTCGCCATTTGAGTCCAACCAACGGCAGGACTTCGCAACAGAAATAAGGACGCAACGAAGCAACTGGAACGATCAAGGTCACCGAACCAACTGTTATTTCCGAACTAACAATTGTTCTTTGTCTGAAAAGTTGAGACAGGTATAATCCAAGACAACCGTGCAAGAAGCAGGTGTCACCTAAAGAAGAAGGTACATGAGTACAAGAAACAGTTTGGCAATAAGGAATTCACTCGAAAGGTAAGTTTCCAAGAGATTCCCTTTTATCTTCTACTAAAACAAGAAAACTCAAAAAAAAGAAGGTCAGTTGGTATCCTCGAACTTTGTCTCCAGCCAGTCAGCATTAGGGTTTTAAACCCAAAACTGAATTTTTCTTTCAGTCAGCATTAGGGTTTTAAACCCTAAACTGAACTTTTCCTTTAGTCAGCATTAGGGTTTTAAACCCTAAACTGAAATTTTCCTTTAGTCAGCATTAGGGTTTTAAACCCTAAACTGAATTTTTCCATTCAGTCAGCATTAGGGTTTTAAACCCTAAACTGAACTTTTTCCTTTAGTCAGCATTAGGGTTTTAAAACCCTAAACTGAATTTTTCTTTCAGTCAGCATTAGGGTTTTAAACCCTAAACTGAACTTTTCCTTTAGTCAGCATTAGAGTTTTAAACCCTAAACTGAATTTTTCCATTCAATCAGCATTAGGGTTTTAAATCTTAAACTGAGCTTTTCCATTTAGTCAGCATTAGGGTTTTAAACCCTAAACTGAACTCTTTCCATTCAGTCAGCATTAGGGTTTTAAACTCTAAACTGAATTTTTCTTTCAGTCAGCATTAGGGTTTTAAACCCTAAACTGAACTTTTCCTTTAGTCAGCATTAGGGTTTTAAACCCTAAACTGAATTTTTCCATTCAGTCAGCATTAGGGTTTTAAACCCTAAACTGAACTTTTTCCTTTAGTCAACATTAGGGTTTTAAACCCTAAACTGAACTCTTTTCATTCAGTCAGCATTAGGGTTTTAAACCTTAAACTGAGCTTTTCCATTTAGTCAGCATTAGGGTTTTAAACCCTAAACTGAACTTTTTCCTTTAGTCAGCATTAGGGTTTTAAACCCTAAACTGAACTTTTTCCTTTAGTCAGCATTAGGGTTTTAAACCCTAAACTGAACTTTTTCCATTCAGTCAGCATTAGGGTTTTAAACCCTAAACTGAACTTTTCCATTTAGTCAGCATTAGGGTTTTAAACCCTAAACTGAACTCTTTCCTTTAGTCAGCATTAGGGTTTTAAACCCTAAACTGAACTTTTTCCTTTAGTCAGCATTAGGGTTTTAAACCCTAAACTGAACTTTTCCTTTAGTCAGCATTAGGGTTTTAAACCCTAAACTGAACTTTTTCATTTAGTCAGCATTAGGGTTTTAAACCCTAAACTGAACTTTTCCTTTAGTCAGCATTAGGGTTTTAAACCCTAAACTGAACTTTTTCCTTTAGTCAGCATTAGGGTTTTAAACCTTAAACTGAAACTTTTTCATTCAGTCAGCATTAGGGTTTTAAACCCTAAACTGAACTTTTTCCTTCAGTCAGCATTAGTGGTTTAAACCCTAAACTGAACTTTTCCTTTAATCAGCATTAGGGTTTTAAACCCTAAACTGAACTTTTCCTTTCAGTCAGCAATAGGGTTTTAAACCCTAAACTGAACTTTTCCTTTAATCAGCATTTGGGTTTTAAACCCTAAACTGAATTTTTCCATTCAGTCAGCATTAGGGTTTTAAACCATAAACTGAACTTTTTCCTTCAGTCAGCATTAGGGTTTTAAACCCTAAACTGAACTTTTTTCTTCAGTCAGCATTAGGGTTTTAAACCCTAAACTGAACTTTTTCCATTTAGTCAGCATTAGGGTTTTAAACCCTAAACTGAACTTTTTCCATTCAGTCAGCATTAGGGTTTTAAACCCTAAACTGAATTTTTCCATTCCAGTCAGCATTAGGGCCCCAACCCTAAACTGAACTTTTCCCCAGATGATCAGCATTAGAGTTTCAACTCTAAACTGAACTTCTCCCCAACTAGTCGGTATTAGGGCTCCAACCCTGAACTGAGCATTCATATCCTCTTTCATCAATTTTATGAACTTCATGGCGAATAATTCACGAAATTTTCCTAGTGAAACTGGGGTAGAAAATTTCGTTCGTTCGTTTTTTCCCGCAGGTCTAACCTCGAGCCAGACGGATCGAAACGACCCACGAGATGAGTCTCAACTCAGAATCAAAGAAGAAAAAGACAAAAAAGAAGATGTCCCGAGATATCGGAGTAAATGGAAGGCGGATCGCTCCAACATTTGATTAAGGTCATGAACTCTGCCAGTCGCGTCTCACTCAGTATCCCCAGAGATTAAACAAGCACCTACAACTCGCAAGCATCAAGATTCAGATCGAAGTCTCCAAGCAAAATCAGCTAAGACCCAAGATCAAGCCGCAAAAGAACCATAGATAGGAATCTTGTAACTAGCAGTCGACATGCATATAAGTATTTAGTTCGGTTCCAATTTTTCTTTGGTTGTAATAAGGCGGTTAGTAAAGAAACGATGACCACAGCAACAGCAGTAACAGCAAGCATTGCAATCCCATGGTAGTCCCAGCTATCAAGAATTTCCCGAACTACATTGACCTGATTCCTGTTTAGCCCAGGATATGTAGGAAATCTTTGAAGCAAAGATTCGGTTAGATCTTTCAAAACATGCTTCACACGGAGTAGTCCATAGGCAAAAATCGCTCATATCCGCTCACTTTATCTTTGCACGAAAACTCTTCGTGTTTCCGAACAAAGAGGGGCAGCTGTGAGCACGTGATTTTTGTTTTACGCGACAATCACTCTAAAAGAAACAAAAAATAATAGCGATCGGTCTTGCTGTACAATTTTTGGATTTTTCACGTGGCATTTTGTTAATTACCTATGATTTTTGTCCATTTTTTATTATTATTAAAACAAAATACAAAAAATGTGTGTGTCATGTGCAGTTTGAACCGTAATCCGGTTATTAAATAGAAAAATCATAAATATGCATCTTTGTCCGTGATTGTTGTTTTGTTTGATTTTACCTGCTTTAAATATTTTAATATATGTGTGCAAATAATTGTATTAAGTGTTTAATTAATGAATTTTAATTTGATTTACTTAGGTTTTGTTTTAAAATAAAAAATATAATAAAAAGAGAGTGCAGAATTAGGTTGAAATCAGTTTGGGCCTGTTTTCATTTTAATTCGAGGCCGAAAATCAAACCCAAAACCCCATGTGTACCCGGTCCATACCAGCTGACATCCAGAGCGTCCAAACAACGTCGTAGTGATCAGGTCTGATCTGGGCCGTTGATCTCAGATTGATCAACGGCCAAGATCACATTCCCCATACCCACGAATGAACCCGACCCGTTCAACCCCGGACCGACCCCAACCCTTTGCACTTGAAACGACACTGTTTCCCATTAGCTGAAGGATCCTGGCCCTTCATCGTGTCTCATCCAACGGCCAGGATCCATTCACCTACTCCATATATAAGTTTCCACTCGTACCCCACCCCCTATCCAAATACCCCTACCTTCCATCGTCCTTACCATAGTCCCTCAAACCCTAGCCACCTCTGTACACCTTCACCATGAAAGCCGGCGGCATGGACGCCGGTGACCCCCTCTTTGACACCATAGGACCACCTCATTACCCTGAGCATAGATCTGTTATCCTTTTCCCTCGAATCAGATCCTAGTTGCTCGAATCTTCATTTAAAGATTCGAGCAGAACCTCAACTTACACCGATGCACCCCAGTTTCGTACTAGATAGTCCCCAGACCTCCCTCGTGACCAAACCATGTTTGGTTTGGTCCGAATCTAACCATGGAAACCCAAATCCCAAATCTACCACCTATGAACCCTAGAAACCCCAAGCCTGGTTCGTGTCTATTTGAGCCAAGTGATTAGGGTCTAATGGACCTTAATCGAAGTGTTTCTCATTTGAGAAACACTTTGATTAAAGTCCGTTCAACCCCAAGAAGGGTCTGTGCAAATCCGACCTAAGGCTTCCTGATTTTTCGGAGGTTTAAGGTGAGTTTGTTTTTCCTTTTTTCTTTATTCAGTTCATGTGTTGATTAAAGGTCTGTCCGTTGGCATAATGTCTTGTTTAATTTGTGTTTTGAATTTTACCAACTGTGTCCTGTCCACCTTGCCTGAACCTCTGTGTTTGATTAAGTCCTTCATCTATTTTCACTGATAATGTGTATATGTGTATGTGCTGTGCAATCAATTGAACCTCAAATTTGACTGATTAACTGATTCCCCAGTACAATTTTGCTTAGTCAGTACGATTCGAGTCATGTGTTCGATACTGTTAGACATCTGATCATGGTTTCGATTGTACATGTTATGATTAGTATAGTCGAGTCGACATGTGTCGTCAATTAGTTTTAGTTGTCTGAACAATAACAAATTGACCTGTTTCTGTTAAACATTGCCTGAATCTATTAGAAACTGAGTTTAGCTGCTTATAATTGTTAATTTGGATCAGAAATAAAAGGGTTGGATTGTTAGCTACAATCTGAATTGGAGGGCATGTGCATTGGTGCACAACATGTGTATAAAAGCCATTTTGATTAAAGTAGTTTGACATCATGTTTGTCAGATTTTATTCTTGCTGCCCCTGTCTGCTTTTTAGTTTAATAAATGTTAAAGGGTACTGTCAGGAATATGATGGGAAGGTTTTATACTTAAATGGTTGAGTGGAAACTGAAAAGAGGACAGCACATGGGAGGGTTTGTCTGATTGATTAACAGGCTGTTTAAATGGCCTGATGTTAGGCTTATAAAAGGAGGACATTGAGAACTAGAGAGGGGGGACTGAGAACTGAAGTTCTGAAAAACAGAAAACTGAAAAGATTTCTTTTTGACAACTCAAGTAGATTTCAAAACTGAAAATTGACACTGGTTTTATTGAAAAGAAAAGAGATAGTGAGAGGGATATCACAGGGAGACATATACAGACACATAAACAAGAGAGAAAAACATACAAAAATCAGAAATTGTTTCTTCCTACTTTTGTTTGGTTTTCATTTGTTCAACCTGTTCAATCAACCCTGATTACTTCCAAGTCTCGACTAAGTCTATTGTTTGGGTAGCATTGTTTGTTCTCCTGGATTTGGTTTTGGTCTTGAAGCATTGTGTCTACTGCATTGGATGTTGCTGTTGTGTTGTTACTGTTCGTTCTATCAGCTATAGTTGCACTTTGTTCTGGGATTTGTCCTGTTGTTGTCTGCTGTTACTGCTGCTGCATTTGCTGCCATTGTTACTCTGCTGACTCCCCTTCTTCTTCAATTGTAAACACTTCCAGGTACACAACTTCTGAAACCATGTGCTGTTGAAAGTTTTGAAGTTTGAAGCAGAAATAAGGAAATGAATGTCTGTTTACTTTACAATACTTGTGTTCAAAATAGGTCGAATGTTAGTTTGGCCTGTATTTGTTTAACTTCAAACTGCAAATACTCTGTATGAATTAACATACGTTCTGATTTGAGATGAACCATTAGATAGCATTTGTTTGTTAGATCAGACGTATTTTAATGCATACAACCATTAGGTTTTGTTTTAGTTATGACATTATAATATAGAATCATAGCAAGCATCTGTATGTATTTTTGTCTAGATCTCTGAACTGTCAAATCTGTTATATTTAGTCCCATTTGATTTCAAAATAAATGTACCCCAAACTAATTCTCATGTGGTGTTACGTTAACAGGGTGATCATGTATGCCAACCCTCTTGTTAGATTACTTGTTCCTATATAGGTTCGATATGGGTTTCGATATAGATTCATTATTTCGAAATAATGCGATGACTTTTGAGGAAAACTAATAGGCATTTTCGAATCCAATTAGTAGTAGTTTTCTTAATAAATAGCCGATTTCATTTATCAAGCCCAAATAAGCTAATCTTAAAATTCAAACTTGAGGGTCGTTTAATGTAAATTTAGTATATGTTATTAGTTTGCTTGCAATCTCCCTTATCAAATTAACAAAGCTCATTCACTCTTTGAAGACAAGGCATGAAATAATTCTCACCTCACAAACAACCAATCAGGTAATCAAACAAAAATTCGGATTCGTCAAACATAGTAAAGATTCGGTATGTAGTTGCTTAAACAAGTAAGTTTGGTATTTTTTTTTATTTTTTTTTAGAGACAAATGTAATAGAGATGTAGTCGCTTTAGGATATCCTTCTAAAAGGTATTGAGACGAGCCTCGTCTAATAAAGATACACATCGCGGGGCCCTCAACAATTGACCATAATAAACCCATTAGTTTGGGATGAATTGTCTAGAAAAGCTCACTCCTTCCCCAAAGATAATAACGCGTTAGGCTCTTTAGGCGCGGCTTTAATAATTTAACCTTCTTAAACACGGGTGCACATTGATGTGACCCAGATCCAAATCTCAACGGAATCGAAATGTGTTAACAACTACGGGTGCATTGATTGTGACGTGGTTCGAGATACATTTTCACGACGTTGCAATTCTATACAAAAATGATAATAATAAAAGCGGTTTAATTTTAATAAAAGCACAAAAGTCATAACATGTGTTTACATCATATATCTAGCCATTATAACAATTTAAGCGACCGTGCTAGAACCACGGGATTCGAGGGTGCCTAACACCTTCCTTCGGGTCAACAGAATTCCTTACTTAGAATTTCTGGTTTGCAGACTTCATTTGGAAAAGTCGAAAATTTCCTCGATTTGGGATTCAAGACAAACCGGTGACTTGGGACACTAAAAACCAAACCTTTCTCAAGTGGCGACTCTGAATTAAATAAATAATCTCATTTCGAATATTGTCACTTAAATTGGAAAAACTCCCTTGCGCAATTTTAACCCTTCGGGGCGGGCGCGCAAAAAGGAGGTGTGACAGATTGATTCCTTTCTTCTTAGGCTTGATTGATGTACTTTCCAATTCAAGATATCTAGTCGTTGAGTAGATCATCCTTCCTATTAGCAATGCTGTTACTTACCTGAATTAGAATCTACATACAAAAGTATATCATTAGTCAAAACTTTTTTAGTTTTATATTGATCATTATTAAAATTCTAAACTTAACATGAGTAAACTCAAATGGGTCCAACTCCCGAGGTACAATTGATAATCAATTATTTCAAGTAAGGAGGAGTCACACTTTTTTGCTAAATTTGACATTTGTAATTGTAGTTCCAGCAATAATTTTCAAGTCAATCCATATGAAAAAGCTAGTACTTTGACCTGAATAAACTATGAGTCTTGAATGTTGGATATCAATGTGTGCCAAGTTAATATATACATTAAAATGATATTTTTACTTGTTATAGACATATGGTACTAGAGAAATTTCTCTGTCAGATTAGCAGAAAAAAAAAATTCTGTTAGAACTACCTTTTATTTTTATGTTATTTTTGTCTTCTTTGTGTTTTTCAATTAGACGACTAAATATATTTTGAAATACTTTCTTTAGTAGTTTACACAATTGATCAAAGACAAATTTTGTTTAAAGTTTCTTCTATTAAACTAGCTAGTCCAAACACATTGAGGGCCCTCTAAATTTGGCATTATTTATTTTCTGGACATATTATTTGTGACCTATTGAATACCTTATGTTATTAAATATATCTTTGTTAAGTCTATAATATTGACATGAAGAGTATAACAAATTCCTTTGAAGTTTCGTCCAAAAAAAAGTTTTCTGACCACTCTCTTCTTCTTTCTTTAAAATAACCATGATTTTCCGACAACCATGAATTAATATTTATGTCCTTTTTTCGTGTATTTATATACATAATAATTTATCTGAATTTGGTTGACGAACTACGATTAGCCTAACAATTTAGGGATATATCTTATACGGTCTTATGAGCAATACTCACCATAACTAACGTGATTTTTTTATTTTTCGGGATCATTAAACAAGAATTAATGATTTTGTTTATTTCTTATACACGGCAATTTTTCTGAATTTGACCGGCGGACTTCGATTGATCTAAAAATCAGTGGAACCATCAAATACTTATTTGTGAGAAATATTCAACATGACTAACATGGTTGTTTGACTTTTATATTCAGATATAAAAAATTTAAGTTTTTAAAAATAAAATTTATATATTTAAAAGTTACAGTATTAATTAAAGAGGGTCAAATACATATACAACTCATCCGACTTGGCACCATTTTTCATTTTGGCACTATATCTCTACTTTGTTCCATTTTGGCCCTTCAACTCTATTTTATATGTTCCATTTTGGTCCTCCAGCTCTATTTCTTATGTTCCACTTTAACACAAAAGTTGAAATCAGTGCAAAAAATATAGCTCGTGTATATACACAAAGCTGAGGTGCAATAAATATCTAATTAAATGTTACCACCTGGTTTTTTCATTCATGTCAAACAGGTCAATACTAAAATACCTGAACCCGACCGTATTTTTTCATCCACTGTTGCCACATCTTCATTCTCTAAGTTCCAAAGCTTTCATCTACCGATTTCATATCTGACCCGTTTAGATGAAATAAATTCCTAAAAAATACGGTAGGGTTCAGGTAACATTTAATTGGATATTTATTACAACTTTAATTGAATAAATATCAAGTGGTATTTAATTAGATAAAAAAACCAAGTGACAACATTTAATTGGATATTTATTACAACTTAGATTTGTGTATATACACACGCTATATTTTTGCACTGATTTTAGTTTTTGTGTTAAAGTGGAATATAAAAAATAGAATTGAAGGACCAAAATGAAATATATAAAATAGAGTTGGAGGGCCAAAACGAAACAAAATAAAAAATTGTACCAAGTTGGATGGGTTGTACGTGTATTTGACCATCAAAGAGTATTGGACAAATGGATGACGGGTAGATATAAACCAGTTTGGTCTAAAGTTGCTTCAAGGCGACAGGATGAACTATTTGACTGTCAAACTGTCCCCACTCTGGTCTGATGTCTCGCAAAATTCCAAAAATACCCTCTCCTTTGTGTAAGTGATTACATCATTCTTCTATAACAGTCCTTGCCTAAAAAGGCAAAACCTGTCCACCTTCTCCATCCACGAAAGTTACATTCACCGTGTGAACGCCTCTCCCCTGCCATGTCATCAAGTATTTCCCAAAACCCGACCCATATAACCGCCACCTCATCACAAACGCACCATCCAAATTCCCACGTGCCCTCAAAAACCTATAATATTAATATGCCAGCTAAGCTAAAAATCAAACCCGTGTACAGAAAGTGTATTACTATAACAGTATAACTTTGCTCTTTATTCTCATTCCCTCGTATATAAAGCAAAGAACTAGCAAACCAGATAACTATCTGAAAGCCAAAGACCAAAGTTTCCAGCTTTTCAAATTTCAACCATGCAGTGGTCAAACAAAAGAGCTAAACAAGAGGAAACTGTTACAGTCAACCATCAAATTTCAAAGCCAAAGTTCACATATGAACAAGAATTTTCTATTATGATTTCTGCTTTAACAAATGTTATAACAGGTGATACAACTCAAGAATTTCAATATATAATTTCATCTTCTTCACCTTCTACGTGCATGTCAAGTTTAGAGCCACCTCTGTTTCGTGTTCCAACCGAACCAGAGCCATGTCAATTCTGCAAAATAAAAGGGTGTTTAGGTTGTAACTATTTTGGAGCCCCAGTTGCTGCTGCTGATAATAATAACAAGGCCAAGATTGTTGCCAAGAAAAAGAAGAAGAATTACAGAGGAGTGAGACAAAGACCGTGGGGAAAATGGGCAGCAGAGATTAGAGATCCAAGAAGGGCAACTAGAGTATGGCTTGGGACTTTTAATACAGCAGAAGATGCAGCTCGAGCTTATGATAGAGCAGCCACTGAATTTAGAGGTCCTAGAGCTAAGCTTAATTTCTCATTTGCAGATTACACATCAACTCAATTACAACAGAATGCCACTACTTCTTCCCAGCAACAAGAAGAGCCTGTACAGTTAAAGAAGGGAATTAAAACAGATGTAGGTATTGGAAAAGAAGAAGAATTCTGGGAACAATTAATGGCATCGGACAATGAGATTCAAGATTGCTAGAACATGATGGATTTCAATGGCCATTCTTCAGATTCTGCTGGAGGAAGTATTGCTCATAGCTTCTGATGATCACTTTCAATTAAAGAAGAATTGGAAAAAAAAAGGAGAAAAAGAACAAAAGAATTTGCAGTAGACTCCGGTGTTTCTCATGCCCATTCAGTTTTATCAAATTTGGGCTATTTAATATTTTTATTTTTAAATGTACTTCATTTTTGTTCTTCTGTTAAGACTCTTTACAGGAAGCCACAATTTGCTTAAGATGGTCATGAATTGACCACCCTTTGTATAAAAATTTACATTGCGTATATATCTAAAATTTTAGATTTTAGAGGTACATAACATATATTGAATATTTTTTGTAAAATTTTTTTCTATTTATTTTAAGTTTGAACATCCTTGAGTAATTCTTGGTTTCGCCAATGACTTTATCGATCCTAAATATTTAGGCACAGTATTCCAATCAATTTGGATTTTGTACGAGAATTAATACGTGTCGGGCCTAAGGAAACTGACAGAGAAATGACCTAGCGGTTTTAATGGCCGCCTATATACCTACGACTTCACCAGTCTGAGTTCAAGTTTTGTGGGGTGCGCTTATTCATGTGACAAACAAAACATAAAAGATTTTTATTGTTGTTTCTTCACAAGGCTTATGGGTCAAATTTGGTTACTTGAGTAGCTCAAATTGACCTAAGTTGACCCAAAATAGAATATAAATTTTAACCCGACTCCCCCAAACTCGAATAAATGGAGGTACATTTTTCCTTTGGCTGAAATTTATTGCAGGTCGAGCAGTCGCGTGGAATCAGAAATTCTGACGAGGAGATTCTAAAATATTCAAAAATGTTATATTTGCGATTTCTAACATGTATTTTCTCTTATATTAATAGAATTTAAATTCTATATATATGTACAAATTTATTTTTATTTTATATTTACGCAATATAATTTTTTGCAAAACAAAATTCAATTTGAATCTCTATGATTATATGTGGCTCCGCTATTGAGGTCAAGCAATAGCTATCAAGTTGACCCATATGAACAAACTAGTATGTTGACCCTAGTCCACTTTGAGTCTTGGTTATTGGATAATAATAGGAATTTTTACCTCCTATAGCAAAGGTATTACCTTATTTATTTTAAACAAATATCATTTTAAAAAATTATATTTTATAGATATCTTTTAATGTTTATAATAAACTATTTAATTTTGGTTACCTCCTACCCCTAAGCCACTAAATACGCAATTTAGTTACACTATTTTCTTTCTCTCTCTATTTTGATACATGTCATTTTCTTCCCCATTCCCTGAAAACACACGCTTCTGCGATCGGAAAGAAGATAACAAAACTAACGCAATGTGGGGATACCGAGTGATTTCAACTATCGGAAAGAAGATAATAGAATTAACGCCAACACGATGATTTGCAGCTGAATTTGCAGTTGCATAGGTAGTATTATTCGCATCCAAGTTGGGGCTACCTATCTCAGCCAACCATACTGATGATAGGCTATAATTACGTGTTTTAATTGATTATTACACTCTAATTTACTGCACTTTAGTTGAGTTTGCGCTTTAATCGCTAGTGTTTTGCACTAATTATGTGTTTTATGCCTTGTAGGTGTGATTCCGAGCTATATAAATGTTATGGAATGAATTTAAGTGATTTGAAGCTTTTAAGTCTGATTAAAAGCTCAAGGAATTAAGCCGGGATCGTGTTCGGGGGTCAAATTTGATAGTTGAGAACAAACGAAGACTCGATGAGGCATATTGCGCACTGTCTAGTACAATGTACATAACGTTTTACTCAGAACTCCATTTTGACTCTATATATATGGTTGGAAAGATAACTCAAAGGTCTACAACTTTCATGTTTTGCATTTTTCCAAATTCCAAAGGAAACAGGATGAAAAACCGCGGCTTCACCGCGACCGCGGCAAAACCGCGGCAGAGTGCAGACACAGACAATTGAAGAATCAGAGGCCATGTTTGGCCGCGGTTTGACCGCGACCGCGGTAGAACCGCGGCAGGAGGCGGAAATTTCAGGGACTAAAGTGCAAAACACGGGATTTTTAGCCCAAAACCCTATTTTAAACACTAGACTCCGCCCAAGAGAGGAGATATTGTTTTGGAGAGTAGTTTTGGAAGAAGGACAAGTGTGAGAGATCACCCAAAACATCTTGGTTTCTTCTTCTCTTTATGTTTCTTGCAAGTTTTATGATGAATATTGTTTTAGTTTATTTATCCATTGTTATGAGTAGCTAAATCTTTTGTCTAAGGTTTTGATGGAACCTATTTGGGGATGAACTTCTTGTTTATGCTAATACAAATTGCTAGTCTCAATCTTTATTTGTTCAACTTTGTGTATGTTGTAGTTAATTGACAGGATCCTCAATTAGCTGTGCCTATTTAGTGTGCATAACTCGGGAGAGAGTGCATATTTAGGTTATTTTTGAATAACACAACTCCTAAAGTATAAGAGGAATCTATAACTGCGGGTTTAAAGGCGGGATTAGGGATAACAAAGTCTTGGGTGCAATCTTAAGTGAACTGTGTTAATTAAAGCTAGCTAGTGTATCTCGGGAGAGTGCAATAGTATATTACTGTGATTACTCGGGAGAGATTTACGGTAAGACGAGCGTTCATGATTGGTAGAGGTGTGTTGGTAAATTTGTATGAAGCATAAACAGAAGGGATTCTATCAATAGGGGAAATCTTTACCTTAGCTTTATCTCCTCATTGTTTACAACCTTAGCGTTTTAGTTTACAGCCTGTTTAATTTACTTGCAATCTTAGTTACTAAAGAAACCATCAACTTGTGATTCAAACATTTGGGAAGCTGATTCTGAAGAGTTTAGTGAGTCTAAAGATTGTGATTGATAGGTTAACTCTCTGTGGGATTCGACTCCGGACTTGTAAACCGGATTATATTTGCAACGACCGCATTGTCTTTTTTATAAGGCATAGTTGGGCGTGATCAAATTTTGGCGCCGTTGCCGGGGAGTTAACGGAATTATCAATTACCATTGATAGAAATACAAAAATTCTTAGTGTGGTCAGTTTTCTCTATACCCAACTTGTGAATATTTGTGTAATTAATTTTTCTTACCTTAGTCTATTTTTATTGTTTGGGTCTTGTTTATTTTATTAGTTTTGAAAAGTGGCATCATATAATAAAAATTGGTGGGATGGTAGTTGTTCATACTGTGATGACCCTTGTCTTTATTGTGGAGGACCACACTCGTGGCAAAATTGTTTAAATTTTCCCGGGGGTGGATTGTGCGCACAATCTCAAACCCATGAGTGGAGTATTCGTGATAAGTGTGGTTTTCAAAATGGTCATTGGGATGATTGTGTTGATTGGTCCTTCCCTTCCCCAAGCCCCCGCTATGATGATTCTATTGTTTTTGATGAAAATGATAGGGCTAACGAATTGGAAGAAGTTGAGCATGGCCGAAAGGGAGAGTTCAAGCTCATGTTGGAGTGCTTACTTGAAGGAGGACACAAAGAACAAAGTGCCTTGGAGGAGCTTTTGGAAAATAGTCTCCAAAATTCCTTGGCACTTAATCAAAACCAAGAACTCTCAAATGCTCAAAATGAGAAAATAATACTCATGTTGGAAACCATTCTTGAAAATGAGGAAGAAAGTGAGCTAATGTTTGAAGAGTCAAGAATTGAACCTCCGCCAACCGACCCCATGAGTACCAATGATGCCGAGAAAAATATGGACTTAGAATCAACCGGTGTAAATAAAAATCTGGTTGAGAATGACTCTAGTCTGGGGGAAGAAGAGGATGTCAGAATAGAAAAATTGCAAAATGAAGGTTTGAAGTCACATTCCAAGCATTTTTCAACATTAGAATTGTATAGTGATATAAAAATTGAACTACATGAGTCCATGGGGGATTGCGAGGAGGAAAGGCAACAACCATACATTTTAAAATTTGAGGAAACAAAAAAACAAAATGACATTCCTCACATGAGAGCCAAGAAGTGCAAAATGAAGAATTTAAAGCTCGGCTCGATAATCAACTTACCACCCCCTATCGCTCGTGGTCACAAGCTTGATTCCAAGCTAGGTGCACAGTTCATATCGTCCAAGTGGCGAGAAAAGTGGAACATGGAACACAAAGCCATTGGAAGGATGTAACAACAAACTATTGGTTGGAACTAAGTGTGAGGTACCCGCACGAAGGACCAAGATTGGGAGAAGTCTTAGTACCCCATGAGCTGCTAGTGCTTCGGCCTTTGGCCTAACAGGGAGTTTCTTTTATCCTCTTATTAGTATGGTGTGCATTGGGGACAATGCACAATTTTAAGTGTGGGGTGGGAGACTTGCCTTGATACTGTATTGTAGTGTACATAGACATGGAACATGTTGTAATATTGTATATGTGTTGTTGCGTATAGTTGACTGTACTCACATTAGGAGTAACTGACTTGGCCCAACGACGGACGCTTGTCGACGGGTCTCTTGAGGGTCAAAGTCGGATTAAAAAAAAGGTACAGGACTCTTCTTGAGGACGAACCACTTGGACATTACTCTTGAGGGAAGTAGTCCATATAGCTTCTTTTTATTTTATTTTATTGTTCTTTTCTAGGTAGTGTAGTAATTCCCCCTTGGTTTTTCTTTAAACCACGGTTCTTTTCCAAGGGTTTTATTTGAACCGGGTGTAGTTAGTTTTTTTTGGGAGTAGGAACCATTGTGTTGTGTTTTGAAGTGAAGCAATATCTCTTAACTTTGTTATGCCTTGAGAATAGTGAGTACTTTGGTTGTGACGCTTAGGCTCAGTTTTTGACTCTTGTAGAAGTACCTTAAATTGTATTATCTTAACTTTGCTCAACTGCTTTGACTAGAGTGTCTTGATGAATCCAATCCTGAGTGAGTTATGTGCCATGCGTGTGTGAGGTTTGTTGTATTTTGTGCATTGCATTTGATGTCTAGAACTTGCCCTGTGTGTTTGCAAAGCGAAATAGTAGTTTTGTTCAGTCTTGGAAGTGATATAGGCGTTTCTTTGTTGAGACAGATATGTATATTTTACCCGCCTAATTGTTATGTATCTTAGTTAACCCCTTTGATCCTGTAATCTAGTTTCTTTGGCAACCACATTACAAGCCTTACCCATTTATTTGAATTAACCATCTATTTGAACCATTGTAACCTCTCATGAGCACTTGAATTGTTATGAACTTTCTAAAAGTTAAAGTGTGGGGTGGTTGGTTTGGCTTTTGAGTGGAACCAATGAAATAAGGAGAAAGGTGCACTGATTTGAAAAGGCAAGAGCCACTTGAATTGAAAAAAAAAAGTAAAAGAAAAAAAATATTCTTTGATAGTGGTGACTCTTGATATAATTGTACTTAAATAATTTGGGAGCTGATGTATATTGATGTGAAGGTGGAGTTTGGTTTGACATAAGTATGGGGTTTGAATGTTAAATTATATGTATTAAAGTGCTTAGGGAGGTGTAGTCACTCTTATATCTAAATGTATCATACCCGTCCCGTAGCCTACATTACAACCAAATAAAGTCCTAATTGATCCTAGATTGAATGAGCTCGATTAGTGGAGTAGTATACTACGGGCAAGCTTATGGTGCATCTTTTGTGGCATATGAATATTATTTCTGAGAGTGAGTAAATTCTTTCTATCTTGAGTTCCTAAGTGTTCTTAAATTTTATTGTGTGGAACCACTTTTTTTTGTGTGTGTAAGGGCACTTGATTCATGAAGGAAAGGTAATGTCAGTTACCTCTATATTAGAGTAAGTGGGTGAGTTGTGAATAATGCGTGGTACTTGTAAGTCAAATCTTGAGGTGAAGATGTTACGCTTTTGTGCTTAGTCTATTTTAAATATTCTTGGTGTGATGAGTTAGGAAAATTGCTTTAAAAAGGTCGTGTCTATATAAAGTGTAGTTTGATTACTCGAGGACGAGCAATGGTTTAAGTGTGGGGTGTTGATGATAGGCTATAATTACGTGTTTTAGTTGATTATTACACTCTAATTTACTGCACTTTAGTTGAGTTTGCGCTTTAATCGCTAGTGTTTTGCACTAATTATGTGTTTTATGCCTTGTAGGTGTGATTCCGAGCTATATATATGTTATGGAATGAATTTAAGTGATTTGAAGCTTTTAAGTCTGATTAAAAGCTCAAGGAATTAAGCCGGGATCGTGTTCGGGGGTCAAATTTGATAGTTGAGAACAAACGAAGACTCGATGAGGCATATTGCGCACTGTCTAGTACAATGTACATAACGTTTTACTCAGAACTCCATTTTGACTCTATATATATGGTTGGAAAGATAACTCAAAGGTCTACAACTTTCATGTTTTGCATTTTTCCAAATTCCAAAGGAAACAGGATGAAAAACCGCGGCTTCACCGCGACCGCGGCAGAACCGCGACAGAACCACGGCAGAGTGCAGACACAGACAATTGAAGAATCAGAGGCCATGTTTGGCCGCGGTTTGACCGCGACCGCGGTAGAACCGCGGCAGGAGGCGGAAATTTCAGGGACTAAAGTGTAAAACACGGGATTTTTAGCCCAAAACCCTATTTTAAACACTAGACTCCGCCCAAGAGAGGAGATATTGTTTTGGAGAGTAGTTTTGGAAGAAGGACAAGTGTGAGAGATCACCCAAAACATCTTGGTTTCTTCTTCTCTTTATGTTTCTTGCAAGTTTTATGATGAATATTGTTTTAGTTTATTTACCCATTGTTATGAGTAGCTAAATCTTTTGTCTAAGGTTTTGATGGAACCTATTTGGGGATGAACTTCTTGTTTATGCTAATACAAATTGCTAGTCTCAATCTTTATTTGTTCAACTTTGTATATGTTGTAGTTAATTGACAGGATCCTCAATTAGCTGTGCCTATTTAGTGTGCATAACTCGGGAGAGAGTGCATATTTAGGTTATTGTTGAATAACACCACTCCTAAAGTATAAGAGGAATCTATAACTGCAGGTTTAAAGGCGGGATTAGGGATAACAAAGCCTTGGGTGCAATCTTAAGTGAACTGTGTTAATTAAAGCTAGCTAGTGTATCTCGGGAGAGTGCAATAGTATATTACTGTGATTACTCGGGAGAGATTTACGGTAAGACGAGCGTTCATGATTGGTAGAGGTGTGTTGGTAAATTTGTATGAAGCATAAACAGAAGGGATTCCATCAATAGGGGAAATCTTTACCTTAGCTTTATCTCCTCATTGTTTACAACCTTAGCGTTTTAGTTTACAGCCTGTTTAATTTACTTGCAATCTTAGTTACTAAAGAAACCATCAACTTGTGATTCAAACATTTGGGAAGCTGGTTCTGAAGAGTTTAGTGAGTCTAAAGATTGTGATTGATAGGTTAACTCTCTGTGGGATTCGACTCCGGACTTGTAAACCGGATTATATTTGCAACGACCGCATTGTCTTTTTTATAAGGCATAGTTGGGCGTGATCACATACCCTAGTGGGTGCAGTAATGGGGGTCGGTTTTGCTAGAGGACTTAACAGCGTAAGAGCAGAAACAATGAAGGAGATTGTGACTTCCTCGATTGTGACAATCTCCATTGACAATCAGATAATCAGCTTCTACTACTGATACGTCCAATTTTGCTATGCTTGCTATCTTTGGCATAGGGTCTCCAATGGCTGCATCTACATACATGTTGGGAACAGTGAGATTCAGGGTTTTTGCTCGACGGCGGATTCGTCGAAAATTAGGGTTTGTTCTTGAACAAAGACGATGGAGTTTGGGGATGAGCAACTTGATTTTCTGTTAATATATTTCAATGTATTTTCAATGTATTACGCTATATTTTCATGTATTTCATTGTATTCATTGTCTTTTTTTCCATTATAATTCAATGTATCTCGTTGTATTCCATGTATTTCATTGTATTCACTGTCTTTTTTTCATTGTATTTTAATATATCCCGTTGTATTATATGTATTTCATTGTATTCATTGTCTCGCTATATGCCATGAATGTATTCATATTTTTTTTAAATTAATATAATTTATGTATTCAGATGTATTATATAATTTCTCTGAAGATTGCTATGTTTTTGGGGTATTTTTCGGTTGAGAATCTTTTTTATAACTGGAAATACAAAATTTGTGTGTTGTAGTTGAGTTTGTTGAGTTATATTAGGAGTCTATTATGTTAATTGATTCACTTTCCGTTTAAAAGCAGTATAATCCCCTGTTTCACCCGTGAATACAGTCGAATACAATAATTTGTCCAGCTGTAATCCCCTGTTTCACGCCATGAATACAGTCGAATACACTCGAATACAACAACTGATTAGCTGGACTTCCCTGATTCACGCCTATTTTTGCTACTATATTCATGAATACAGTAGCTTAAATACATCTAATACATCTCATAACAACAGGAAATGTATCTACAATTCGTAATATAGCAAATGATATTTATAGATAGCTAATAAGATAGTGCTTTATGAAAATTTCTCTAGTTATGTGCCTTGATGTTATCACAAAAGTAAGGTTCGATGGTTGAGATCCTTTCACCTTAAATAGAAGTCGTGGATTTAAATATTAGAAATAAACAAAACTTTTTGATAGAAAGAGATTTACTACCTTAATGGGTTATGCGACATAAATTTGAATTAGTTAAGTAAGTGAGCGTCGAACATTAGATGGTTTAATAGAGGAATTTTCAGAAATCACTATTGTTTAGTGGCTATTAATTTTTTATAGCTACTATATAAATAATTACTTTCTATAGTTATTATTTAGTTGTTATGCGATTGTATTGGCTGTATTTGTGCTACTATACTCATGAATACAATAGAAGAATTCGACAGTATTCAAAAAATATAGACATTCGGAATACATAAATATGTGCAAAAAAACAATGTATTTATTCAAAAATATAATATATTTGAGTGTATTTGTACAAAATATAATGTATTTGTAACGTTGTATATGACTAAAATAGCAAAGAAGAGAAGAAAATTTGCGAGGGATGGCTTTTTTCAGCCAAGTAAATGTTGTATATATTGTATTGAAACTAAAAATGGAGACGAACAAAAGTCCGGCCCCTAAATCTTCTCCAACGTAGCCATGGCCATATCTGTTCGCCTAAGAGGATGAGCCAATAGTAGATGATGATGTTGGCGATTCTGACACTGACGATCAAAATTGAGTGCTTTCGTGGGTATACCGTGTGTAACCCTTTTCGGAGTTGTTGAATCAACCATTGAATATGAAATTTGAAGTTTATTCCTCGAAACCTAACAATGGTGAAACTAAAAAAAAAGAGTGAAGAGAAAAGGAAGAATGATAGAGTAATTTAGCGTGAACCGTCTAAAAACTTTATCAATTACCACGAACTTTTGGAGCAAAAAATGTTGAGGATCAATTCTGAGAAATTTATTCCTATAATCTTGTCGTGAGAGAGAGAGAGATCGTGGAGAGAGAAAGAAGAAAAATCTTGCTGTGATTTAAGAGAGAACGTGTGTTAACTGAAAGAAAGGGAGGGAAAAAAATATAAATAGCATATTTCACGCTTATATGGAAGTGTACACAATAAATATATATTTTATTATCAAATATTAAAGGTAGCTATAGATAATAATATTTTAAAATAATTTTGATTTATAATAAATAAGGTGTATACCTTTGCTATATGAGTAAAATTTCCTTATTACATCATTACACCAGTGGGCCCACTGCTTATTATCTTAACCTGTTATGATAATGTGGTACTCGAGAAATTTATATTTGTGACAACTAATTTTTTTCCTCTTCTTTATTTGATCCGATTAAATTTTGGTATGAAGTCAAGATACTTGGATACAAAACTAACTTGGTCATTTAATGGTTCGAAGAAATATAGTAAGCAGTTTATACAAATGAAAAGAAGAACTAATAGTGTATGGGTTAAAACCAACCTTTAGAATATTTAATCCAAAATAGTATAGGTGAAACGGTCCCAAGCCATCGTTTGCCCAAATAATCTAAGAAGCGGCAAAATCTGTGGTCGAAGAGTCAACAAGGGATGAAGCCGAGGAGTCATAATGGGTCGAGGTCGAGGTCGAGTACCTTTGACAGAAGTTATAACGGCTAGTTTTACGATAGAACATTAAAGAGAATATTTTAGTGGATATTTTTCTGTACTTGTACTATTAGGATTTTTAGGAACATGTTCCCTATAAATAGAAAGAAACACAATGATAAGGGACATGTGATATTCATTTGTAAAAGGCAGAATAGCCTCTTAGATACTTGTACTTGTGTCACTTTGTCATCCTGGTCCCTATAATCTACAAAGTTTCATCCAGACACTTTAACTTGATCAAAACTTATATTTTAAACCCCTTTGATCGTTGACCAAGCACATGTGGCAACAAAATGGTTGAGCTGGATAATACGAGTGTAGTTCACGTGGACAACGAGCGTGAATATGATATTTTGAATAAAAAAGAATTAAAATAAGAAGAAAAAAAATCATTAAAATAAAAATGAAAAATAAATTAAAAAGATAAACATAAAATAAGTCAAAAAGAAAAAAACCCGTACGCTTCTTCTTCAACAAACCCCGCAACCCTCATTTTTTTCTCCATGTACGCTTCTTCTTTCCCACCCCACCCCCCTAAAGCACCCCTGCCTCTTCCCTTTTCGTTTTCTTTTCCTTCTATACTGCTGCTTCTTCTTCTTCCCCACTCTTCCCCTCCCCATCCCCCTTCAAACAAAGAAAAATAACTCGATCCCTGAAGTTCCCTTAACCATCTCTGTTTACCTAGAACAAGTCAAAGATATACGAAAAAGGGGCAACGAGTATCAATATACTAAAGAGGCAGCGAGTATTAATTTTTGAGCTGGACGAAAAATGGTCCACCGAACTTCTTCTCCCACTTTTCGATCTAGAAAAAAAAATAATTTTACCTCAATTTTTTTTCTTTATTCATTTTAATTTTATTTCTATAATATAAAAAGGGAAGAATTGGAAGGGGAGGGGAGGCAGAACAAGAGAGAATGAGATGGGCAGGAGGAAGAACACGGGGGGAGAGAGAGTAATCAACGAGGGAGGGGGTTAGGGGATTAATGTTTGAATTTTATTTTTATTTTTATTTTTTGATTTTTGATGTTAATTATTTTTAATCTACCATGTGACATAGCATCTACACATTGTTATTTTTTGACGTGGCAGCTAAAGTGGAAGAGATTGTATTACACGCACTGCAGCATCTTGTCATACGCGTTTATTATACACGATTTGAAGGAGTGTAAGTGTGCAATTGGCAAATTATTAAGTTTGGGGACCAGCATGACAAAGTGACACAAGTATAGGTGTCATTTAGGCTATTCTGCCTATGTAAAATACACTTTGACTTTAGAGATAGAATGGAATCTTATTGCAAGCATACAAACATCACCTTTTCACTAAGATTCTTGTCTACACTTTTCCATTGGATCTGAGAATAACTTGGATATTCAAAAGATTATCTCTCATTCATCATTGTTAGAAAGAACATTCACTCGTTTCATCTTTTCGTGACTCATTTATTCTATTTACTTGAATGTCATTTATTGTTGTTTATCAATATTTAATGCTACATTATTTCTTTTGACTTCTTAAATTTTGTTATGTGTTATCGCTGCCATTAAAATATTCCTACGTAGTATTATTGCACTTCTGAGAACTTTATCTTTGTGATTTTATTGTTAACTAAGATAAACCCTCATTTATTATTCACTCACAAAACGGTACAGTTGAATTTATACGTGGTTTCTAGACAAGTAAGTTAATTCGATCATGAAATAATAAAATAATTGAAGAAATACACAATATGTAGCCTTGAAATGAAGACAAAATAGCAAAAATAGTTATTTCGGGAGCAGGGCTTCCGGGAATAACAACAATGAAATCAAGGAGTAAGAAGATAAAATTGTATAAAGCTTTGAATCGATTATAGCTAAGTTTGCCAGAAAATTCATTCATTTACAATGATAACATAGCTCACTATTTATAGTTGCACATATGGAACAAAGTCCTAGGATCATGCCCTTCTTTAATGTCAATTATGAGGCCATTGAAGAAGGTATAACGGTGAGCATAAATGCCAAATTCTCTGTAACGGGCAGTGCACTAAATGTATTGGAATATTTTCCATTAAATACTATCGGACGCAGGATATTTATTGCATCTTTACAAGTGTCATTCCTTTCGGAGAAAAACGGGACAATTGCCTTAACATAGCATATTTTACTCCGTACATTTATATAAATTTAATTAGTTAAACCAAGATATAAACGAACCACACATGGGGTGTATCGAAAGCTTCGTCTCTTCAGCGCACCAAAAGCCCTTTTTTCATTAGCCGACATCATCTTTTCCACCATAGTGCCTTCCGGCAAAGTCCTATCGGCAACTTATATACATGCATCACAAGGAGGTTCACGAGCCCACATGAGCAACAACAACAAACCGCCACACATTTCACCAGCAACCACTGCGCACCACGCCGTCTTTCGAACCTCCGTCGTGATGACGAATCTTGGCTCGATAAAAGTGATTGTCGCCGCCGTTCCACTGAATCTCCTCCTAATTCTCGAGACATCTTAGAGGAAATCGATTGCAAATGCCGACCACTGCAACTCGCTCTCGTTTCTCCTCAAATATTCATAGCTAAATCCAAAAATATTTGAAGATTTGTAGCTCTCTTGGTTGATATATTAGATGTATTAGCTTTGGTATTTTTGTAGAAGGCTCAATAACCATGGTGTCGACCGCTAAGCTCAAATCTGTTAACTTTCACATGTTTTTTTCATCCATTTTCGTTATTCCTTTATTTTTATAGCCGACATGCTTTGGATTTTTCCAGTTCCTGTTCATTTTACATGTGCTAATCAAAGTCGTTTTTAAGCCTTTTATCTTGGTCTCTTTATATGGAAATTATTCAAATTTCACTGAACACGTGTTTGGGATTTTTCCGGCAATCTCCATTAAATCCGGCAA
This sequence comes from Nicotiana tabacum, assembly GCF_000715075.1. Taxonomy (NCBI): domain Eukaryota; kingdom Viridiplantae; phylum Streptophyta; class Magnoliopsida; order Solanales; family Solanaceae; genus Nicotiana; species Nicotiana tabacum. The sequence continues at coordinate 159,298,477 of NC_134084.1, forward strand.
TGAAAACTAAGACAATAAGGTGGATGATGGTGGACTAGTAGAGATGGGGAGAGAGAGGGAGGGGAAGGTGATGGTGTGTGAAAGAGTAGGAGAAAAAAAGAAAGACAAAAGAATTTTATAAAGAAAAGTTGACCTCTCACGCTCTGAAAAATTGGTGTAATTTACGCACTATGCCACGTCATAAAATTGTGTCTAAACACATATTTTAAATGTAGTTGGAGTATTTAAATGGAATTGATTCAAAATAAAGTGTTTAAGTGAAAAATATGAGCAAATTTAAGAGATTGTCGACGTATTTTGTCTTAATTAAACTAGGTTCAATGTATGGACGGGTCTTTAAACTTGGAAGGAGTGGTATTATTTTCTTCAACTATCACTAATATAAAATATAATGAAATTTAGAATAAAAAACATTATGTTTATGTACTATAAAAATTAGACAAAAGAGAAGTACGGAAACGGGGTGGATGTGGTACTTTGGTCCTTTAACTTCAAGGCGACATTTATTTGACTGTCAACTGTCCCCAGCCTTGTCTCCCAAAAATTCCAAACCCCTCTCCTTCGGTAAGGCATTACGTCATAGTTTACCGTGTGAACGCTTACTCCTCTGCCATGTCATCAAGTATTACCGGGAACCCGACCCGTATGACCGCCACCTCATCTCCAAACCCACCAGAAACCAATATGTCAACTTCATCATCTAAATTCCCACGTGCCCACAAAACTAAACTAAGATAAAACCCGTGTACCAGATGTGTATTACTATAACTCTGCTTATCCACGTTGATCTTTTTCTAATTCCCTCGTATATAAAGCAAAGAAGTTCAAAACCAGAAAACAATCTGAAACCCAAAGACTAAACTTTCAACCTTTTCAAATTTCAAACATGCATTGGTCAACCAAGAGAGCTAAACAAGAGGAAATTGTTTCAGTCAACCATCTAATTTCAAAGCCAAAGTTCACAGATGAACAAGAGTTTTCTATTATGGTTGCTGCTTTGAAAAATGTCATAACAGGTGATACAACACAAGAATTTCAATATATAATTTCATCTTCTTCACCTTCTACGAGCATGTCTAGTTTGGAGCCTCCTCTGTTTCGGGTTCCAACAGAACCAGAGCCATGTCAATTCTGCAAAATAAAAGGGTGTTTAGGTTGCAACTATTTTGGAGCCCCAGTTGCTGCTGCTGATAATAATAACAAGGCCAAGATTGTTGTCAAGAAAAAACAGAAGAAGAATTACAGAGGGGTGAGACAGAGACCGTGGGGAAAATGGGCTGCAGAAATTAGAGATCCAAGAAGGGCAGCTAGAGTATGGCTTGGAACTTTTAATACAGCAGAAGATGCAGCTCGAGCTTATGATAAAGCTGCTATTGAATTTAGAGGTCCTAGAGCTAAGCTTAATTTCTCATTTGCTGATTATACATCAATTCAACAGCAGAATGCAACTACTAGTACTGCATTTTCTATATCCCAGCAACAACAAGAGCCTGTACAGTTAGAGCAGGGAATTAAAACAGATTTTGGTATTGGAAAAGAAGAAGAATTCTGGGATCAATTAATGGCATCGGACAATGAGATTCAAGATTGCTTGAGGATGATGGATTTCAATGGCGACTCTTCTGATTCTGTCGGAGGGAATATTGCTCATAGCTTCTGATAAGGAAAAGAGAAAGACCAACAGAATTTGCCCATGGACTAATTAAGGTTTTGCGTGACCATTCACTTTTATCAAATTTGTGCTATTTAATATTTCTATTTTTAGATGTACTTCATTTTTCTTTTTTTGTTACTGTATCGAGAGGCTGAGTTCAATTGAACCCGTAATTTTTAATGCAGATTGCGAAATATAAATTTATATGTAAAAATTTATTAAAATTGTAATAACTAGTTGATATGAATCCATAATTTTAAAAATAAAATTGGTTCATAATAAGAACCTTAAAAGTTAAACCTATAGAGTTTAAATTCTAGATCTGACTCTAACTGTATCAATCTTAAATACTTATAGGGGCGGATCCAACCTTTTGGTATCGGATTTAACTGAACCCAGTACTTTCAGTGCGGAGTATAAATTTATGTGTAAAAAATTACTAAAATTATGACATGTAATAAATATCAACTCATAACTTTAAAAATATAATTGGTTTGAACCTATAGAATTTTAATTCTGTATCCGCCTCTGAATACTTAGGGACATTACTCCAATCAATTTAGATTTTGTACGAGAATTAATACATTTCGGGCCTAAGAAACTGATGACAGAGAAATCATCTGGCGATTTTAATGGTTGCATATAGGAGTGGCAAACGGGCGGGTCGAATATGGTTCGGGTCGAAAATGAGTAATAAAAACGAATAAATTATCCGATCCGACCCATATTTAATACGAATAAAAAAACGGATTAACCGACGGATAATATGGGTAATCATATTATCTATGACTTCTTGCATATGATCACTTTTAAGAGAATTCTTAGTTTCTCTAACTTGAGGAACCCCAAATTTGAGACTTTACAAATATAAAAGTTAGGCTCATTGGTTATCCATTTTCTAAATGGATAATATGGTTCTTATCCATATTTGATCCATTTTTAAAAAGTTCATTATCCAATTCATTTTTAATGAATAATATGGATGGTTAACTGTTTTCATTTAACCATTTTGCCCCTCTTAGCCGCATCTATACCTACGAACTTCACCACCTCTAATTTGAGTCTTGTGGGGTGCACTTAAGCATGTCACAAACAAAACATAAACAGATTTTTTTGTAATTTCATGGCAAGGCTTATGGGTCAAATTTGGTTACTTGATAGCTCAAATTGACACAAGGTGACCCATAAAAAAAATATAATTTTTAACCCGACTCCTCCAATCTCGATTAAGTGGAGTACATTTTTTCTATGGCTGAAATTTATTGCAGGTCGAGCAGCGGTGGAGTAAAAAATTCAGATAAGGAGAATATCCAAAAATCACTGAGATTTAAACATGTATTTTCTCTTATGTTAATGATATTTTAATTTCTACATATGAGTCAAAGATTATTTTTATCTTATATTTATGCAGTATAATTTTTTGGCGAATAAAATTCAATTTGAATCTCTTTGGTTGCATGTGGCTCTGCTATTGAGGTCAAACAATAGCTATCAAACAGACCCATATGAACAAACTAGCACGTGGACCCTAGTCAACTCTAAGTCTTAGTTATTGGATATTAATACATGTCTTGACATTAGGGGTGTGGTTAGATGATTGAGATCCCTTCACCCTTTAAATATAAGTTTCAGATTTAAATCCTAAAAATAAAAACTTCTTGATATATATAGGGAGCGATTTACTCCCTTAATGCATTACTCAATATGAATTTAAATTAGGCGAGTGAGTGAGCTTCAAATATTAGATGGTTACACAGCTCCCTCTCCAACAGAAGAGCATCTGATAATGCTATCATAGTCCAAGAATACTTCACCCACTCACCTGACATGATCCTAAATATTGACTTGGAGAAGGTTTTTGACAGAATAGAGTGGTCCTTCGTCAAGGAGACCCTCCATGTCTTCAATTATCCCATTGCCACCATTAACCTCATCATGTTTTGTGTTAGTTCATCCTCTATCTCTGTCCTAGTAAATGGGGATCAGACTAAACCCTTCAACCCCACCAGAGGCATTAGACAGAGTGACCCTCTATCACCTTACCTCTTCATTCTGTGTATGGAAATACTCTCTAGGGCTATTGAGAGGAATGTCCAACAAAAGGAGCGGTCCCCTATTAGCATAAGCAAATCTGGTCCTAAGTTATCCCACTTGTTCTTTGCTGACGAACTAATAATCAGAGACACTGCACCACAATCATCAATACTCTCAATTCCTTTAATCAGGCTTCAGGCCAAAAGATCAACCTTAGCAAATCCAGAGTCTTTTTTAGTGCTAACTGCCAACCCCACCAAATGGAGTCCAACTCTAACAGCCTTCATTCAGGCAACAGCCAACTCTGGCAAATACCTAGGGTTCCCTATTTTTCACAAGGGGCCCACCAACAATGATTTTCAATTCATCATAGACAACCTTCACACCAAAATGGTTGGGTGAAAAAAAAAATGCTAAACATGACTGGGAGGACTACCCTAGCAAAAGCTTCACTTAACATTATCCCTAACCATGTCATACAGTGCATCAAACTCCCCTCCAAGTCATCCAAGGAGATTGATAGAATCCAAAAGTACTTCATCCGGGGTACCACCCCTATCGAGAAAAAGATGCATCTTGTCTCTTGTGATACAATCACAAAGCCTAAGGCCTAGGGAGGCCTAGGAATCCAAAAAACAGATCTAAAGAACAAAGCCATTCATTCAGGACTGGCATGGAGGCTCTACCAGAACTCATCTTTCCTCTGGGCAAAAACTCTCATTGCGAAACACTGTAACTGGAGGCATCCTCCAAAAAATCTAAATCAAGTATTTGATAGTGCATCCTCAAAGGGTGGAAAACATGCATTCAGGCCAAAAGATGGGTTCTCCACTCAGGGAACAGAATCAGCTTCATAAATGACCCTTAGATCCCAAATCACCCCTCGATTAGAGCCATGATTGAAGGTCCTCTTAAACAAGAGGACCTGTCCACAACAGTAGCATAAGTTCATAACAATGGGACTTGGGACTTTTCTTCCATCTCTCTAAACATCCCCCCAGTATTAGAAACATCCTCCTAAACACATTCATACCATCCAACCCTATAAAGGAGGACAGAATGATCTAGGAATCACCACCAATGGCATCTTTACCTCAAAGTCAGCCTACTCCCTTCTAGCCAATCTTGCCCAACCAGAATGCACAAACACAAGTAACAACTACTTGTGGATCTGGAAACTAAGAGTATCAAACAAGATCAAATCATTCTTTTGGCTCCTCTTTCATGAAAGATTCGCTACTAGAGATTTCCTCCATCGCATTGGGATTCATCTGGATCCAATGTGCTATTTTTGCAATCATGTAATTAAGACATCTGCCCACATCTTCTTTGAATGCCCCAACATAAAAATATTTTGAGAAAATCTAGCCATGAAAAGTACCAGTAGAACTCAAATCCAGAACATCTCCTTCACTAGCTGGGATTGGCCCATCATATGGGCCTCTCAAAAAAGGAAACCCTTCAATAATGTCATCAATTGGGAAGACCTCATTTTTTTTTTGCTTCTTGCAGATCTGGCTCACCAGGAATAATAATTTGTTCAATAATAAAAAGGACATGGTCAATTATAAATCTGCTTTGGAAAAAGCAATTGAGTATATCACCATCTCGGTGGACAGAACACCCACAAAAGAGAAAACTAACTGGGTCAAATGGACACCCCCTCTAAATAATACCTATAAACTTAACACTGATGGGGATGCAGTTGGGAACCCGGAAAAGGGAGGACTTGGTGGAGTCTTCAGAGATGCAAGCGAAAACTAGGTGCTGGGCTTCATGGGAAGCATGCAACACACTACCAACACACATGCAAAGCTCATGACAGTGCTGAGAGGATTGCAAATTGCTGAAGAAAGGCAGTTAATGCCTCTAGAAATCAACACCGACTCCACGGAGGTAATAAGAATGCTTAACAATGGAAATCCTGTTTTTGACTCACTTATCTTTGAATGCAGGTCAATCATCCAAAGACTAGGAGACGTAGTAGTGAAACACAGCTACAGGGAGACGAACAAAGTTGCTGACATGCTAGCAAAGAAGGGTGCCAAGAAGGAATTTTTTGATAATCTTTTTGTAGCAGCAGTTCCCCCGGTGTTTGCTACTCATATTTTTTAGGCAGATATCACAGGAACTGTTTTCTCAAGATAAGTTCTGGACTGTAATAGTGCTACTTATGCTCATAGCGAGGGGAACTAGTATACCCCCGGTAAACAATGCTATTGTGTTATACCCTAACGTCTAGTATTTTAATTAATGTTTGAAATGCACCTTTTTACCAAAAATGGATGGTTACACAAAAAAAGGTGCCTTGTTAATATACACAAATAACTACTCATGTTGTTTACCGATTACGATCATGTGGTACCCGAGAGATTTTTATTTGTGACGACTAATGTCTTTCTTTTCTTCTTTATTTGATCCAATTAGACGATTAAATTTTGAGACAAATCTAACTTAGTCAGTTAATTCTTGAAAGAAATATATTTAGCAGTTTATTTATACAATTGAAAAAAAGAACTAATAAAATTTGAACTTTGATGTATGTTTCTTCTATTAATTAAACTAGGTATATAATATATATCTGGGTCCTTAAACTTGGTAGTGTTATTTTTTTCAACTATCAGTAATACTTACTCCATTTTAATTTATGTGAACCTGTTTCACTGAGCACGGAGTTAAAAAAATAATTTTTTTTTTGAAATTTGTGTTCCTAAACAAATTAGAAAAAGGTCTAGAGTATTTGTGTGGTTATAAAAACTTCTCATTAATGGTAGAATTGAAAGTTTAATCTAAACTGTTTCCAAATTTAGAAAATGGTCATTCTTTTTGGAACAAACCAAAAAGGAAATAGGTTTCACATAAACTGGAATGAAGGGAGTATAAAATATAATAAAATTTAATATTTTAGACATTATATTTGTTTGAGCAAAAAATATAAACTTTTGGTTAAACTATTTAATTTTATTAATGGAGGGTTAAACTTAGCTAACGATAATAATTCTAGATTTAGAACTTGTCGGCAAGGATAATGTAGGATAAAGTCGGTGGAAGACTAAGGGTAATGCACATTTAATATTCCAAAAGATGTGAGTAATAATGGAGGGGTATAAAGCAATAAATAGCAATAGATGACATAAATATAAATAGGAGAAACGATTCACCCAATAACAAATGAGATGAGTGATTGTTCCTTCTAACAATTATGAATGACTGGCAAATCCTCGAATGTTCAAATTATTCTCGGATTTGATGGAATGATATGGTATGATGTGTGCGAGAATTTTGCAAAAGGTAAAATTTATATCTTTGCTAGAGAGAAAGAATCTTCGCCTGAAAAGTGTTCTTATCAAGTCAATGTTACACGCCCCACACTATTGTCTCATTTTCTATTTATATGAAACATATCCTTAGTAAACCCTAATAGTAAAATGGTAGAGAATATTCTCTTTAATATCTTATTACAAAAACTAGTCGTTATTATTCTGGCCTTGGTGTCGACCTCGACCTTTGTTGACAGACCGGCCACAAATCCTACTACTTCCTGGTCGGCCTCGACCGTATCTTTTTCTTAATTCCATTTTATGCCAAATTCCCTGAGGGTAGATTTTGGCTTATATAGTTAGTCCCTCCATTTATTGAGGCCGATCCCAGACGGCCTCGATGAGCAGACCCTGTTTATCATGGTTGGGAAGTCTAGGCGATCAGGTCGAGTAGTGGCATTTCAGACGAGGTGGTAACATGGCCTTTCGTGAGCCTCAACCTAAGGTGACGCCGATTCAAAGTGATGTCATGACATCATGCTTCATTATTATGCTTTTTTTGATGCCTTGCATCGTTTTTTGTGCCTTTGTCGTTTCGGTTCCTGCGCTGAGTAGTGATGGTTGGATTTCTCGATTCTGGTTCTTGAACTCTTATAAATAAGGATATGAAACCATTTACCTACATTTTGCACCCTTAACATTGAACCTTTGTGTCTTCTTCCCCATTCTTCATTTAGAGTTCTTATCTTCTCAGCTTTATTATTGTGTATCCTCCTTCCTTGATTCTGGTAGTACCAAATGCTCTCAACCTTTATTCACTTGTAACATCCTCTTATTTTAAGGAAAAAAGGAAAAAGATGGTTAACGTATCTTCTAGTTCTGGTAGGGTATCTGACCATGTTCCTTTAGCGGTACGTATGCCTCCCCATGACGATAGTATTTCTGTTGCCATTGAGGATGAGAATTTTCCTACGGTGGAGGAGATAGTTTCTCGTAGTAAGAAAGTTAGATCCAATTTTTGAAGGTGCCCCAGGACGACTCTGAGGTCTCGTTGTCATTGATGAAAGAAACTGAACTCGCTGAGTTCAGGGTAAAGTTCAAAATTTCTGCCCATATCAACCTAATTATAGCGGAGCACGATGTGGTACAAATATACCGCTCTGGATATTGCGCTTTCTATGCATATCCTTTCCACGTCAGCTACTCCTATCCTATTCTCCCATTGGCGAGGAATTCTGGCGTTATTACGGCATTTTCCCGGCCCAACTTTCTCCATACATCTACAAGCTTATCCGCATGCTTACGAAATATGCAAAATTAGCCGGGGTCGGGGTTTCACTTCGTCACTTGATACATCTCTTTGCCCCTAGTTTCCATAAGGGGACGATAAGGCAAACCGTCAGTTTTGGATTAATTATTTTTATGTCAAAACCGAGGACGTGGTGACCAATGCGAGCGATTTCCATGAGGCTTGGAATTATGCCCGTAAGCATCACTTTCTCTTCCTTTTTTTGGATATTAGGCATTTGCATTGCTAGTGTTAGTCGCGTTTTGACATTTTATTCTTCTTTGTATAGCAGAGACCACATCCCATCCTTTGGTCGAAGACATTTATAATTGGGTTTGCCGGGTTTTTCCTCATACAGCGGGGATTCATGAATGGCCAGCCTTCCTCAAGAAGTTGGGGCCTGCGTGTTCTGTGATCGGTAAGTTTACCTATTTACATCTATACTTGTTGTGACTTCCTGGCCGCTTGCTTGTTATTGTCTCGTGTGAGGAATGATGACCTTTAATCTACTTTTTTCAACCCGAGAATCTTCAAGAAGGCCGAGGGCTCCTCCTCCTGCTTATCGTAAGAAGAAAACTACTTCTGCGGAGTCCGCTCTTGTTATGATTGCGGCTAGACCTGCCAATTATCTGCTTCCATTCCACCTTCAACTGCGACTCGATCGACTCAATCATCGATTGCGTCAGCAGCAGAACTCCCAACATCCCCCTTGCATCATTTAATAGATGAAGAAGAAGGTTTGATTTCTTGCAAAAGGAGATCAGTAGACGTCAGTGATAGGATCATCCGAGCTGTGGATTCAATGATGGGTGATCGTGAGCCGGCAACCATCATGCTTGAAGATGATACTGATTTGCCATCTGAGGTCCCGCCATCAGTGGGGGCCATAGAAGGCATACCCCTTCACGATGTCAAGGCTGGAACTGGGGGCCATCTGTGGAAATTCTGGGTGTTGAGCGATGAGATGAGCCGTCGTCTTCGTAGATGACTGACATTCCTTCATTCTGTCGATAGGAGAGATAAGGGTGTTGCAGAGGACGGATATGAAATGGGCTCCAATCTTGATGCCGTCAAAGTGCGGATGATGAGTGAGGGGTTTACCTGAGTTGAAGTGAGGTTGGAAGGGTCCACGTGAACCATTGTGATCCTCATGGATCGGGACCTACTAGTGAACATGGAGAATGTGGTCCCTTCCTTAGGCCCCTTTTCCTCTGACGTAGAGCGCAGAACTCTCGAGGAGCTTGATGATGCTACCCTATCAAGGAGTATAGGCGGCCTCGCCCTTGGGGTAAGCTTTTCGACCTTCCTTTAAAATTTCGTGCTTTGTACTTTATTCTTCCTTGTTGTTAGCCCTTGGTTTTTTAGACTGTGATTTAGGAAATTGAGAGTGCCCGCCGAGAGGAGAGGTGTAAGCGATTTTCCAGAAGATGGAGCAGAAGTATCGTGAGTACCGTAATAAGTACCGCGAGATCTGCATGCGGTTTGGTAAGGGCGACAACTTCTTGGCCCTCCGAGATGAGCTAAAGTAGAAAGCTGACGAGTTAGTAAAAGTCATCGGAAAATGCAACATCCTTAAGGGGTGTTGAGAGATAAAGAAGAAGAGCTCGAGGTGAACAAAGGGGTCGAGAACAATGTGCTGATCTCCAAGCCCAAGTGATCTCACTGAGGCCCGAGCTTGAAGAATGTCTAATCAAGGCGGATACTCTGAGTGGCAAGGTTGCCGAGAAGACATCGGACTTAGAGAAGATAGAATTGTCTCGGGGCCTTCAAGGAAAGTGGAGACTTTGGAGGCCGTAATCCGTGATCTTCATTCTGAGCGGAAGAGTGATTTGGAGACAGCCAGGCTCAGAGAGGAGCAGCTCGATGAGCATATAGGGGAGCTGGAGAAAGAGGCTTCAGGCCTTAATGACCGAGCTGCTGCCCTTGAGGCCGAGAAGGGATAGTTATTGGTCAGACGTCCTCTTCTCATACTTCTGCTTTTTCTGATATTCTGCGGGATCTGTATGAGAAGTGGATCCATGGCGAGGCCCAACTAGATATATTTAGAGATTTGATATAGGTGAAGAAAGTTTCTGAGGTCGACTTTGAGGATACTCGTGCTAAGGCACGTACAGCTCGGATTGCTTGTGGCTATGACCTCGCTACACCGGAGGCCGATGATGACGAGGAGGATGCGGGCATTGATCGAATTGACCAAGATGCCTGGTATGAGGATGAGTATCCCGATGGAGATGGCAATGGCGAAGGCGAAGGCGGAGAGATGGGTAAAGATGGCCTAGGCGATCAGGTAGATAGCGCGGCTGGGTTAGGCGGCGAGTAGTTGATTTTCTTTCTTTTTATTTGTAGACTTGTACATATTTTTGTGGGCATATGTTCTAGCCTTTGTAAAAGAAAATATTTTAAGTATGAAATGCCATTTTCGTTGCTTGTACCAGGTTCTTTTCCTTTTATTCGGGTTTATATGCCTCTTTCTTTTGTTTTGCCTTTTGGTCGCTTTAGGCATAAAAACTTGGTTCATATGTGTTGAATGAGGTCAAAATAGAACTCAGTTTTGATCATGGATGAGGGACAGTAGGTGTCAATTCGAACGTGGTCGAATGTAACCTATACTTGATTAATTCGAGCGAGGTCGAATGTAACCAATAATTAGTTAATTCGAGCGAGGTCGAACGTAACCTTTATTTAACTATGGTCGAGGGCTGAATAGGTGTTAATTCCAACGAGGTTGAATGTAACCTATACATAGTTAATTCAAACGAGGTCGAATGTAACTTTTAATTAATTATGGTCGAGTGCCGAATAGGTGTTAATTCGAACGAGGTCGAATGTAACCTATAGTTAATTATGGCCGAGGGCAGAATAGGTGTCAAATTAAATGAGATCGAATGTAACTAAATACTTAGTTAATTCGAACGAGGTCGAATGTAACTTTTACTTAATTATGGCCAAGGACCGAGTAGGTGTAAATTCGAACGAGATCGAATATAACCTATAGTTAATTATTGTCGAGGGCTGAATAGGTGTTAATTCAAACGAGGTCGAATGTAACCTATACTTAGTTAATTCGAACGAGGTCGAATGTAACTTTTACTTAATTATGGCCGAGGTCCGAATAGGTGTTAATTCGAACGAGGTCGAATGTAACCTAAAGTTAATTATAGCCGAGGGACGAGTAGATGTCAAATCGAACGAGGTCGACTGTAACCTATACTTTGTTAATTCGAACGAGGTCGAATGTAACCTATAGTTAATTATAGCCAATGGCCGAATAGGTATTGAGGCAATGTTGCTTCTGCTATGCATTTGGCAAAAATATGGGAGAACTTCATGCATTTGTGCTTGGTTGATATACTTGGAGAAATTTACATATTTTCCGGGCTGGCATTCCAGTCCCAGTATATCTAGTGTCGGGTGGCATTTCAGTCCCAGCCTATTTAGTCCCTTTATTGGTCGACCTAGAGAAATATATTGAGAGGTTGGGCAATGAACTAACCATCCTGTGCCTCCGTCTGTTCACACTTCAACTTGAAGTGTCCCCCTTGTCGCCTCATTAAAAACCTCCTTGAGAAAACCCAATTGGGACAAAGCTCAAGTGAGAGAAAAAAAAAAGTACGACTTGGAGAACGTTTTTTCTTAAAAGTTGAAGTACTTGAGGTGGGTGACATTCCAGTTGTTTGGTAGTAGTTTTCCTTCCCTTGTTTCTAGCTGGAATGACCCTTTGTTTGCTGTTGCTGTGATTTTGTATGGGCCATCCTAATTTGTTCCCAGTTTGCCTTCCTGCGGGTCTTTGCTTGCATGTGTTTTAGTCTTGAGCATGTAGTCCCCGACTATGAGTGGTCTGACCTTTTCCTTTTTGTTGTAATAGCATTATGCCTGTTATTTTTGGGTGATCATCTTTATGTAGGCCATATCTCTCTGTTCTTCGACTTCGTCGAGATCTTACCTTCTGCTTTAGTTGTTCCTCGGCCCGCTCTCGCGGGAGTATCTCTGACTATGCTCTCTGACTTTGACTGGTATTATTGCATCAGTCCCATAGACTAATGAATAGGGCATCTCTCCTGTGCTCGTCTTTGGCATTGTTCGGTAGGCCCAAAGTACTTCTGGTAGTAACTCCGACCATAGTCCCTTGGCGTCCTCAAGATTTTTCTTCATGATGTTCAATATTGATTTATTGGAGGATTACACTTGCCCGTTTCCCGCAGGGTGATACGGTTTTGAGAGTATTCTTTTGATATGCCACTTCTCAAAAAATTCAGCGACTTTCTTTCCTGTAAATTGGGGTCCGCTGTCGCAACTAATCTTTTTGGGGAGGCTGAAGCAACATACAATATTTTTCCATATAAAGGTGATCACTTCATGGTCGCGTATTTGGACGAATGCTCCCGCCTCTTCCTATTTAGAAAAATATTCAGTTAAAACCAAAAGAAATCATACGTTACCTGGCCCCACGGAGAGGGGGCCGACGATGTCTATTCCTCACTTGATGAACAACCAACGGGAAGTGACTGAGTGGAGGTGCTCGCTCGCTTGGTGGATCATTGGGGCATATTTTTGGCATTGCTCATATTTTTTCACTAAATATGTGGCCTCTTTTTTCCTAGTGGGCCAATGGTAACCTACTCGTATGAGACATCTAACTAGAGCTCGATTGCCGGAATGAGCTCCGCAATGGCCTTTGTGGACTTATTCAAGGACGTGCCGCCTCTAATTCAGGCTTAAGAATTTTTCCAGGACCACTATACGACCTCTTGTATAGGTCATTGTGAATGATTATGTACCTGGCTGCTTGCATCCGAAGTTTCTTGGCTTCTTTTTTATCACCTGGGAGTATGCCATCCTACAAATATGTGACAATACGGTTGCGCCAACCCTAAGTTACGTTTATGGTCCTTACCTCAATTTGATTTATCAATGAGTGGAGGACTCTGACCATGTTTCTTTCTCCGATTATATTATTGGTGGCTACTGCTAATTTGGCGAGGTCGTCTGCTTCTATGTTTTGTGCTCAAGGAATCTGGTCGAGCTAACATTCATCGAGCTCGGGCATCAACTTACACATCTCGGCATGGTATTTTTATAACCCTTGATCTTTGATCTGGATAGTCCATGTGACTTGGTTGACGTTGAGTTGAGAGTCATAGCGTAGTCTAACCTTTCTTGCCCCATACTTGAGTGCTAGCCTCAATCCTGCAATCACGACCTCATACTCGGCCTTGTTGTTAGTCATGTTCGGGCACCTTATGGACTGGCAAATCACTTCGCCTGTTAAGACTTCAAGTATGAGTCCAGTCTAGACCCTGACACGTTAGAAGTGCCGTCGGTATACAAGATCCATAGATCTTGTGTTTGGAGAGAAGTGCGGGCGGCTTCTTTTTCGACTTTGGGAATTATTTTTGCACTGAAGACAGTGACGAAGTCAGTAAGGACTTGTGACTTCATCGTCGTTCGCGGTTGATAAGTGATATCATGCTCGCTCAATTCTATGGCCCATTTGGCTAACCTTATCGATAACTCGGGTTTATGCAAAATACTTCTCAAGAGAAAAGTCGTGACTACCGAGATAGGGTGGCACTAGAAGTAGGGTCTAAGCTTTCGTGAAGCTACGACCAAGGCCAGGGCCAATTTTTCGAGGTAGGGGTACCTCATCTCGGCGTCGACTACCGTTTTGCTAATGTAATAGATGGGAGATTGCGTATCTTTATTTTCTCGAACTAGGACTGCACTCACATCTACTTCAGACACAGCGAGGTAGACCAGGAGGCACTCCCTAGGTTCTGGTTTTGAAAGTAGTAGTAGCGACGACAAGTAAGCCTTTAACTCTTTCAGGGTTTGGATGCACTCATAGGTCCATTAAGATTTTGTTATCCTTCTTGAGTACGCCGAAGAATTTGTGGCACCTATTGGACAATCGCGAGATAAAGCTTGAAAAGGCATCGATGTGGCCAGCCAACCTCTGAACCTGTTTTTTAGTAGTTTAAGTGCTCTGGTATCCCTTCGATGGCTTTGATTTGGTCGGGGTTGACCTCGATGCCTCGCTGTGACACTAGGAAACCCAAGAATTTTCCTAATACCACACCAAATGCACACTTTTCGGGGTTTAGTTTCATTCCATATTGCGTGAGTATGTCGAAGGTTTCTCTCAAGTGAACGATGTGATCTTCTTTTCTTTTGGACTTGACCAGCATGTCATCTATGTAGACTTCCATTGTCTTGCCGAGTTGGTCCTTAAACATTTTTGCTACCAACCATTGGTACATTGCCCCTGTATTAGTCTGAAAGACATGACTTTGTAGTAGTACGTTCTTTGATGGGTGATGAAAGTGGTTTTTTCGTGATCCTCCTCTTCCCCGAGGATCTGATTGTAACCTGAGTAGGAGTCCAAAAAACTCAGCAGTTCGTGTCCGGTTGTTGCGTCGATGAGTTGATCGATATGAGGTAATAGGAATGAATCTTTGGGGGAATGCTTTATTTAAATCTGTAAAATCTACGCACATTTGCCATTTCCCATTTTTCTTTTTCACCATGACCACATTGGCGACCCATTGTGGTATTTTGACTCTCTAATGGAGACGTTTTCCAATAACTTTTCAATTTTCTCGCGTATTGCATCATTTATCGCAAAGTTGAACTTACACCTAACCTACCTCACCGGGATGTGGAACAGGTTGATGTTCAATTTGTGTGTAGCGATCTCCTTCGGGATACCTGGCATATAAAAGCAAACAAGTCTGTGTTAGTAGTTAAGAATTGACGGAATTTACCTGGTTCTTGAAGCTTGCAGCCGATGTAAGCTTTCTTGCTATGGTCGTTTCCATCTAGTTGGAAGGGGTCGAGAAATTCTATGGCGATTCCGGCTTCCACCGTTTTAGGGTCTCTGATGACGTCTTCTCATTTATCGCAGCTCGACCTTGGCCCTATTAATTGATATGCCTCTTTTGCTTTACCTTTCATTTGTTAAGTGGTCGTACAATATAGGGTGATGTGGTAGCATTCTTGAGATGTGCGTTGTTCTCCTCGTTTGTTGAATATTCCCTATGAGGTTGGAAATTTAATGACTTGGTACAAGCTGGAGGGGACGACTTTCATGGCGTGTATCCATGGTCAGCCTATGATGGCATAGTCCCTGGTTTCTCTCAGTCACCCCCAGGTCAGTATTTATCCTGCTCCCTGATCGGGTCCAACCCTACACCACTACAGAGTGGCAAGAGCGGTCAATGCAGCTTTTACTTGAGAAGGTCGGGATCGAATCCACAGGGAGCTAATACAATGTTTGGAGTTGGATTCCTATCTAACTTAGCAGTGTGTAGTGCTCTTGATTACACTTCCAATCATGTTTGTTTGTTTGTTACTTCTAATTTTATACTAATGATGTACGAAATTAAGTTAAGTATATATGTTTGTAGGGTTTTCTAAATGGGTAAAGAGGCACTAGGGAAGTAACTTACTCCTAGGTGAGTATCTAACAGGATCTAGAACTCAGGGCAATAATGTTATAGTTGGGATCATGATATAGCCAATGCATGAAGTTACTCACTCTACACCTCTCGGTAGTAAGAGTGACCTTGCCCTAATTAGCTTTCTCAAGACCAATTGGGTGTTCAATTTGTGCAAGCAATGTTGACTCAAGTCAAATATTACTATCTCTAGGTTTGACCTTTTAATTGAGGCTATCAATCTCTTGAATACACCCTAATTCTTTGTTGGCCTGAAATTCCTAGACTTAGTCTCTCTTTCTCAAGAAGAGCCTAAGTCAAAAAGGCACAAATTAGTATTTGCAACCACTAATTCAACATAGAAAACATAAATCAGGCCAAATAACAATCACCCATAAACATCTAAGCCCTAAAATAAAAGACCCATTAAATACCCACACTAAGGTTGAGCCACAACCCTAGCTAATGAGTTTAACTTCTCATAACTGAAGAAGAAATCATATATTGAGATGGAGAATAATCCATAAATTGTAATTACAAGATAAGATACTAAGATTAATTGCTAAGTAAGCTACAAAATTACTCAAAATGAGAAAAATTCACTGTTCACGTGCTCACTACTGATAAGATGGCCTAAAAATATGAAAAGAAAGTATTTATACACAATTAAATTTTTCGAAAAAAAGCCCCTGACGGAGGTACCACTGACAGCAAAAAATGGACCGCTGCAGTGGTGAGGCTACCGCGGCCGCGATAAATCAACCGCGGACCGCGGTCTTCAGCTTTTGCTCAAACTCCAGGCTATTTGAACTCCTCCACCATGGACCGCAGTAAAAGGATTGCTGTCGCGGTAGGGGTACCGCGATCGCATAAAATCATCGCGGACCGTGGTAGCTTGAAATGCCTTAACTAATATGTCTCTGAACCTTGCCACCACGGACCGCAATAAAAGGACCGCGATCATGGTGAATCTTTTGCGGCTGCGGTGGATTTTCCGTTGTAGCACTACTTTGACTTGGTTTGAACTTGTGCAGGTTTCACTCCTTTTTGCGCTCGTTATGATATCCTTATCTCCTTTTGACCAAACACTACAAACAAGCACAATAAGTTAGCTTTTGGGGAATACTTGTACACATTTTAGTCCAAAACTCAAGCAAAAAGGAGCATAAACTAGATTAAAATCCCTAGTTATCAACTCCCCCAAACTTAAGCTTTTGCTTATCCTCAAGCAAATAAAGTAATTCTCACCTCCTCAAGATAATAGAAAAGAAAATGCAGTTGTTCTCAAGTAACCTCATCAAGAATCAATTGGGACTAACAATTACCCTCAACTCAAATGAATTATCAACACTACACAACCTTTTAACCATGGCTATAGTGCGACACAAAAGCATCAAGAGTTGACTCAACTCATCAAGGAAACTTTTTCTGTTACATTGGTCGTTGTGGAACCCAAACGCATACTCCTTAACTCTATATAAGCAAACCTCACTTTTAGATTGTAGCACTTAGAACGAGGATTGTAGAAAATACACTCATCTCTCTTAAGGGAAGGTCACAAGTCCGACTCTAAGTACCATAAGCTTGCCCCTTATATGAGTCACCACTAATGTAAGCTTACTCAACTCAAGATCATATAGGGATTTTGTGGGAATGTAATGAAGGCTTTTGGTTCAAGGTAGGATATATTGGTCTAAGAAGATTTCATCTTCCCTTAAGCACTTCATTTGCTTCATTTTGGCACACATTTTCTTGACTTTTTGAGTCATTTACTTCTTCTTTAGGGGCTAGAGAGACACACTGTCACTCTTTCTTGTTCATTTCAATTATTTTTCTCCTTTTTAATCTCTCCATGCCTTTCATCTTTTTCTTTTGTTGAAACCCTTCATTTCTTCTACATTGTTCATTTTCTTTTTGAATTTTTGGCTTTTCTTTCTTTTTCTTTTTCTTCGCCTTTCCTTTTCTTCATTTTGTACCTTTTATCACTTTTGCATTTCTCATCTCTCCCCCCAAACTTATGTTTTTACCTTGTGCTAAGGAAAGATAGGGTGCCAAGAGAGGATCATTTTAGAACGGATAAATGTTTGTATCATGGTTATTGAAAGAATAAGGGCTAAGGCTCAACATGGTTGACTAGGGATAACATCATTGTAGGCTATGGATGTTTTCAAGTTTCAATTAGGATCAAGGAGAGCCTATAATCACTTCTCAAGTCGAGCTACACTTAGAATTTCACTTAGGCAAACATTCTGGGCAAGTTCTAGACTCATTGGCAAGGGACTTGGACTTGCAAATCAATACCTCACCACACAAGCTATAGGATTGCTAAAGAAATAGAGTCGGGGGCCCACAACAACCTTAGCTAAGATTTGAGCAACACAAATAGTTCCGAGAAACCACTCGATGGTTGTTAAGCCAACACAAGAGTCTCAAGGTCACAACTAGCACCATCCTATATACAACAATTTGTTTTTAACCATAAGGTCAAAGGTAAATGTGTTAGGCCCAAGTGAAGCTTTTCCTAAGGCACCATTGCTTACTAACTACTATTTACACAAAAACAAAAAGAAAAAATAGACTCAAATCTTAAGAAGGTTGTCATGCTATCCATCATCGAGAAGAGCCACCCGGTTCACACAAACTCCACCATTGAAAAGAACCGTGTCATTAAGAAAACTAAAGGCTTATTGATCATTGAAACTTGAGAAATAAGAAGCTACGAACCAAAAAAGAAGCTATCAAATGAAATAAAAAGCTATACTATTAAGGAAATTTCAAAAGAAACTATAAAGTAAAATGCGGAAAGTAAACTAAATATGTACAGAAGGGGGGTTTAGATGAATATACATAAGAAGGGATGAATATATACATGAGAGTAACTTTTATATACAGACCAAACTAGAACAATAATGGAACGTAAAATGAAAGGTAAAGTTATATACATACCAAAAATGAAAAATAAGCATAAAGAAAGAAAATAGTGTCATAATTACAGTCCAACTATCAAATCAAAGTACCAAATCAAAAATCCAAGTAGGTCCACCCCCTAAAATAAAATCTAGCATTGTCCTCAATGCTAACTAACCAAAAATAAGCTCAAAAAGAAAGATAGAGAGTGAAGAAAACTACCTATGAATCCTCCGTCTACATAGGGTCCTGTGGTAGCATGGGCTCCTATGATTGTGTGGGGTCATATGGTAGCACGGGATCCTGTGGCTGGGCACCTAGATCATCTGTCCCGGGGGGCCTATGGCTGGCCAGAAGTAGCACCCTCCGTCTCCTCCAACTCAATCTCAACATCATCTACCTGAGGGATCATCCTCCTCCTCCTCTTTGGTGCTCTCTCAATCTTCTGCTCCGGAACCTGCTGTGTCTGAGCTGCTAGAGGCTGATCATACAATAGTAGCTCCAAAGGCAAATGGTCAGTTGCCTTCATCTTCTCCACTTCTCCTCTCAATTCCTTAACCGCCTCATTCGATTCCCGTGTATACTTCAACTTCTTTGTGTATTTGCTCAGCTCCTTCAGTGTTTTCCCTTGTTCAGCAAGAGCATCCATTATCAGCTTTTGGTTATCACTGAGCATCTTCTAGTTGTCCAGAAGCTCCTTGGGAGTCTCCTCTACCGAAGCTGGCATTTGTGGCTGTGAGGGTAATAACTGCACTGCCACTGAACTAGAAAGTACAGACAGCTTAGAAGTTGTTGCCTGCATCCGGTTGCTGATACTAGAGAGTGTTTGGTTCAATCTGTGGGAAGTCAATGGGTATGCTGAGGAGGATGGAATATCTGGAGGGGTAGAAGTATATGGTTCGGAGGTAGACTCTAGTATGGCTGTGGGAGGCTGAGAAGAAGTGATTACTACTATTGGCTCTTCAGACTGGCCAGTAGAAGTAGTGGCTTTGCCTTTAGGATCTTTGGCTTTGGGGTTGTCATCGGCCTTAAGGCTGTACCATAAAAAGGGCATCTTGGGTTTCACCTTTACGTCAAAGTTCCTTTTCTCTACATCCTGGTCTTCCAAATACATTGTAAGGAAATTCGGGAAGGGGTATGATCCGTCACCCTCATTGACCACCCTAGTGATCACCCTAGACATGACATTCCCGACATTGATCAAGAACCCCACCATAATAGCCACCACCAATAGCGCCTGGGAGACCGACATAGAGTTTTCATGGGTAGTTGGGTCCAGCCTGCTGCATACAAAAGTCTCCCACCCCTTCGCCTCAAAGTTTAGGGTTTACCTCAAAATTGCAACTCCTAATGTCAACCATGCTGGGGTGGTGCCCGGGAGAGCCAAATATGATGCTAACCATGGACAGGCTACCTCATCAAGTGCCAATTTCTCCAAGTACAATGATTCATCTTCCTCATTAAAGCCCAGATACTCATTTATTGTCTTCCTATCATACTTCACTTTCAAGTTTCGCACTTTAGTTACTTTGGTATTCCTCTTGATATGAGAGGCATTAGCGTAAAACTCTTTGACTAAGTGTTCGTTTGCCTCTAACACCCTACTGGTGAAGTAATCCCACCCAACTCGTTCATTGAATTGTTGTTTCATGTTAGGGTTGTGTGGAAAGAGATCCCTCTCTATGAATTAGCACCCAACAATAAGCGACCTTAGAGGCTACCATTCACAGAACTTGTGATAAGCAAGCTCACTGACGAATTATTTTTTCCATACCTCAGGGTTTCTAGTTCTCTCCATACCCCTGGTTTGGGGCACACCCCCTCACTTTTCATCCGGTACCCCAGCATCTACATCCTGTCTAGGTAACGAAGGTGTAGGTGAGGTTGAACTATCACGGCTCTCAGCTGAACCCTCAGACGACTCAAAAGAAATCTGAACTGAAGCATGAGCAGTAGGAGAGGCTGGAGGTATAGGCAAATCTCTCAAACGATGTCTCTCCGGGAAGTTAGGTACATACTCCGGTACTGAATCAGATTCAGATGCCTCCCGGGAGGGTAAGTACTCACTTCCCTCAGAATGGGAATAGCTTTATCTGCAACTTTGATGAGTTTTCTAGTTTCCCCAATTACTTTCCGAACTACTGGGTTCAATTTGATCATGCCTCGTCCCCTACCCCAGGAGGACTCTGCTCTACCATTTTGTTTGTCACTACCTCCTCTAAATTTAACCATTGTCTGCAAGTATATCAGGTGAACTTGTTAGTGCAAAGACTGGAAGAAGTAGTGCAGAAAAATAGTTGACAGTGTAAAGAAAAACTGTAGACCGCCGTCCGCAAAAAATGCACTGCGGTAGCAAAGGTTGTACCGCGGACCGCAAAAAATCAACCGCGGATCGCGGAGAGGTGGGACTCAGACTACCCACTCTCTGATTCAATGCCACCGCGGACCGCAAAAAATCGAGCGCGACCGCGGTAAGTGCACCATGGACCGCAAAAAATACCATCGCGGACCGCGAATATCACGACTTAAAAATATCTCAAAAGATAGGTGACCGCGGACTGCAGAAAAACAACCACGAACCTCAACGGTCAAATTTGGGCTCGGCATCTAGGGTTTCCAATTTTTCGTGCATTTTCGCATTAGTCAATATATTATCAACCCACTAGGTAGTTAATCACCATTTTGACTAATTAAAACTTAATCTAATTAACACTATGAAACCCTAAGTTAAAATTGAAAGAAAAAGGAAAAAGAAAAAGTAATAACTGTCAAATTAAAAGAAAAAATAAAAATAAAATTAAAGACTAAGGATAGATTTGAATTACGAGAAGTGAGATGCAATACAGATGAAGTTCAGTTCTTATGTTGTGCAAATTAGGGCGTGAGTGAACAATAGTCTATAGTGATTGAAAGTGCAAAGGGCGAAAAGTGGTAAAGGGGGCCCTGAGGTCCTATTTATAGACAATCCCTGGGACCCACTTATTCTTACCTACCACGACCGCGATAAATGCACCGCGGACCGCGGTTGTGTAACTCAGAAGGGCTGTTGCTTTGAGACCACCGCAGACTGCAAAAAAATGCTTTGCGACAGCGGTAAACTACTGCGGTCCGCAAAAAATGCATTGTGACAGCGGTTGAAACTTCAGAGAGCCTCTATTTTTGACCTTTTAGTACCGCTGACCGCAATCGAAATCCGCCCCCACGATAAGGCCACCGCGGATCGCGAAAAATGGAGCGCGACCGCGGTCCAAACTTCAGAGAGTGATATATTTTTTCAGCTTAGTCCTGCACTGCATCAAACATCCCTATACACATCTCACAACCAGTTAGTTCAAAAGCAAATCCTACACTTAGAATAAAATCAAAGAAAAACAAAAACAAAAACACCTGGGTTGCCTCTCAAGAAGCGCCTGATTTAACGTTACGGCACAACGCAGGTTACCATCAATCACTTGAGATAGATCATTGCCACCATGTGGATGTCATCAAACTTGCCCTCTTGATCTCCCAATTGGAGACTTCAACTTGCCCACTAGCTTAAGGATGGTAAGGGGTAGAAACCTTGTGATTGACACCATACTTTTCAAGTAAAGTGTCAAATGCCTTATTGCAAAAAAAGAGACCCTCCATCACTAATGATTGCTCTAGGAGTGCCAAACCGAGTAAAGATACTCTTCTTAAGAAAGGCCGCAACACTCTGGGCCTCGTTGTTGGATAAAGCCACGACCTTAACCCACTTTTAAACATAATCAACGACCAAAAGAATATACGTGTTGCCACAAGATCTTACAAACGGACCCATAAAATCAATGCCCCACACATCAAATATGTCAACCTCGAGGATAGTGGTGAGAGGCATCTCATCCTTCTTTGAAATTACACCCGCTCTTTGACATTCATCACATTTCTTCACTAGTTCACTTGCATCCTTGTACAATGTGGGCCAATAAAAACCACAACTCAACACCTTTGAAGCTATCCTCGCCCCACCATGATGACCACCGTAAGGAGAGGAATGACAAGCATCCAGAATACTCAATTGCTCCTCATTCGGAACACGTCTCCGGATCACACCATCATTATAGATTTTGAACAAGTACGGCCCATCCCAGTATTAGTCTAAGCTATCCCGTTTAAACTTCTTCCTTTGGTTAGAAGAGAGCTCATACGGCACAATACTGGTTACAAGGAAATTGGCAATATCCGCAAACCAGGGCATATTGTTCACAGACACAGAGAGCAGTTGCTTATCAGGAAATGAATAATTAATCTTGAGGCCATCACGAGGCCTCCCCTTCTCCTCCAAGCGGGACATATGGTCCACCACTTGGTTTCCACACCCTTTCCGGTCCACAATCTCCAAATCAAACTCTTGAAGTAATAAGACCCATCTCATCAACCGAGTTTTGGAATCCTTTTTCATCATCAAGTAGCAGAATGTAGCATAGTTGGTATGAACTATCACCTTAGCACCCATGAGATAAGGCGTAAAATTCTCCATTGCAAACACAATAGCCAACAACTCTTTTTCCATCACCGTGTAATTCACTTGAGCATCATTCATTATTTTTCTTGCATAATACACCGGGTAAAACATCTTATTCACTCTTTGACCCAAACCGCTCCTACCGCAACATCGCTTGCGTTACACATGAGCTCAAAAGGTAATCTCCAATTGGGTGCGGTAATAATGGGAGTTGTTGCCAATTTGTACTTGAGGAGTTCAAAAGCCTTCATACATTCTTCATTGAACGCGAACTTGGCATCTTTTTTCAATAACTTGCACAAGGGGTTCACTACCTTAGAAAAGTCTTTGATGAATCTTCGGTAGAAACTTGCATGCCCAAGAAAACTTCTAACCCCTTTGACTGATATAGGAGGAGGAAGCTTTGAGATCACTTCAATTTTAGCCTTGTCCACCTCTATGCCATGCTTTGAGATCCTATGGCCGAGGACAATGCCCTCCTCGACCATAAAGTGGCATTTTTTCCAGTTAAGCACAAGATTGGTCTCTTCACACTGGGCCAATACCTTGTCAAGATTCTTTAAACATTCATCAAATGAGTCACCCACAACACTGAAGTCATCCATGGACACCTCCAAAATGTCCTCCACTATGTCGGTAAATATGACCATCATACACCACTGGAATGTAGGCGCTGCATTACACAACCCAAATGGCATCCTAGAAAAGGCAAAGGTACCATACAGACACGTGAAGGTGGTTTTCTCCTAATTTTTTGGGGCAATCAAAATCTGGTTGTACCTAGAGTACCCATCAAAGAAACAGTAGAAGGCACGCCCAGCAAGTCTATCTAGCATCTGGTCAAGAAAAGGCAACGGAAAGTGATCCTTATGGGTCACTTTATTCAACTTGCGGTAGTCCATGCACACCCTCCATACGGTGATAGTCCTGGTGGGAATCAACTCATTTTGCGTATTGTTAACCACGGTCATACCACCCTTCTTCGACACACATTGCACCAGCGAAGTCCAAGAACTATCCGAGATGGGATACACAACCCCTGCATCCAACCACTTGATTACATCCTTTTTCATAACTTCTTGCATAGCCTCATTCAACCTCCTCTGATGTTCCACGGAGGGCTTGGCATCTTCCTCAAGAATAATCTTGTGCATGCAAAAGGCGGGGCTTATCCCCAGATATCATCTAAAGTCCATCCAATTGCCTTCTTCTATTTTTGGAGCACCACTAATGTGGCATCTACTTGTATGTTAGTAAGACAAGACGAAAGAATAACTGGCAAAGTTGAACTAGGGCCTAAGAATTCATACCTGAGGTGTGGAGGCAACGACTTCAACTCTAGCACGAGAGGTTCCTCGATTGAGGGCTTTGTTAATGGAGTCTTCATATTCTCAAGATCCAAAGAGAGCTTTCGAGGCTCATAAGAGTAAGAGCCCATTCCATGTAAAACATTGACACACTCCACTTGGCCTTCATCCTCATTTACATCAAGATTCAACAATACCGCTTCTAGAAGGTCCTCACATTGATCATTGCACTAGTATCATCAACTATCATTGCCGTGACAAGATCCACGAAAGAGCACACTTCGGTACTGTTGGGCTGCTTCATTGACTTGCACACATGAACGACCACTTTTTCATCACCCACCCGGAAGGTGAGTTCCCCTTCTTCCACATCAACTAAGGCCTTCCTAATTTCAAGGAAAGGTCTTCCCAATATGATCGGAACTTCATAATCAACCTCACAATCCAAGATCACAAAATTAACTGGCAAAATGAACTTGTCCACCCGAACAAGAACATCATCTACAATACCAAGCGGCCTCTTCATAGTTCTATACGCCATTTGTAACTTCATTGAAGTAGACCTCGGTTTCCCAATACCCAAAGTTTTGAACACGGAGTAAGGCATCAAATTGATACTTGCACCCAAATCGCACAATGCCTTTGCAAAATTAGCGCTCCCAATGGTACATGGGATGGTGAAAGCGTCGGGATCTTCAAGCTTTGGAGACATCGAGTGCACAATTGCACTAACTTGGTGAGTTGTCTTGATGGTATCACAGTCCATGGAGCTCTTCTTAGTCACCAAGTCTTTCATGAACTTAGCATAACCCGGCATTTGCTCAAGAGCTTCCACCAAAGGAATATTGATTGATAAACTCTTTATCATGTCAATAAATTTTCTAAATTGGTTCTCATTCTTTTGCTTTGCAAGCCTTTGAGGGTAAGGTGGAAGAGGCCTTGGCAAGGGAGCCTTAGACTTGGGTACTATCATTTTCGATATGTCTATTACGTGTTCCCTAGATAGGTTCACGTTAACTTGGGTCTCTACCTCATCATCATGAACATCAATCCTCACTTCCACATTCACATTCTCTTCTCTCACTTGCTCATCAACTAAAGGAACATCATCATCTTGCACTTGAATCTCATCACTCACAATTTCCTTTTGCTTAGAGGTATTCACATTACCACCTCGACCACTTCTTGTAATCACCGTCATAGCATGCCCGGTGTTGTTCCCACCCTTCGGTTTACTACCATATCACTAGATAGAGCCCCCTTAAGGCGAGTATTTAAAGACTGTGAAATCTGGCCAAGTTGAACCTCCAAATTCGGATTGAAGTATTGTGGGATGCCAACTGGGCATCGGAGTCGATGTTCTTCTTCATCATTTGTTCAAACATTATCTCGATCCTTCCAATCTCATTGTTTTACGAGCTAGGACCTTGGGGCAGAAATGAAGGTGGGTTGTTTGGTTGTTGATACATCGAAGACCTTTGAAAGCCTTGCCCCCGATTCCCTTGATTGCCATTATTCCAACCCCCTTGGTTGTTGTTTCCTCCCCAATTGTTGTTGTTGCCACTCCAGTTACCCTAATTATTCTGGTTGCCCCAATTTTGATTGTTGTTCTCCTAGTTGCTATTGCCTTGTTGGTTTTTATTCCCCCAATTTCCTTGGGATCTCCATTGTTGTTGTTGATTAGGAGCATTGCCCTTTTGTCCTTGGTAATTGTTCATATATTGTACTTCTTCATTTTGCTCATCATAGCTCTCATCTTGATTGAAACCACCACTACCTTGGTCATATTGATCCGGACTACCTTGACCTTGTTGGCCTCTTTGTTGCCTCTTTTTGACCAACATGTTGACACCCTCTATAGCATTTACTTGTTTAGGAGATTGAACCTGTTGCAATTGAGCTTTCGCTAACTGGTTCATTGTGGTAGTTAACTCTGTTATTACCTAGCCATGATCATGGTGCTCTTTGTGCAAGTGGATGACAGTGGGGTCACCTTGTGACACATTGGCTCGACTTTACCAAGCTGAGGAAGTATCTGCCATCTCATCCAATATCTCACACACTTGATCATAAGGTGTGTTCATAAAATTTCCCCTGCTAGCTTGTTCACTACACACTGATTGGTTGCGTTAATGCCACGGTAGAATGTCTGCTGAATCATTGCTTCGGTCTTGTCATTATTGGGGCATTCTTTTACCATTGTCCGATATCTCTCCCAGATCTCATGAAGTGGTTCATTAGGTTTCTGTTTGAAGGCCAAAATCTCATCTCTCAAAGTTTCCATATGCCCCGGCAAGAAAAACTTTGTTATAAACTTGTCCGCCAACTCATCCCAAGTAGTGATGGAATGGTTGGGAAGCCTTTCAAGCCAGTCCAAAGCTTCCCCTTTAAGTGAAAAAGGGAACAATCTCAACCGAAGTGCATCCTCTGAAACATTGGTTTGCTTGCTTCCCCAACAGGTATCCATGAAGCTTTTAAGATGTTTGTAAGCATTCTGATGGGGAGCACCTGTGAAATACCATCGCTGCTCCAACAAAGTCAACATCACATTTGAATTTTGGAAATTGCCCACCCGGATCCGAGGTGGGACAATTGTACTAGCATATCCTTGGTTTGGAAGCACCCGAGAGCCACTCTTAGAGGTGGAGGAGGAGGGTCTAAAACATTATCATTGGCCTGGCGGCCTCTCTTTTGAGCTTGAGATACTATAGGTACCTCATCATCAATATTGTCATCTACCTCCTCCCCCGGAATAGCATTTCTAAGAGGGTCATTGTTATTGTTCTCCATTTTGTACCTGGATTGGCGACACACACAAATTAGTACCACAGAAGGAAAGAAAAACAAGACACAAAACTATTTAGATAGATAGCCAAAATAGTTAGCTCCCCGGCAACGATGCCAAAAAGTGATCGGGTACAACCCTACACCACTACAGAGTGGAAAGAGCGGTCAATGCAGCCTTTACCTGAGAAGGTTGGGATCGAATCCACAGGGAGCTAATACAATGTTTGGAGTTGGATTCCTATCTAACTTAGCAGTGTGTAGTGCTATTGATTACACTTCCAATCATGTTTGTTTGTTTGTTACTTCCAATTTTATACTAATGATGTATGAAATTAAGCTAAGTATATATGTTTTTAGGGTTTTCTAAATGGGTAAAAAGACACTAGGGAAGTGACTTACTCCTAGGTGAGTATCTAACAGGATCTAGAGCTCAGGGCAATAATGTTATAGTTGGGATCATGATATAGCCAATGCACGAAGTTACTCACTCTACACCTCTCGGTAGTAAGAGTGACCTTGCCCTAATTTGATTTCTCAAGCCCAATTGGGTGTTCAATTTGTGCAAGCAATGTTGGCTCAAGTTGGGTATTACTATCTCTAGGTTTAACTCTTTAATTGGGGCTATTAATCTCTTGAATACACCCCAATTCCTTGTTGGCCTGAAATTCCTAGACTTAGACTTTCTTTCTCAAGAAGAGTCTAATTCAAAAAGGCACAAATTAGTATTTGCAACCACCCATTCAACATAGAAAGCACAAATTAGGCCAAATAACAATCACTCATAAACATCTAAGCCCTAAAATAAAAGACCCATTAAATACCCACATTAGGGTTGAGCCACAACCTTAGCTAATGGGTTTAGCTACTCATAATTGAAGATAAAATCATAGATTGAGATGAAAAATAATCCATAAATTGTAATTACAAGATAAGATACTAAGATTAATTGCTAAGTAAGCTACAAAATTACTCAAAATAGGAAAAGTCACCGTTCACGTGCTCACTACTGATAAGATGACCTAAAAATCTAAAAAGAAAGTATTTATACATAGCTAAATTTTCCGGATAAAAATGCCCCTAACGGAGGTACCGCTGCAGCGATGAATGGACCGCTGCAGTGGTGAGGCTACCGCCGACCGCAGTCTTCAGCTTTTGCTCAAACTCCAGGCTCTCTGAACTCCTCCACCATGGACCACAGTAAAAGGACCGATGTCGCTGTAAGGGTACCACGGTCGCATAAAATCATCGCAGACCACGGTAACTTGAAATGCCTCAACTGGTATCTCTTTGAACCTTTCCACCGCGGAACGCAATAAAAGGATCACGGTCGCGGTTAGTCTTCTGCGGCCGCGGTGGATTTTCTGTTATAGCACTGCTTTGACTTGGTTTTGAATTTGTGCATGTTTCACTCCTTTTTGAGCTGGTTATGACATCCTTGTCTCCTTTTGACCTAACAGTGCAAACAAGCACAACAAGTTAGCTTTTGGGGAATACTTGTACACATTTTAGTCCAAAACTCAAGCAAAAAAGAGCATAAACTAGACTAGAATCCCTAGTTATCAACACCGTCGGCCAAAACAGGGAGTGTGATTTCTCCAGATGTTCGTTCAACTGCATTGTTAAAACCTGTTAGCATGATGCAACGCAACACCATCTTATCCTCAAGTTTCATTTGTGCAAGTACCCAAGGGTGGATAATGTATGTGCCGCTCCCATATAATGCATCTTACATTTGTATCTAAAATTTATAAAATGATAACAAGGGAATCACAGTGAGGGAAAACCAATCCAAACTGTGGGTATCTGACTTATCGAAGATGATACTTTCTTCGAGTTCATCATACCGCTCGTGGGTGATTGACCATTTGAGATTATGGGTTGTGGTGAACTTTACGCTATTGATAGAAGCGTCATCGCCACCACCGATGATCATTTGGATGGTGCAGGTTGGTGAGGGCGGCTTCGACGGTCCCTGATGTTGATCGCGTCCTCTGGAAAAGTTGGTCCTTCCGCGATCGCTCAGTAACTCCTTGAGGTGTACTTGTCAAAGCATGTTTACGACCTTCTGTCTTAGGGCAATGCAGTCCTTGGTTTTGTGCCCTCGTTCTTGGTGGAACTCGCAAAGTGCATTTGACTTTCTGGTGTTTGGATCTGACCTCATCTTTTGAGGACACTTTACCTTCGATCCGAGCTTCTCCAATGCATAGATTATTTTTGAAGGTGACACACAAAAATTGTGAGCGGATAACAAAGGGGGCATACCTCTCTCATTCTGATGAGTCCCTGTCCTTAGTCTAGGTGAGCCTTCTTCGTGGCAGGAAGGGGGTGCAATGGAGCTTCTAATGTATGGTAGATGTCGTTCCTGGTTGGGTCGTGGAGCCATGAGTCCCTTCTGGTATCGTTTCTTTAATCTTTTCTGGACTCGGATTGTAACGAGGTCAATCGGTGGGTTGGCCCATTGAGGCCATCCTCGTATGCTCTAGCCTCGGCATAATAGGCATTGTGTATTTCATCCCAAGTAGTTTGGGGATACTTCATAAGCCGACTCAATAACTTTCTCGTCACCCTTGAACCATTCCTCCTCAGCCTGTTCTAGAAAGTTGCGACCATTCCTTCCAATACGTTCGGTAAGGTCATTCTTACTCGGATGAATCGGGCGAGAAAGCCCCTTAATCCTCTCCGGGCGCCTGTTTGATATCGGATACAGCGTTCATTTTTGCCTCCGCCTTTTTGGCCCCATCATGGGCCGTTACGAACTTGTCGGCCATCTCTTCGAATGTTTCGATAGAACGCGGGGGCAGTTGTGAATACCAAGTCAATGCTGCTCCGGTGAGGGTTTCGCCGAATTATTTCAACAAGGTGGAGGATACTTGTTCCTTGGCGAGCTTATTGCCTTTTACAGCGGTGACATAGTGAGTCACATGGTCTTTGGGATCGGTCGTACCGTCATATATTTTCAGGTAGGGCGGCATTTTGAAGGTGTTTGGTATGGCATGCGGGCAGCTTCATCACTGTATGGTTGCTCGACAAACCGACCAGCATCTCTTTTTGGCAAGAGTTTTGGGGCACCCAGTATTTTGTCGACCCTTTCTTGGTGCTCACTCATTTGGTCCCGAAACACTCTATTCTCGTTATCCATTTCCTCCACCTTTTTTCAAAATGGCTGTAAGGGTGTCGTCACCTGCATTATTAACAATGTGAGTAATACCGGTTATTGGAGGAGGGAAAAGGGCCATGTTGCTCGGCCATTGTTGGTGTAATACAAGTTCTTGTGTTTTCTATTACTATATCCTGAGCGGGCTTATAGAGGATGATGGTTAGCATGTTAGTTAGCCAAGCCTTAAGGATCTTTTTCACTGCTATTGGTATCTCTTCCGTCATGGACGTGGAACTCCTTTACCGCGGGACGTTGCGATACTACCGTGAGGGAGAGGTGACCCACCTCGCCTAGGAGAGGCATTGGGAGTTATGTCCTCACCTTCTATCTCAGAAACCTCATTGATAGTGTTCAGGAGATTGGTGGTGAGGTCGGTCATTACCCTCGTTCTTTCTTCTCCGTTACCTACAGGGGCGGATCCAACCTATTGAATGTGGGTTCCCGTGAACCCAATAGCTTTTGCATATACCCTGTATATATATTAAAAATTCACTAAATATCCATAAATATTTGATTGTGAATCCAGTTATTTATTGTATATTTACTTAAAATCGTTATAGGAACCCATAAACTTTAAATCCTGGATCCGCCTCTAGTTACCTGCCATATCAGATCTGTGTGTACAAGGAAAAGGAATTTTGTTCTTTGTTTATTTTTTGTTAGCAATCTGTGCTAGTTGTAGATGTAGAAGAAACTAAAAATTTAACTAGGAAATCCCCACAGACGACGCTAAATTGTTTGACAAAAAAAAACTTTCAGTTAAACTATTTAATTTTATGTAATGGAGGGTTAAACTTAGCTAACAATAATAACTCTAGATTTAGAACTTGTCGGCAAGGATAACGTAGGACAAAGTCGGTGGAAGACTAAGGGTAATGCACATTTAATATTCCAAAAGATGTGAGTGAGCAATAATGGAGGGGTATCAAGCAATAAATAGCAATAAATAACATAAATGTAAATTGGAGAAACAGTTCACCCAATAATGAATGAGATGAGTGATTGTTCCTTCTGACAATGATGAATGACAGATAAATCATCGAATGTTCAAACAATTCTCGGATCTGATGAAATGATATGGGATGATGTGTGCGAGAATATTGCAAAAGGTAAAATTTGTATATTTGCTATAGAGAAAGAATCTTATTCTGAAAAGTATTTTTATCAAGTCAATGTTACACGCCCCACACTATTGTCTCCTTTTCTATTTATATGAAACATATCCCTAACAAACCCTAATAGTACAAGGGCAGAGAACATTCAATAGACTATTCTCTTTAATATCTTATTACCAAAACTAGTCGTTATTGTTCTGGCCTTGGTGCTCGACCTCGACCGTTGTTGACAACCCGGCCACGAATCTTACTGCTTCCTGGTCAACCTTGACCGCATCTTTTTCCTTAATGCTGTTTTACGCCAAATTCTCTTAGGGCAGATTCTGGCTTATACATTAATATTCATTTATACAATTATACTACTACATTCATTTGAATTTATGTGAACTCATTTGACTCATTACGGAGTTTAAGAAAAAAAAGACTTTTTACTTATAATTTAAAATGAAGCACATATATTTTGTAGGGTTATAGATAATTGTATAAAGATAAATTATTTTTCTAAATAGGGAAATGTGCCTTTTTTGGGATGTACTAAAAAATGATTCACATAAATCGAGACGGAGTGAATTATAAAATTAGACAAAAGGGGAGTACGGAAACGATGTAGATGTGGTATTTTGATCTAACTTCAAGGCGACATTTGACTGCCCACTGTGCCCAGTCTTGTATCCCAAAAATTCCAAACCTCTCTCCTTCGGTAAGACATTACGTCATAGTTTACCGTGTCAACGCTTCGCCCCTGCCATGTCATCAAGTATTACCCGAAACCCGACCCGTATAACTGCCACCTCATCTCCAAACCCACTAGAAACCAATATGTCAACTTCACCATCCAAATTCCCACGTGCCCACAAAAACCAAATTGATTTAACATGCCAGCTAAGCTAAAAAACAAACCCGTGTACCAAAAGTGTATTACTATAACTTGGCTTATCCACGTTGTTCATTTTCCTTCTCGTATAAAAGCAGAGAACTAGTAAACCAGAAAACTATCCGAAACCCAAAGACCAGCATTTTCACCTTTATTTCAACCATGCAGAGGTCAACCAAGAGAGCTAAACAAGAGGAAACTGCTTCAGTCAACCATCTAATTTCACAGCCAAAGTTCACAGATGAACAAGAGTTTTCTATCATGGTTGCTGCTTTGAAAAATGTTATAACAGGTGATACAACACAAGAATTTCAATATATAATTTCATCTTCTTCACCTTCTACGTGCATGTCAAGTTTAGAGCCTCCTCTCTTTCGCGTTCCAACAGAACCAGAGCCATGTCAGTTCTGTAAAATAAAAGGGTGTTTAGGTTGCAACTATTTTGGAGCTCCAGTTCCTGATGATAATAACAAGAAGACAAAGACTGTAGTTGTCAAGAAAAAACAGAAGAAGAATTACAGAGGGGTGAGACAGAGACCGTGGGGAAAATGGGCTGCAGAAATTAGAGATCCAAGAAGGGCAGCTAGAGTATGGCTTGGGACTTTTAATACAGCAGAAGATGCAGCTCGAGCTTATGATAAAGCTGCTATTGAATTTAGAGGTCCTAGAGCTAAGCTTAATTTCTCATTTGCTGATTATACATCAATTCAACAGCAGAATGCAACTACTAGTACTACATTTTCTATATCTCAGCAACAACAAGAGCCTGTGCATGAGTTACAGCTGGGAAATAAAACAGATTTTGGTATTGGAATCGAAGAAGAATTCTGGGATCAATTAATGGCATCAGACAATGAGATTCAAGATTGCTTGAGGATGATGGATTTCAATGGCGAGTCTTCTTATTCTGGTGGAGGGAGCATTGCTCATAGCTTCTGATTTGCAATTTCAAGAATTGGAAAGGAACAGAGAAAAGGAAAAAATTAAATAAATCAAAGTGGACTAAGGTGTCTTGTGTGCCCATTTAGTTTTATCAAATTTGGGCTACTGAATATTTCCCATTTTGGATGTACTACGTTTTTTCTGGTTTTTTAGGATTTTATCATAAATGTACTTGAGGATTGTACAAGAATTTTGGAATTTGTAAGGGGAATGACTTACATGTGAATTAAAACTCCCAAAACTTGGAAAGATTAATGAAACACGATACATCCTTCATTTCAAATTTTCGATCGTCCTTCATTTCAAATTTTCGATCGTGCTCTCTAAATACATAAGTTACCTCTGAACTATGGACCAAATATTACACATTTTTTACAAACGCTAATCATCTTACACACTCAATTTTTAATTTTCAGAGTGTGCCTAAGACACAGCTGACACGCGCGTGTTTTACATGTAAAAGAGGCGAGTGAATGTAACATGTCCAACCTTTTTTATTTTCTTATTTTCCATTGTTTTCTTCTTACCTTTTTCCCCAGCCCCTTCCACATTTTATTCTCCTCGGAAATAGGAAAGAAATCATCCACTACCATTCTCCATCATTAATTAACGCCATCATACAAGCAACACTTCAGATCTTTAAACTCCAGTTCTTTCATCTTCCAACTCTATTTTCCTCTCACTACTAAACCATTATCATGTCATCTCCCACCCCAGAATCCTTTACCCCCAATCCCCAAATCAAATTCCTAGTCGTGACACGCTGAAATGTGAGTCTAGTAGAGGTTGTGTTTTCATTTATGGCTCCGAAACTCTGATTTTGATTGTTTTCCCGCCAAAATCCATCGCCTAATTCTCAATATTTGCTCTGCAATTCTGAACAAACTTTTTGTCTCTACAGTATACATTCACAAGATCTCAAGCTGGAGTAAATATAAAAACACGATTAAAATCTGAAAAAATGGTACTTGGGGATAGTACTAGAAAAAATTTGGATTTTGTACGGGAAATGACTTACACATGGGGCCTGAAAAACTGACTGACACTACTAAAAATCACCTGTTTACCGACGCAAGTTACCGGCAAGTTACCGATGGATGTCCGACATCCGTCGGTAACAAGGCTTTACCGACGGACTTCCATCGGTAAGTGGTTGGTAGGTAAATCCTTCCTCGGTAAAATGTATCGATAGATTCCGTCGGTAAGTACCGACGGACCCCATCGAAAAGCCATCGGTACATTTCTGACAGAAGTTGGTCAAATAATTTTACTTACCGACGGATATCCATCGGTATATTAAAAAGAAATATAATAATAATAATATCATAATAATAATTTAATAATACCGACGAACACCATCGGTAAGTTTAGAATTTTAATTTAGTAATACAAAAATTAAAAATATGAATAAATTCATGTTCCGATGGCTATCCGTCGGTATTTTCAACAAAATTTGAAAATTTGGTTCAAGTATGCCGACGGACTCCCTCGCTAATTAAGAATTCTTGATTGAAAATAAATAATTGTTCTGACGGACTCTATCGGTAAGTCCCTCGGTAAATCTGGTACATCTTTGGCAGGAAATGCCTATTTTTTGTTGCACCACCTGCCAGTAGAATATTACAATACAAACCAAAATACAACCGCAATAAAACTCAACTTAACAACAAAATTTTATAAACTATATCCAAACATCCAAATCATCCCATCAAACATCCAAATATCCAAATTATCCCATCAAACATCAAAATTATCCAACCAGACATCAAAATGTAACATTCAAAGTTAACACCCAATTAAACAACAATCCAACCAAACATACAATCACTCATCTTCGGTTTCCCCCTCATCTTCTTCATCATTTGTATTATTTTCATCACTTTCATCCTCTTCATAAATGTGGCTTTTTGGTGGAGAGCGGGGCAGGCCGATTAAGTGGTTCACTTGAGCCTTGAGTGAATCGATGTCATTTCTAAGTGCGTCTCTAATTTTCTCTTCATGCTTTCTTTTTTGTCGTTCATCACAGTTCTTAAAAAGTTGTTGAATGGTTCGACGCATCTCCTCAAGGTCTTCATTTTGCACGGTGGCGGATGTCCCAATACCTTGTAATCCACAAAAGAGAAGTGAAAATAATAGACTAGCCAATAGTCACTAACAAAATAATCTCATGCTTACAAGAATCTTTCTATATACAATGTAAAATTAGATATTAAACTACAATACAAAACTATTTATAGATTTCTCATTTCTCCTCTATAGTTATATCTTCGATGACTTTTAGAGCTGATAAATAATGTTGTATTTTTCAGAGGTAAAAGTTCCAACTGCAATATTAGCAGC
Source organism: Nicotiana tabacum (assembly GCF_000715075.1). Taxonomy (NCBI): domain Eukaryota; kingdom Viridiplantae; phylum Streptophyta; class Magnoliopsida; order Solanales; family Solanaceae; genus Nicotiana; species Nicotiana tabacum. Next base: position 159,334,061 of record NC_134084.1, read on the forward strand.
TGAGCATGACCATATATTTCCGCCTGACCAAGCAAAGCAGCTAGGCGATGCTTTATCTGCAAAATCCGAGGTAATGTGGTATCTCTTAAAGAATTTAGGTTTTTTAAATGGATTGAAGAAGATCATTATATGCAATAAATTAACTACATTAAAATAAAGAATGGTAGAATAGGATAATTTGTCATTAGCAATGTCCATTGATATAGTTCAATATCAAAAAAGGATGAAATATATATTGAAATCATCTGTATTTCCTAAAGGGAAACTAACTTTTCTTTTTGATGTAAAAAGGGGGACTAATAACTGTTACCTATTGTGCAGATTGAGAGCTTAGAGGCGTTTGATTCTGCTCCAAAAATTGAGAGAAAGAATCCAATAGCGACAAGATTACGTGAAGTCATAAACACACGACAAGAAGATGAACACTGTCCTAATTTTGAGATTTAGGGCAGAAATAATTCGAAAATAGAGAGAAAAAAACTCACCGAGATAAAGTTGCCTGAAGGTCATCGATGGCCGCTTAGGACATCGGCGAGAGCGCCGAGTAGAGAGTGTAAAATCTGGAGGGAGTTAGCGCTTCCGTCTGGAAAAGTAAAAGCGTAAACAGGGAGAAAGGTGTTAGTAGGGTTTTGTTCTTTTGCCCAATTCCTTTTCCCGCCTTCTAATTACAAGCTAATGTTAAAAAAATAATTACTATTAATAATTTAAAATATATCATAAGTTTAATGTAATTATTAATTGACAAGCTAATTACTACTAAGCCACTTTTACCCACTTAAATATCAATTAATAGTCTAATCAATCACTAATATTACTTAAGGATATCACAAATGCACTTCTACTTAGTGTAGTTATTCATTTTATAAACTAATCAATGAGTAAGTATTTCTTAAGAAATTGCTAATACACCTCTACTTAGTAGAATTTTCAATATAAAAGCTAATCAATCACTAATATTAGTTAAAGATATACTATTAATATACTTTTACTTAGTAATTCATCTTTTAGCATTAATTAACAATAAAATTAATATTAACAATTTAAAATAAATCATAAGATAATGTAATTATCAATTTACAAGCTAATTACTACTAAATCACTTTCACATAGTTAAGTATCAATTAATAATCTAATCAATCACTAATATTACTTGAGGATATCACTAATGCACTTCTACTTAGTATAGTTATCATTTTATAAACTAAACAATGAGTAATATTTCTCAAGAATACTGTTAATACACTTCTACTTAATATAATTTTCAGTGTTTGAGCTAATCAATCACTAATTTTTCTTACTGGTATTACTAATACACTTCTACTTAGTGTAATTCTCAATGTATAAACTAATCAATCAGTAATAGTTCTTAAGAATACTATTAATACACTTCTACTTAATTAGTTTATTATTAATACATGGGCTAATCAATCATTAATATTACTTAAGGATACCACTAATACACATCTACTTTCTGTAGTTATCCATTTATAAGCTAATCAATCGCCATTATTTCTTACTGATATATTTCTAATACACTTCTGATGAGTGTGAGAACTAAGAATACTACTAATACACTTCTACTATATAGTAGAATATATATATATATATATATATATATACACGTATCTACTTAGTGTCTACTTTAAGGATACCACTAATACGTATCTACTTTTTTAATTATTAATTTATAACCAAATTAATCGCTAACACTTCTCAGATATAAGCTAATCAATTAGTAATAGTTCTTAAGACTACTACTTATAAACTTTTACTTAATCAATGTAACTACTAATAGATAGGCTAATCAATCATTAACATTACTTAAACATACCACTAATATGCATCTGCTTTATGTAATTATCACTTTATAAGCTAATCAATCGCTAACATTTCTTACTGATATTACTAATACACTCCTACTCAGTGTAATTCTTAATGCATAAGCTAATGAATCAGTAATAGTTTTTAAGACTATACTAATACCTACTTAATTAGTATAATTATCAATATATAGGCTAATGAATCACTAGCGTTACTTCATAATACCACTAATATTACTTAACGGTACCACTAATAAACCTCCACTTACTTTAATTATCAAACTAAAGATAAACAGTCACAAATATTTCTCACAAATATCATTAATACACTTCCATTTAGTGTATAATTATCAATGTATCGGCTAATCAATCACTAACGTCACTTATATAAGGATATCACTAGTTCACTAATTGTTAACATTACTTAAGGACACTGTGCATTAATACACTTCTACTTACAGTAATTATCAATTTATAAGATAAACCATCACAAATATTTCTTACGGAAACGACTAATACACTTCTTCTTAGTGTGTAATTATTAATGTATAGGTTAATCTATGTAGTTAAGGATACTACAAATTCACTTTTTCTTTGTGTGATTATAAATCACTAAGCTAATTGCCACTAATATATTTTTAAGTAATGTATTACCTCCACTTAGTATAAATTTCAATAAATAGGCTAATCAACCACTAAGATAATTAAGTAAATACTTATCGAGGAAGTCCGTCGGTTCTTTTTTACAAAAATTAAAAATTAAAAAATTCAAAAGTTCTCAGAGACTCCGTCGGAAAGTCCTTCGGAATACCAACGGAAAAAAGTCCGTCGCTACTGTTGCGTCGGTAAACAGATATTTTTTAGTATTGTGAGAAATCAGCTGGCGATTTTGATGGCCGCCAACCAAGGAACTTCACCCCCACTTAATTAAGAATATCAACGAAATACAATGTTGTTAAAGGCACGTGAATAAATTTAAAGTAAATAAAAGGGAGCATTTTAATATGCTAAAGGTAAATTGACAAACAACGTTCACACCACAAGAAGTAAGATTGTTTATTCACTGCCATTAATATTTCCGGGTTTTCAAATTCGACTTGTTTTTAGGATTAAGATGAATTGGATTGACTCAAGGATACATTAAAACTCAAACAAATTCGCTGAATATCATGTTTACTAGGTACTAATATTCTTATATAAAAAAAATGGACAAAAAAATGCATCTTAAAAGTTACTCAATATATAAATATGACCAAGTCGTGGCTAGACAAAAGGGTGAAGTCAAACACCTTAAATTAGAAAAATATATCGTGTTGATAAAAAATCATAATATATGTATAGGTTAAGGTTTACTTTTCAAATATGTATAGATTAAAATTTGGGAAAAGGGTCAAATATACCCCTCTATTTTCGAATATTATCTACATTTAACCTTCATTATATTATCGGGCCAAATTTATCCCTACTGTTATACTATCTGGCCAAATTTACCCCTATCATCACCAAACATTTAAAAATTATCCCTTTATCTGTTAAGTAATCCAAAATCTCCCAAATTCCTTTTACTTAAATCATTTGTTGTCCTTCTTGCTCCATTATTTTCAAAAATTACTATTGATGTGAATGTTAAAGTTACTAGACTATATAAATTATTTATAAATTTTATTTTAATTATCAATGCACCCACTTCTCTTCTTGTAATAATGGGTTTGGAATTTATTTAAAATTTTATTTATTTCTCAATCATATACACACCGTAAAATTTAGTGGGTCTATTTATTGTGTATTATATGTAGTTGATCATCATGTATGTACATATTTATTCAAATATATTTTGTCATTACCTGATTAATATAGAGTTCGATCGACTAACTTAAGAGTGCACAATGTGTGGGCATTTGATTAAAGCAAAGTTGAATTCGACAATGTAAAGTCTCTGAGGAACCTCAACTTCAATCACTAATACTTGCAAAGTCTCCATATATTTGGTGCAACAAATTCATTAAAATTGGAATGTTGTAAATACTTTTAGAATTTAGAAAAGCTACCTAATTTAGATTTTTCAATTTACTATACTTTATTTATTAACAGTTATATTATTTAATATTTTTTTTCTCCAATTAAGAAAATAGGAAGCTGTGGAGATCGAGTATTAGGGTTATAAGTTAGGAGATAGTTGAGGCTTTCCTTACTTCGTCCCTTTGTGAGGCTAGTCTGGTATTTTTTTTCGAAGTCAGCTAGTGATAATGTTGTGTCTTACTACTATTTTACTACTATGTCGTTTTTCATAGCGTGGGGTCTATACATTGTCTATCGTTTTTCCTTTGCATCTACTTTCTCATTTTCATGATGTTATTTTTCCTATATTTTCTATTGGAGATATTGGTATTGTGTCTTTGTGTTTTTGTCTTCTTGGGCCGAGGGTCTTTCGGAAACAGCCTCCCTACTTCTTCGGGGTAGGGGTAAGGTCTGCGTACACACTACCCTCACAAGATCCCACTAGTGAGATTTTACTGGGCCGGTGTTGCTGTTGTAAGAAAGTAGATAAATGCTAATTATTTCAAAAATAGTGGACCAAGAAAAAGAATTAGAAACTTAATTAAAATGATTTGGGAGATTCTGGGTCACCTAATAGACTGAGGGGTAATTTTTTAAAGTTTGCTGATTGTGGAGGTAAATTTGGCCCGATAGTATAACAGTTAGAGTAAATTTAGCCCGATAATATAACGAGGTTAAATGTGAACAATATCCGAATGTATAGGGATATTTTTGGCTCTTTTCCCTTAACTTTGATCCTCAAAATAATTGATCTTGATTTCGCCGACAAATTCAAATCATGGAGAGAAAGTTGAAGAAAACAATCAGGGACAAAAAAGATAGGAATAAGTGCTTACTCAGCCTAAAGAAAAAGGAAAAATAAAAAGAAATAAAAATAAAAATAAAATGAGAGAAAGAAGGAAAAAGGAGGAGACAGTAATAAGCAAGATAAAGACGTGAGAGAAAAGGACAGTCAATGGAACGGAGTTAAGTTACTCGGCATTGTTGACTCTATAACGCGTACGAATTTGATGTTTTGACACATCGATCCGAGTCCCGACTCAGCCCCTTTCCATAGACCATGGCGAGCTTCATATAACTAAATAATATTTTTTATATCTGATTTTCCTATTGAGAATGCAGATACTGTCTTTAAGTATACAGGTAAAACCGAGTCTATTGAACACCTTCGTTTTCCGGTAAGACAAATGGAGCAGGGACATGATTGTAAGAAATCGGAATCTAGGTGAGGAGCCCCTCGTATCGGGGTTCGAGTAAAACACCTGCCCTCGGAGGCATCAGAACCACGTCCTCAGGGTCCGGCTCGAGCCTCAAGGTTTCGAAGAACATTATCAAATGACTGCACACGACTAACGAAGGGCCGTGATATCCATGCCCAACCGGATATCACGGCGTGAATCTCGACCGTATCGGCATAAAATTAGTGATTAGCGAAACAGAAGATTTTTACCTTTCATAGAATTGTACTTAGGATAAAATTCCCCTACTATATAAAGAGGGAAGCTTATTATTCATATGACATATTGGAATATGCATATCAAGGTAGTTTACTCTTATTCTCTCTATTATTCAAAATTCTTATTTTTGTTTATCAGTTCTTCATAAGGATAAACTCGGGATAGAAGGCAGGCTCCTCATTAAGCCATTCACCGAGCTCGGGATCACTCTTATTATTGGTTTCACAATTTATTACGTCTTTCATTTTGTTTAATTTAATGCCATTAATCACTTGTATTAAATTAATACACATATCCTTAAAACCACGTATAAATTCAATTGTTATTCGTTTTGCAGGGTAAACAAAAATTTTGCACTTTTTTTACATTTAAATAAAGTATTATAAATCTGAATCTTATAGTTAAACTTATCTGAGAATGCCTAAAAAATTTGCTCAAATATGTTTCCTACTGTTGAATTCAGTGATGAACGCAAATTCGGTGTGTGTGTGTGCAGTTGATCGAGCGAGTAGAGGAGAGAACTGACACAAAGGAAATGAGCTGTAACAGATTTGCAAAAGGAAGAAATGATTTCTCTCTTTCATTTACAATATGAGATACAAGTATTTATATACAATTAACTTACTATGATAACTCTAACTAACAATTAACTACCGTTAAGTTATCAACTAACTATGGTTGAGTGAGCTAACTAACTAAGTATCATGTGTACAACTAGCACTATCTTCTACACCTCCCCCCAAGCTATGTGAAATGAAGATGTTCTTCAACCCTAGCTTGAAAAGCAAGTGATGATGTTGCAGACGAGGAAGACCCTTAGTAAGAACATCAACAGGTTGTTCAACAGAGGCCAGATATACAGTCTTAACCAAACCTTGTTGAATCTTGTCGCGATGAAGTGGCAATCGATATCAATATGCTTTGTCTGTTCATGGAAAACAGGGTTGGAAGCAATCTGGATAGCATATTTGCTATCATAATGAAGAGGCAGAGGCAGATGAAGCTCAACATTGAGCACTTTGAACAAGCCAATGAGCCAAGTAATCTCAGCAACAGTTGAAGCCATACTTCTGTACGCTGCTTCAGTAAAGCTTCTTGAGATGGTAGACTACTTCTTTGACTTCTAGGATATGAGAGAATCACCATACATGATAAGGTACCCTGTGCTGGATCGTCTAGTATTGAGGCATGAGGCCTAGTCCGCGTCACAAAATGCATGTAGCTGGGCTGTACTAGAAGCAGAAAAAAGGATACCCAAGCCAGGAGCAGACTTGATCTATCTAACCACACGACTAGAAGCCTCCATGTGAGAGACTTTGGGGACATGCATAAATTGGCTAAGAGTTTGGACTGCAAAAGAAATGCCAGGTCGACTGATGGTCAAATATAGCAAACGACCAATCAATCGTTGATAGACACTGGGGTGAGCATGTGATGACCCAAAAGGTCATCTCGTATTTTAGAACTCAATTCGGGGTTCCAAGACCTTCAAAACCTCATTTTCTTTCTTCTCGATTCGCGTGCGCAGTCCGGGCGCATTTCCAGAAAGCCTTTATTTGAAAATTTGAGAAAATAATGATTTTTGCCTTTAAAAGTGATTTATGTTGACTTCGGTCGATATTTTGAGTAAACGGATCCAGACCCGTATTTTGACTGTCCCGGAGGGTCCGTAGTAAAATATAAGACTTCGGCGTATGCCTGGAGTCGAATTCTGAGGTTCCTAGCCCAAGTAATGAATTTTTGTTAAAAATTATTAAACTGAAAATCTAAGGATTTGAAAAAATTGAATAATGTTTGATCTTATTGGTATCGGGTCCATATTTTGGTTTTGGAGCCCGTTACAGGTTTAATATGGTATTTAAGTCATGTCTGTAAAATTTGGTGAGAAACGAGACTGATTTGACATGATTGAGACCTTTGGTTGGGAAAATAGAACTTTTGAACCTTTTTGAAGATTTCATGCAATTTGATGCTAAATTCGTAGTTCTATGTGTTATTTTGATGATTTGATTGCTCGAGCAAGTTCGTATGATGTTTTAAGACTTGTGTGCATGTTTGGTTTGGATCCCCGAGGGCTCGGGTGATTTTCGGATCGACTACGAGATGTTTTGCACTTGGAAAATCAGGTGTAAGAGTGTTGTATCTGGTGTCTGTTGCATTGTACTATGCGATCGCGTAGTCATTCTCGCGATCGCGAAGGGGAACCTGGGTGGGGGAGGATTTTACCCTACGCAAATGCGATACCAAGGCTGCGAACGCGGAGCACTGGGGGGAATTGCTCTACGCGAACGTGACCGGTCGACCGCGAACGCGTAGCTTTAGGAGGGCTAGTCAGGGGACCTGGGAAACCCTATGCGAACGCGAGCCCCGTATCGCGAACGCGAAGGTAGGGTGGGCTAAACCTTCGTGAATGCATAGCCTTTCCCGCGATCGCATAAGTCCTTAGGAGGTTGCTCTTTGCGAACGCGACAGTGCTCACGCGATCACGATGAATATTGTTGCCCAACACTTAAAACAGAAGCAGAAACGGGAATTTGCCATTATTTCATATTTTCAAAAACTAGAAGGCATAGAGGCGATTTTCAAGAGACATGTTCTTCCCCAAAATGTTGATAAATGATTCTAAACTACTTTCTTTCGATTACCTATTGCATTTCATCAATTTTCAACTAAAAATCTAGGGTTTTCATGGTGGAAGTTGGGGGTTTGGGTAGAATTAGGTATTTTTGTATAATTGGAATTTAGACCTCGATTTAGGTTCGGATTCCGAAACTAATTACATATTTGGGTTCGTGGGTGAATGGGTTTTGTTCCGAACCTCGAGTTTTGACCAAGCAGGCCCGAGGTCGATTTTTGACTTTTTGGGAAAAATGTTAGGAAACCTATAATTGTGTAATAAAATTGATTTATTTAGCAATAATTGATATTATTAAGTTGATTATGACTAGATTCGGGTGGTTCGGAGGTGGAAACTAAGGGAAAAACAGTGTTTGAGGCTTGAGTTCGGCCGTGGAATCGAGGTAAGTATTGTGGCTAATCTTAGCTTGAGGGAGCAGGTATTGTTGCCTTATTTGCTATGTGTTTGGTTGTTGAGTACGACGTATAGGTGAGGTGACGAGTACCTATATGTTGTTGTCGGGTCATAGCATGCGAGTGAGTCTTATCCTTGTGACTGTTGTATTATTTATTCGTACTATTCTTGCTTAAACTGGTTATTCTTCATGCTAAACAAATCTTATCATGTTTCCCTGGAATTTGATATTGGTTGAGTATTGACTCAAGTTGAGATTTATATTGTGAATTTAAATATTGAAACGAGGTTGGTTATTGATAATTCGCTTGCCGGGTTGTTATTTTTCTGTTGTTTGGGTGAGGAAGAGTGTAAATCACGAAGGTGATGCCGTGCAATGTTTTGTGAGTGAGTGATAATGCATGAAGGGTGATGCCGTGCCATATTCTATGAGTGTTAATGCATGAAGGGTGATGTCGTGCCATATTCTGAGAGTGCTAATGCATGAAGGGTGATGTCGTGTCATGCTATGAGAGAGTTAATGCACGAAGGGTGATGTCGTGCTATTTATATTGTTTCTTATGGTAAGGACGAGAGTAAAAGCACGAAGGGTGATGTCGTGCGTATGTTTCCCATGTTATTACTTCTGTTGGTGCAAAGTATGATATTTACTGCGTTTCTTTACTGTACTATTTTCTGGACTTGATATTTCCCCTCAACATGTTTTCCCCCTTCCCATTATTATCTGTTAAATCTCCGTTTGTTGTTATCTTCTCGTATATGATTTAACTGCATAGGTTCATATTATTGTCGTATCCTAGCCTTGTCACTACTTTGCTAAGGTTAGACTCGGCAATTATCAGTACATGAGGTCGGTTGTACTGATACTGCACTTTCTGTGCAGTTTCCGGTACAAGACTGCATTATCAAAGTTGGGTTGCTACCTTCAGTCCATCAGGAGGCCCAAGGTAGATCTGTTGGCATTCATAGATGTCACGACCCAAATCGATTTGGTCCTACAGTATTATATTACGATGATGTTACGCCTTGCACTATTACATTACGATGATGTTACACTTTGCAGTATTAAATTACGATGATGTTGCACCCTGTAGTATTGTATATAAGGATTATGCTATTTCACAAGTGATGAGTAAATTCGTAATGATGAGAGGGGAAGCAAGTCAAAGAAAATGAATTTTCGTCCAAGTTTGGCATGTTGTGATAAAATACGGGCCGAGCGTTAATACTCGATATTTATGGACTAATACCATACAAGGTACTACATGACCATGCTAGTAAGATGTACAAACTATGTTAAAAGAGAGTAGTATTTTAAGTAAGTTGAGATTATTCTTAATTATGCGGGTAATTGATTAATTACTGGGTAACGGGACATTACCTAATTAATTGGGGATATATTGGATAAGTATTAAAAAAAAGCATGAGGTGACAGCCCCCATGCAATTGGAATAACTCATACCACAAATTAAAAGGTAGCATTTAAGTGTCATTTGCATGATTTACTTACAAAACTACAAAGACTTTAAGGGTGGATTGTTGTCTTCATTGGGTCAAGTTGGAATTGAATCCTCAAATGTTATTAATGGGTTTCTTCTCATGTATAATCAACCATAAGGTTTGAACAGTAAGAATAAATCTTGGTTCAACATTTGCAACCAAAAGTAGTGATGCCAAATTATTTGTATCATGCCAAATATTATTAATTGTTCAGTGATTTAAGCCTAATGTATGGCAACATGGAACGTGATTTAGTAGAACCAGTACATTTTGAAGATGAAGGAAAAGAGAAAATTTTTTGTTGCTGGAAACTCATACAAACTGATTGAGATATTTAGGCAAGAGGTATTTCAACAAGGCTCACTGATACAAATGTATGAGAGAAACAAGAACTTCATTGGGAAGTTATGGCTTTGTCCACACATGCTATAGTAGGTATGTTAAGGCTATCCCTTCTTTCTTTTTGGCATAATTTATACGACACGAACGAAACGTGTAAATGCACAAATTTCATAAATGACTCCATTCATAGAAATATTAGAGATATCTATGTTCTTGAATTCCCACATGTCTTATTATTCTATCGTTTGTTCATGGGTCTTAGAAAAATACGTAAGTTGAAAAAGTTTACTTCATGATATTAATCACATGAATGATGGTCTTATGACATTCCGAAAGATCTTATTAACGTACTTCATTATGCATTGCATTCATTTACACATGTGCATTTACCCATGACTCAGATGGCATTATATACGCATGTATATATATATATATATATATATATATATATATATGTGTGTGTGTGTGTGTGTGTGTGTGTGTGCGTGTGTGTGTGTGTATGTAAATGGGATATGGGAAAAGGTTACGACGTTATATACGCACCACCACTTGATTAGCTGGTATACGTTGATGGTTTTGCCTACAGTGGCCGAGATGATATGATGGGATGCCCTCTGTGGCTTGATAATGTTATGAACACATGTACCTATGCACGGCATTACATTCATATGCATATGCATGACACTATAAGTATTTCTTGATTTACAGAGTTGTCCAGACTTACAGGTTAAGTCATGTACTTTATATTTCTTGCATGTCTTTTATGTACTTATTTATGTGCCTTACATACTCGGTACATTATTCGTACTGACGTCCCTTTTGCTTGGGGATGCCGTGTTTCATGCCCGTAGGTCCCGATAGACAGGTCGAAAACCCTCTAAGTAGGCTATCAGCTCAGCAGAAGATGTTGGTGCGCTCCATTTGCTTCGGAGTTGCTTATTTGGTTAGTATGATTTAGACGTGTACTGTTTGGTATGGAGAGACTCTGTCTCGACCTTTATAAAAATTATGTATTCTTAGAGGCTTGTAGATAGATGTCATGTATACGGATACTTGTATGACCTTGTCGGCCTATGTTTTGAGTATATAAAGAATCATGTCGACCTTATAGGCCTGTTCTTCATATATATAAGTTTGTATTCCCTCATGATTTACTCCGGTACGTTTACCTATGATAGAATGATATGAAATATACGTAATGTTGGTACTCGGTTGAGTAAGGTACCGGTTGCCTGTCACGGCCCATCGATTTGGGTCGTGACAGTAGACCTTGGAGTCCCCTTCCATTTATCTTAGTTTCCCTGTTTTCTTTCATTTCGAGAATAGATTTTATTTAAACCAGTATTTGTAGTAACTCTTAGAAGTTTGTGGATTGTGACACCAGATTTTGGGTAGTCGTGTATTAGAGTTTAGATTGTTATAAATTTCCGCACTTCCTTACTTTGTTTTGGTCTAAATTATTGTTATTTACTGTTTGGGATAAGGGTTAGCGTATTAGATCTTTATCTATTGGCTTGCCTAGCATTCTAAAAGTTAAGCGCCATCATGATCCCGACGGTGGGAAATCCAGGTCATGACAAATTGGTATCAAAGCACTAAGTTGCTTGGGTCTCACAATTCATGAACAAGCTAGGAGAGTCTGAGGGATCGGTACGGAGACGTCTGTGCTTATCCCCTAGAGGCTATAGATCTTAGGAACAACTTCACTTTAATTCTTCTCTGTCGTGCGATTTGATTTCTCAATTCTAATTGGACTTTCTACTCTTGTTCTTCCTCAGATAGTGAGAACAAGTACCGCTTCATCAGCTAATAAGCAGCCCGAGCCCCCAGTGGTAGCCCGTACAAAGGGCAGAGGACGAGGCCGATGCCGTGTTAGAGGCCGAGGCAGGGGAAGGGCTCAACTTAGAGCTCGAGCAGCAACACCAGTAGCGGAGCCTCAGGTGGAGTTTGATGATGAGGGTTCGGCCAAGACTGTTCTGGCAGGGCCAGCTCAGGTTCCAGAGGGATTCATTGCTACCCCGGTACTTCAGGATGCTTTGATCCATCTAGTGGTCCTTATGGAGAGGCGTAGCTCAGACTGGCACATTTCCTGTAGCACCAGCCATCTCTCAGGATGGGGGAGGGGCCCAGACTCCTTCTACCCACACTCTGGAGCAGATGGCTCCTCAGTTTCAGACTCCAGTAGCTCAACTAGTGAGAGTAGCTGAGCCGGTTGTTTTGGCTCAGGCCGCTGGTGGATCAGTTGTCTTCTGAGGCTTTGTTGAGGTTGGGCAAGTTCACCAAGCTTTTCCCGATTCATTATAGTGGGCAGCTTCTGAGGACCCATAGGATTATCTTGACCACTGCCATGAGGTGTTGCGGAACATGGGGATAATGGAGACCAATGGGGTCGAATTTGTTGTATTCCATATGATAGGGTTCGCCAAGAGATGGTGGAATGACTTTGTGTTGATTAAACCAGTTGGGTCACCTGCCTTGACTTGGGACCAGTTCTCTCAGCTATTTCTCGAAAAGTTCCTTCCCGTTATTCCGAGAGAGGACTATCGCAGGCGGTTCGAGCATCTTCAGCAGGGTTCTATGACTGTCACTCAATACGAGACTAGGTTTGTTGATTTGGAACATCATGATCTTCTTATACTACCCACTGAGAGAGAGAGAGAGAGTGAGGAGTTTTATTAAGGGACTCGCTCAGCCTATCAGATTGTAGATGGCTAAGGAGATATGGAGCGAGATTTCTTTCCAGGATGCGGCCAATGTGGCCAGGTGAGTTGAGATGGTTTTAGCTCAGGGGAGTGGTCAGGGGTCTGACAAGAGGCCTCATCATTCTGGTAGGTCCAGTGGTGCCTCGTCTGAGGGCAAGGATTCTATTGGTAGAGGCCATCATCCCAGGTCATTTCATTCAGCATTTCAGGCTTCTCATAGTGCTTTAGGTGGTTGTGGCTCTCATATGCAGTATTCTGATCAGCTACCCTGCAGTGCACCACCAACTCCTATTAGGACACCTCCGCTACAGGGTGGTTACCCAGGCCGTCAGGGTCATTTTCAGGGTCAGCAGTCTCAGCAGCCGAGGTCTTGTTATACTTGTGGCGATCCGAGGCACATTGCTATGTATTGCCCTCGAGCATCGAGCAGTTCTCAGTATCAGGGTTCTCGTGCATGGTCCTGGCACTGGGTGTTCCACCATCTGCTCAGTCAGGTAGAGGTAGAGGTTAGTCACCTAGAGGTGGAGGTCGAGGTATTAGAGGTAGAGGTCAGGCCGCTAGAGGTGGAGGCCAGCTAGCAGGAGGCCTTCCCAGGGATGCAGTTCAGAGTGGTGGGGCCCAGCCTCGATGTTATGCTTTCCCAGCTAAGCATGAGGCTGAGGCATCTGATGCCATTCTCATAGGTACGATTTCAGTTTGCAGTAGGGATGCCTCAGTACTATTTGACCCGGGATCTACTTATTCGTATGTATTATCTTACTTTGCTTTAAATTTGGTTGTGCCTCGTGATTACTTGAGTGCTCCCGTATATGTGTCCACACTGGTAGGTGATTCTATCATTGTAGATCCTGTATATCGCTCGCGTGTGGTTATTATTGGGGGACCAGCGTAGATCTTCTACTTCTCGATATGGTTGACTTTGATGTTATTTTGGGGATGGATTAGCTATCACCTTATCATGCTATATTTGACTGTCACGCCAAGACCGTGACCTTAGACTTGCCGGGGTTGCCTCTATTAGAGTGGAGAGGGACTCCTAGTCATTCTACTAGTAGGGTTATTTGGTATATAAAGGCTTGGCGTATGGTCGAGAAGGGTGTTTGCCTTATTTGGCTTATGTTCGGGATTCCAGTGCAGAGGTTCCTTCCATGGATCCATACCAGTTGTTCATGAGTTTCCAGAGGTATTTCATGCAAACCTGCCGGGGATGCCACCCGACAAGGATATTGACTTTTGCATTGATTTGGCTCTGGGCACTCTGCCCATTTCTATTCTGACATACCGTATGGCCCCATCAGAGTTAAAAGAATTGAATGAGTAGTTGCAAGATTTGCTTTATAAGGGATTCATTATGCCCAGTGTCTCACCTTGGGATGAACAAGTGTTGTTTGTAAAGAAAAAGGATGGATCGATGAGGATGTGCATAGATTATCGACAACTGAACAAAGTCACAATTAAGAACAAGTATCCATTGCCGAGGATTGATGACTTATTTGATCAACTTCAGGGTGCCAAGGTGTTTTCAAAGATCGATTTAAGGTCTGGCTACCATCAGTTGAGGATTAGGTTATCCGATGTCCCCAAGACAGCTTTTCGGACTCGGTATGGGTATTATGAGTTTCTAGTGATGTCATTTAGGTTGACAAATACCCAGTAGCATTTATGGATTTGATGAACCAGGTATTCAAGCTCTATATGGATTCCTTTGTGATTGTTTTCATTGATGACATCTTGATATTGCGTATTCCTTCCCGTTATTATCTGCTAAATCTCTATTTGTTGTTATTTCCTTGTATATTATTTAATTGCACAGGTTAATGTTATTGTCGTGTCATAGCCTTATCACCACTTCATCGAGGTTAGGCTCGGCACTTACCAGTACAAGGGGTTTGTTGTACTGATGCTGTACTCTGCACTTTTTGTGCAGATTCTGGTACATGACCGCATTCATCAGAGTTGGGTTGCTGCCTTTAGTCCATCAAGAGACCCAAGGTAGATATGCCGGCGTTCGCAGACCCTGGAGTCCCCTTCCATTTATCTTAGTTTCCCTATTTTCTTTTATTTCGAGAACAGATGTATTTTCTTTAAACTAGTATTTGTAGTAACTCTTAGAAGTTTGTAGATTGTGACACCAGATTTTGGGTAGTCGTGTATTAGAGTTAAGATTGTTATAAATTTCCGCACTTTCTTACTTTGTTTTGGCTTAAATTATTATTATTTACTATTTTGGATAACGGTTAGTGTATTAGATCTTTATCTATTGGCTTGCCTAACATTTTAAAAGTTAGGCGCCATCACGATCCCGACGGTGAAAAATCCGAGCCGTGACACAGCAAGCAATTGGTCACCATTTTCCCCAATATGCTACTAAAAAAAACTGAAGTGAACTTCAGATTAGGTTCAAATGGGGTAGCTAAAGGCTTACAACCAGTCAATCCCAAATCAGAGAGGAGCTCTAGAGCATACTTTCGTTGATGCATCAAGATGACCTCCTTACTTCTAGCAAATTCCAGGCCAAGAAAATATCTAAGCTCACCAAGATCTTTAATTTTGAAACTATGTTGCAGAATGTCTTTAGTTTCCTGGATGAGTGCAGAGTCATTGTCTGTGATCAAGAGATCATCTACATAGATCAAAACTATGACCATTGTGTCTAACACCTTCTTAGTAAGTAAGGAATAGTCCAGATGACTCTGAGTAAAGCCAGAAGACACTAAAGAAGTAGTCAATTTGATGTTCCACTAACGAGATGCCTGCTTAAGTCCATAGAGAGACTTGAGCAACCTACAAACATGTTGCTCCTCATGTGACTGTGTGAACCTAGGAGGTAATTTCATATAGACCTCCTCAGTTAAATCATCCTACAGGAATGCATTAAACATATCCATCTGATAAATTTGCCATCACTGTCACCATTTTCACCATAGGTGAAAAGGTTTCCTGATAATCAATCCCCTCCTTTTGACTATAAACCTTTACGACAAGTTGTACTTTGAACCTTTCAATATCACCTGAAGCTTTATACTTTATCTTGTACACCCATTTATATCCAATGGCTTTCTTCCCAGGAGGAAGAGGCATAATGGACCAAGTATGACTGTCTTCAAGTGCTTGTATCTCTTCTTTCATAGCATCAACCCATCTTGCGTCCTTTGCTGCTTCAGAGTAAGTTCTTGGTTCAACTTCAGTGGAGAGTTTAGCAACAAGACTCTGATAAGTAGGTGCAAGAGCCATGTAGTTCAATACAATAGTGAGAGGATATAGGCAAGTTTTGGCAGTCTTCTTTCCTTTGTCTGGTTGAACATAATCTTGAAGCCAAATTGGAGTTTTACTAGGTCTGCTTGATTTTCTTAATGGTTTTGAAGGAGGTATTTGAGATTGAGAAGAATAAGGAACTTCTTATGCAATAGGAATTACTGAGACAATAGGAGAAGTTGATGTAGACAATGTAGGAGCAACATGAATTTCTGATGTAGTAGGAACTTCTAATGCAACAGGAGAAGCTGGTGCAGACACTGTATGAGTTATGGGCTCAGATGGGACATGTTGGCTTAGTTCTTCATAAGAGGGAAATTTCTTCATAGGAGGGAAAACCAGATGAAGGCTGAGGAAAAAATGGAGCCACAGTGGCCATGTGCTGTTAAAAAGGAAAGACTCCTTCATTAAAGACCACATCTCTACTTACAAAAACGGACTTGTTTTCCATGCCATACAACTTATATCCTTTATAAGTAGAAGCATATCCTAGCAACACTGGCTTGATTGTTGTAGACCCAAACTTGTCTCTCCTAAATAAGTTGGTGGCATAGAATAAACTACAAATGACCCTCATATGTGACAAATTGGGTGGTCTGTTGTATAACAGCTCAAAAGGAAATTTATTACCTAGTACTGATGATGGAACTCTATTGATAACATAGACTGCTAATTCTATACAGTCTCCCCAGAATCTAAGAGGTAAATGCCCTTGGAATCTGATAGCCCGAGCAGTTTTTAGAATATATCTATGCCTCCTTTATACTATCCCGTTTTGTTGTGGGGTATATGGACAAGAACTCTGATGTAGGATACCATATTGTTTGAACAATGTGTTGCAGTGGATGTTAATGAACTCTGAACCATTATCTGATCTAAAGGTCTTTATCCTCTTGTTAAACTGATTCATGGCCATAAATTACATCAGACTTAAGTTGTAACATAAAAATCGAAGTCCATTTAGAGAAATAATCAACCAATGTTAGAAAGTATCTCATTCCATTATAAGTGGGCACCTTGTATGGTCCCCAAACATTCATATGAACCAAATGAAAGGAATCATTTATCTTAGTACAACTGACTGGAAAAGGAACTCTTGTTTGTCTAGATAAAGGAAAAATGTCACAATGACTTATTGTAAAACTAGAATTATCTCTAAAAACACTAATATTCTTGATCATTGTCATAGGCACATGCCCTAACCTCTTGTGCTAAATAGCTGCATTCAACTCTCCAGAAACTGCCATTGCTTTTGGTCCTTCAGTAAATGGTTTCCTTTTCCTCGAATTTAGGACATATAAGCCATCTTCTTCCTTACCAGTCTCCTTCACCCTCCCAGTGAAGACACCCTGAAAGACAAAGAAATTGGGAAAAAATATGGCACAACAGTTCAAAGCCTTTGTTAGCTTAGACACAGATAGAGGATTAAACTTAAAGTCTGGTACACAAAGTACATCCTCAATCAAGTCACCTCCTGCTAAGTGACAATCTTCTACTTGATAAATACTTCCTGACTCTCCATTATGCAGCTCAACCTTCCCAGAATTTCCTACTGACATACCATTTTTCAGTGCAGATTCATCATTAATCATGTGATTTGTTTCCCCTGTATCTACTATCCATTTCAGTACTTTTCATATTATCAGATAAAATTTTACCTGCCATGTTAGCACTAGCCTCAGATGCTTGAGATTTGTTCAACAGTGTTAATATTTGGTTGTACTGTTCTGGAGTAAAAAATAGAGCTAAGACTAGTCCATTTCCTTGTTGTTGTCCAGTGTTAATCACATGTTGAGCCTGTGCAATACTCTGCTATTGTTGATTTAGAACAAGATCAGCTGCATGATTACCTCCTATGATTGAATTTGCTTTCTTCTTCCCCTTGAAATCAGTAGAATAACCTATTATCTTATAACAAATTCTATGAAATGGACTTTCATTTTACAAAACTCACACTGCATGAGCTAGTAACAGTTCTTCCTGTTATGTCCTTTCATGTTGCAATAATCACAAAACATAAAAAAAATTCCTTCTAGGTTTCTGAGTTCCTTTTGTAGTGAAGAGTGCCATGTGATCAATGTGTTCACCTAACCCATACCACCACCAGATACTAGTTTTTGACTCTCATCCTAAGCAATCAAGGCATATACTTGATTTACTGATGGTGTTGGTGACATTATTAGAATTTGACTGCGAGTTTAACTATAGCCATCATTTAAGCCCATTAGAAATTGCAACAACCTTTAATTTGTCAAGTGAATAACAAAGTCTTTGGACTTATCACAACATGAAGGTACAAGCATAATGGAATTAGTTTCATCCCAAAGATCTTTCAATTTTGAGTAATAAACAGAGACGGGTGAAACACCTTGAGTGAATGTAGCATCTTCCTTATGAAGATGAAAGATTCTAGTGAGATTAACCCTATCAAATTTATCCTTTAAATCATTCCAAACAAAATAAGCATCAGTACGGAAGAGTATACCGCTAAGAAGCTCCTTACTTACATTGCTCGTAATCCATGATTTCACCAAAGCATTGCAACGATCCCACTGTTTCTCCAAATCCTTTCCAATATTAGCTCGACGAATGCTGTCGTCGATAAATTTGAGCTTGTTTTTGCATTCCAACACTAACAACATCGCGCAACTCCAGATGCCATAATTTTCCATTCCGATGAGCAATATTCCAGTTTGTACCACTCTTGAAGAATCCGACGGCTTTAGATAAAGCGGGATGGTTATGGTCAATTGTGTTAGAGCTAGATTCATGTTACGACCCTAAACCTGGACCCGATCGTGATGGCGCCTTTCGTGAAGACAAGGCTAGCTGACACATTCCCAATTTATTTAAGCAATTTAAAGTAGTACAAATTAAGTCATTAAACATAATAAAATCCTAAAATATGGTGAATAATACAATTTGCGGAAACAACATGGCCCGACATCGGGGTGTCACCAGTCATGAGCATCTATTAATATACTACAAGCCTGAAGAGTCTACATAGTCTAATACAGAGCTAAAACAGAGAAAATAAGATAAGGGAAGAAGCTCTGGGATGCGAACGCCGGCATCTACCTAGAGAATCTTCGAATCCGCCTGAGCTGGAAGGATCAACACCCGCTAGCAGGACCTGAAGTTCCTGAATCTGCACACGGGGTACAGGGAGTAAAGTGAGTACTCCAACTCAGTGAGTAATAATAATAAATGCAGACTGAGTAATAAGAAACTATGTAAAGCACATTATAGGCTATAAGGAAAAAGTAAAAGTCAGTAAAAGTAGTGAAATAGTGAAAATATGCAACATCACTTTAGTTCAGTTTAAGCTTCTTAAAATGCCCTTTTTAAACAGTTAAGCAAGTAAAAGACAGACAACTAGAAAAGATAAACACATAAAAAACCGCCCCTCGAGCACAATACCAACAGAATCAGCCCCTTGGGCAACACATGGAACAATACCAGCCCCTCGGGCTCTATCTCCACAATGGGTACCCGCGCTCACTGGGGGTGTGCAGACTCCTGGAGGGGCCCTTTACGGCCCAAGCGCAATATTAAGCCATCTTGTGGCATCATCATTAGGCTCTCGGCCTCATATCAGCAAGCCGCCTTGTGGCATACAAATCTCAGTCCCTCGGCCTCATACTCATAATCAGGTGTTTCCTCACAACATAGGCCCTCGGCCTTACTCAGTCAAAATTCTCACGAGCCACTCGGGAAACAGTAAAACATGATGCTTAGTCCAAAATATCATTTAAAATATCATTTTAAGTTTTAAACAGAGTAGACATGGCTGAGTTATGAAAACAGTACAATATAGCATGACTGAGTACACGTATAAAGTCAAAACAATGAGGAAATATCAGTAAAAAATTTCCTAAGGGTTCAAATAGTTGGCACGAGGCCTGAATATGGCATTCAGCCCAAAACATGATGATAACAAATAGTTTTCAGTCAAATATGCTGTAAAATAGTCATTCAGGACGGACAAGTCACAATTCCCAACAGTGCATGACCCCACGCTCGTCATCTAGCGTGTGCACCTCAATATAGCACCACGATGTGCAATCTGGGGGTTCATACCCTCAAGACAACATTTACAATCATTACTCACCTCAACCCGGTCCAAACTCTAGCCCCTGGTGCCTTTGCCCCTCGAATCGGCCTCTACTCGTGTCGAATCTATCCAAAATCAGAATCACGATGTCAAAATATGTTAAGGGAATGAAGCCCAAGCGAAAATAATTAATTTATAGCATAAATACCGAAATTACCAAAACCCGACCCCCGAGCCCACTTCTCGGAACTCGATAAAATTCACATCAATAGATTCCTTATCTCCCCACGAGTTCATACATATCAAAAGTACCAAAATTCGACCACAAATGGCCCTTCAAATCCTCAAGTCTAGGTCTCTAATACCAAACCCTAGTTTCCCCAATTTTTATCCCTTAAATTCCATTAATTACAGCTTTAATCCGGAACGAGTTTTAGGTCCAAAATCATTACCTCAATGAAATCCCCTTGAAATCCTTCTTCAAATCACCCAAAAAGCTCCAAAAGCCGACTTAAAAATGGTGGAATAGCTCAAAAATCGCGAAGGAATGAATTTATATGCTCTGGCCCAGGGATTCCGCATCTGCGGCCAAATCTCTGCTTCTATGGCACCGTTTTTGCGGTCAATGGACCGCTTCTGCAGTCATCACTTAAACGTCCACTTTCCGCTCTGCGATACCTTACCCGTACCTGCGCCTTCGCAGGTGCAGCTCCTCAGCCGCTTCTGCGGCTCCAACCTTCCTAGGCCCTTTTCGCTTCTGCGGCCCTTTTCTTCGCATCTGCGGCATCGCACCTGCGGTCCCAAATCCGAAGGTGTGGAAACAACAGAACCAGAATATCTGCAGCTTCACCAAAACTCCAAACTCCCCGTCAACCATCCGAAATCACCCTGAGGCCCCCCGGACCTTAACCAAAAGCACAAACATATCTCATAACATCATTCAAACTTGTTCCAACCTTTGAAACGCTCAAAACAATATCAAAACACCAAATTCGCATCGGATTCAAGCCTAAGTGTGACGACCCGGCCCGTCGTCTCATGAGTTACCGCCCCATTTTTCCCATTTTCTATTTCTTCATGCTTCGTTATCCGTATCTTGTGTTATCGAGTTGATTTGGAGTGGTTTTGGTAGGAAATGAGACACTTAGTCTCTTTTAAGAAGGCTTAAGTTGGAAAAGTCAACCGGACATTGACTTATGAGTTAGAGGGCTCAGATGTGAATTCTGATGGTTTGGTTAGCTCCGGGAGGTGATTTGTAACTTAGGAGTGTGATCGGAAGTGGTTTTGGAGGTCCGGTGTAGAATTTGGCTTGAATTGGCGAAGTTAGTATTTTGGCAATTTCCGGTTGATAGGCGAGATTTTGATCCGGGAGTCGGAATGGAATTCCAAGAGTTGTTGTAGCTTCGTTAGGTGATTTGGGATATGTTTGTAAAGTTTCAGGTCATTCGGACGTGATTTAGTTGGGTTTTTGATCGAATGCGTGTTTTGGAAGTTTTAGAAGAACTAAGGCTTGAATTCGATGTAATTTGATGGTTTTGGTGTTAATTGAGGTGTTTTGATGATTGGAACAAGTTTGGATGAAGTTTTAGTATGTCTTGGTGCTTTTGGTTGAGGTCCCAGTGGCCTCGGGTGAGTTTCGGGTGGTTAAACGGACTATTTCATCTTTGGAAAAGTTGCAGATTTTTGTTTAGCTTCAGCTGTGCGCCAGAAAATTTCTGGTGCGAGGAGTCCAGTTTGGAAGCTCATATCTTGAAATATATAACGAATCCGGAAAAGTACAAAACATAAAAGTTGTAACCCTTACATTCTAGTTTCCAGAAACTTAAACCATTCATTATTTAGATATTTTATCAGAAAGTTATGATGAATCGAATATGGCTGGTGGATTAGTTTTGACAGAATTTTCTAATGCATTTTAGAAGCTCACATCTCAGAATATATAAAGAGTTATATGGTGTACAACCTATCAAATGAAAGATCTTCGAGTCTAGTTTTTAAATATTCAAACCGTTTGTTATTTGGATATTTTCACAAGGAGTTATAGGCGTTTTAATAGAAGGTGTACAACAAAGAAAATGGTAGGAGGATGTACAACCTGCACAGCGCAAGGTACACATCGATGAAGCTTGGGCAGAATGTTTTTAAGTCCTCTTGTCCGCGATTTGGGTCCATTTTTCAGCCATAGTTGATCATTTTGAGAGCTTTTTGAAGGAGATTGAAGATGGATTCAAGGAGAAACGTTTGGAGGTAAGAATTTTGGACCTAAAACTCATTTATATTGTGAAATCCACCTAGAAAATCATTGAATTCTTGCTAAAAATGGAAGAAATAGGGCTTGGGATTTTGAGATTTTGATTGGGGATTTGGAGGACCATTTGGGGTCGGATTTGAGAACTTTTGGTATGTATGAACTCGTGGGGAGATAAGGAACCCGTTGATGTAAAAATTTCTGAATTTCGAGAAGTGGGCCCGGGGCTCGGGTTTTGCCAATTTCGAGAATTTTGATATTTTTCGATTGGGTATTATTTCTTTAGCATAATGTGACATGTTTGTTGTGATTTTGGTCAGATTCAACGTGCGAGGAGGCCAATTTGAGAGGCAAGGGCATAGCGAGCTAGAGCTTTGGCCAGTTTGAGGTGAGTAATGATTTTAAATGATGTCGTGAGGGTTTGAAACCCCGAATTTTGCACAACGTAGTGCTATACTGAGATGAGACACATGCTGCGTGATGAGCGTGGGGTTCATTGCTACTGGGGATTGTGACTTGGTCTATCCCAATTGATATTTTCACTACATTTTGACTGAGACTTATGCATTGTCATCCTGACTTGGGCTAGTTGCCATGTTTGGGGCCTTGTGCCGACCTGTAGAACCCTTATGGGATTTTTGATTGGTTTTCCTCACTTATTTGCTAAAAATCATATCCTCAGTCATGTTTCTAATTGTTTAAAAATGATATGAACCGGGTTATGAAATGTCAACCATAAATGAGAGAAATATGTGGGCTGAGATCCCTACCTTATATTATTGTGCCCGAGAGGCTGTGATTATAATGACTGAGAGGGGTTGAGGACCCAATAGTGAGGATATTATATATGATATTGGATCGGGCTGCACGCCGTAGCAAATACATATATTGGATCGGGCTGCACGCCGCAGCAAATACTTCTATGGACCGGGCTGTGCGCTGCAGCACATAATCAATCCTTGATAAATATGTATATATATATATATATATATATATATATATATATATATGGATCGGGTTGCACGCCACAACAATATAGCGCTTGGGCTGTAGGAGCCCCTTCGGAGTCTGCACACCCCCAGTGAGCGTAGTTGACTATTATTATTATGGATCGGGCTGTGCGCCACAACGATATACGGATCGGGCTGTATGCCACAGCGATATATATATATGTTTTGATTTCGGTTATTGTGAAAAGTATATGAATTGAGTATTGAGGGTAAGAAATAAGTAAATGAACAGAAATGCTCGAGGAGCGAATTTATACTGGATTAATGCCTGTCAAATTACCTGTTTTCACCTGGTTCAAAGAGTTTCATTCAATTTTCTTTACTACTTGCTCTTTAAATGGTTTTACTGCTTTGATATAGAACTGCTTAGTGCCTTTACGTGATTTCATACCGTCAGCCATTATTTATTGTTATTACTCACTGGGTCGGAGTACTCACATTACTCCCTGCACCATGTGTGCAGGTATAGGTATCCCTGAGGTATAGAGCGAGCTTTCTTGTCGTTCAGTTTTTCATCGAAGTTATCGAGGTAGCTGCATGGCGTCTGCAGACCCGATTCCTCCCTCTATCTTTCTTTACTATTCCGCATTTTAGACATATTTCTGGATTAGGCTGTTGAAACCTTGTATTAGAGGCTCAGACTTGTGACACCAGATCATTGGGCATTTGTAGAGATTTCATTATGGCCTTCCACATATTTCAATCTTTTATTTCAGACTTCTACTTCCTACTTTCATAAACTTCTAAGTGAAGAAGGGGACCAGGATACTATACTTGGGGAATCGAGGAATGCCGACAGTCACCATGAAGTAAGTAATTGTAGGGACATTGAGATCGATGAAGTCTTGGAGGCAATGCGTAAGATGAGAAGAGGCAGAGCTACCGGGCCAGATGAAATTCCAGTTGAACTGTGGAGGTGCGTGGGTAGAGCAGGCTTGGAATGGCTTACTGCATTGTTTAGTGTTATATTCAAGACTAATAGAATGCCTGAAGAGTGGAGGTGGAGTACAATGGTCCCGCTGTATAAGAACAAAGGTGATGTCCAGAGTTGTAACAACTATAGGGGCATCAAATTATTAAGTCATACCATGAAAGTTTGGGAGAGAGTGGTAGAAATGAGAGTGTGAAGGACGGTGTCTATTTCAAACAACCAGTTCGGGTTCATGCCGGGACGATCTACCACAGAAGCTATCCACCTTATTAGGAGGATGGTGGAACAGTACAGAGATAAGAAGAAGGATCTCCATATGGTGTTTATTGATCTGGAGAAAGCGTACGATAAGGTTCCTAGGAAGGTCTTATGGAGCTGCTTAGAGGATAAAGGGGTCCCGAGTAACTATATTAGGGTGATTAAAGACATGTATGGATGGAGCTAAGACTCGGGTTAGGACAGTAGGAGGCGACTCTGAACACTTTCCAGTTATTACGGGGTTGCACCAAGGGTCTGCGCTCAGCCCATTCCTATTTGCCCTGGTGATGGATGCACTGACTCATCATATTCAAGGGGAGGTTCCATGGTGCATGCTATTTGATGATGACATTATTCTAATTAACGAGACAAGAGGCGGCGTCAACAAGAGGCTAGAGATTTGGAGACATGCTCTTGAGTCTAAAGGTTTCAAGTTGAGTAGGACGAAGACGAAATACCTCGAGTGCAAATTTGGAGTTGAGCCGACGGAAGCGGGAGTTGAAGTGAGGCTTGACTCTCAAGTCATTCCCAAGAGAGGTAGTTTCAAGTACCTTGGATCGGTTATTCAGGGGATCGGGGAGATTGACGAGGATGTCACACACCGTATAGGGGTGGGGTGGATGAAGTGGAGGTTAGCGTCGGGAGTCTTGTGTGATAAGAAAGTGCCACCGTTACTAAAAGGTAAGTTTTATAGAGGAGTGGTTAGGCCTGCCATGTTGTATGGAACTAAATGTTGGCCGGTAAAGAACTCACACATCCAGAAGATGAGAGTAGCAGAGATGAGGATGCTGAGGTGGATGTGCGGGCATACAAGGATGGATAAGATTAGGAATGAAGATATTAGAGAGAAGGTGGGTGTGGACCCCATGGAGGACAAGATGCGGGAAGTAAGACTCAGATGGTTTGGGCACATTCAGAGGATGAGCACTGATGCACCGGTGAGGAGGTGTGAGCGACTGGCTGTAGTAGGAATGCGGAGAGGTAGATGAAGACCTAAGAAGTATTGGGGAGAGGTGATCAGACAGGACATGACGCGACTTAGGATTACTGAGGACATGGCCCTTGATAGGGAATTATGGAGGTCAAGCATTAAGGTTGTAGGTTAGGGGAGAGTGTGAATATTTCTACAGCACAATAGAGGGAGACTATCTAGTTAGGAGTTAGACTAGGAATGTCATTGGTCGTCTATTGATGCAGGGCTTTACCTTCTAGTTGTACTATACCAGCCATCTATTTCGTAGTTCGTATTTCGTATCCTGTATTTCATATTTCATATCTCTTATATACTGTTGTTATTTTTATTACGCATTTTTATGGTACTAATATATCATCTCCTGTTGCTTTTTTGAGCCGAGGGTCTCCTGGAAACAGCCTCTCTACCCTTCGGGGTAGGGGTAAGGTCTGCGTACATATTACCCTCCCCAGACCCCACTTGTGGGATTATACTGGGTCGTTGTTGTTGTTGTTGTATTTCAGATTTCTACTTATATTAAATTGGTATCTATTTCTGAAAATTGGTAATGAATTCTAATAAGAAGGGATTGTGAGTGGTAATTGGTCGCGCTTGCCTAGAATCGTGTTGGGCGCCATCACGACCGGGATTGGGGTCGTGATAAGTTGGTATCAAAGCCTAGGTTATATAAGTCTCGCGAGTCATGAGCCGGTTTAGTAGAGTCTTGCGGATAGGTACAGAGACGTCTGTATTTATCCTTGAGAGGCTGCAAAACCTTTAGGAAAAACTTCATATTCTTGAAATTCTTGTCGTGCGACTTTGGTTGATCCGAGAACTAAACTTCTGTTATCCTATTCTCTCGCAGATGGCGAGGACTCGTGCTACTGGACGAGGTGGACGACCACCAGTGCCACCCACTGAGGCCACCAGAGGCCGTGGTGCCTCTATACGAAAACAAAAGGAAAAAAATTAACTGCTTATTGCACATAATACTAAATAATAATTATTAAAAGTGTAGATTTATGGAAAATAATAAAAGAACTTCTTCGTTTAAACTTTGGCATATTTTCAAAAGAATTAGAAAAATAATATGATAATGTTTATATTATAGATACAACACGAAATGTGAAAATAATTAAAATATTATATGACAGAAAATAATGTATATAGAGGAGAACAGAAATAATGTGAAGGGGTCTACACTTTAAATTTGTTTAATAAAATAATTAAATAGGAAAAATAATATTATTGATAAATTTAAACAAAACAATTGGAGCTTCGGAACAAAAGAACAAAGGTAAATTAAATTTTAAGGTAATACAAGACTATATTCATTGTATTATACTAAAAGTAGAGCAATGAGTAAGGACATTAAGTAATGCGATAAGCTAATAAAAAGTCACAAGGCAATATAGTAAGTGTGCATTATGGTTAAGCCAAGTGGCAAGCTAATATAAAGCCACTTGGCAAATTATGACAACATTTGTTATAGTATTTAATTTAAACTGAAAGACAGGATATTTACTTAAAATTAGATAGAAAGATAGTAAATAAGATTCTTTTGAATCTGAATGGAAAGAAAGTTAAATTTGAATTAATTGATTAATTAATTAGGAAACCTAATCAACATATAAATGTTCAATTCAAACGGGAGGCTCAACGAGTGACGCGAATTATTCAAAATGATGAGAAAGAGTTTTATGAAATTTGAATTCACAATAAAAATAACAGAAAAAACAAAAATGTGTTTGTTAATTACCGAGTTGTTGGATCAAAACCTAACTTTAGCAACTACTTTAGGGATAATGTTTAAATATGAATCGACTCAGACATTGGCTAAACGAATGTCAATTGTGGTATCTTACGGTAAAATTAATTATTCAATATTTTATAATTTATTTTATATCTCAATTGTTCGGAAGCAATACATACATTTTTTTTATTTTTCTATTAGTGCTAGCAGTTGGTGTGCTAAAATAATGCGATGACCCAAAAGGTCATCACTTATTTTAGAAATAAATTCTGTATTTCAAGGCCTTGAAACCTCCTTTTTGTCTCACATTGATTTGCGTGCATAGTCCGGACGTGTATCCGGAAAGCCATTATATGAAAATCTGTGAAAAATAATAAATTTTACTTTTAAAAAAAATTTAAGTTGACTTCGGTCAATATTTTGGGTAAACGGACCCAGACCCATGATTTAACGGTCCCGGAGGGTCCGTAAGAAATATGGGACTTGGGCGTATGCTCGGAATCGAATTCCGAGGTCCTAAGCCCAAGAAATGAATTCTTAAAGAAAATTATTTTTTGGAATATATATGAGTTTTTGGAAATGAAATATGTTTGAATTTGATGGTATCAGACCCGCATTTTGGTTCCGGAGCCCGGTATAGGTCTTATATGTAATTTAAATTGAGCCTGTAAAATTTGGAAAGAAACGGAAGCCATATGCCGTGATTCAGAACCTTAGTTGTAAAATTTGAAACTTTGAAAGTTCTTGAGATTTTCTTTGATTTTGATGCTAAATTCATAGTTATTGATATTATTTTGATGATTTGATCGCACGAGCAAGTCCGTATGATATTTTTGGACTTGTATGCATGTTTGGTTTGGAGCCCCGAAGGCTCGGGTGAGTTCTGGATTGGCCACGGAGTGGAATTGGACTTAGGATCAAGTGTTGGTATCTAGTATTTTTGCCCAGGCCTCTGATCTCGCAATTTCTAAGTTCTCAGGTTTGATAATTGCAACTCAAGCCTCGCAAATGCGAACCAAGCCTGGGTAGGCTCTTTTCGCAAATGCGAAATATTTGTGGGAATTGCGAAGCCCCCTCTTTCGCAAATGCGACAGGTCCCTCGCAAATGCGAAGGTGACCGGATTGCTTCATGATCGCAAATGCGACATATTCTTCGCATTTGCGAAGATAGCAGGCCCTGAAGTGGTTTGCAATTGCGAACCCTTGTCGCAATTGGTTTGCAATTGCGAACCCTTGTCGCAATTGTGACATCTACAACCTGCAAAATCATAACTTAGCCGAAAATTTCTCATTTTTCAAACCCTCTTCAACCTAAAACACCTTTGGGCGATTTTTCAAAGACAAGTACTCTTCCAAATCGATTCTAAGTCATTTTTAACTCGTTTTCATTAATCTTTAACATATTTCACATGATTTCAACTCAAAATCAAGGATTTTCATGGGGAAAATTGGGTGTTTTGGGTAAAACCTAGGTTTTTCAAATTTTGAGGATTTGGATTTCGATTTGAGGTCCGATTTTAAAACAAATTATATATTTGGGTTCGTGGGTAAATGGGTAATCGGGTTTTGGTTCGAACCTCGGGTTTGACCACGTGGGCCCGAGGTCGATTTTTGACTTTTTGGGAAAAAACTTTAGAAAACGTATTTTCATGCAATAGAATTGATTCATTTAACATTTATTGATATAGTTAAGTAACTTGTGCCTAGATACGAGCTAGTTGGTGGTGGAATCAAGAGGTAAAGTGGTAGTTGAGGCTTGAATTGTGTTCGTGGCATCGAGGTAAGTGTTTGGTCTAACCTTAGCTTGAGGGATTAGGAATTGAGTCTTATTTACTATGTGTTAATTGTTGAGTACAACGTATAGGCATGGTGACGAGTATCTATACGTTGGCGTCAAGAATGCCCGTGAGTCGTATACTATGATTAATGTGACTACATTTCCTATTGGTCATGCTTTATATATTGATTTCTATTGATGAATAAGACTTGTGAAAGTATTATCGGTAATTGAATATTATAGAGCGCTGGCTCAAGTTGGGAATTGAATTGTTGAGCATTGTAGAGCGTTGGCTCAAGTTGAGAATTGAATTGTGAACTAAATGTGGAAAAAAGAAGAGGTTTATGATGTTATCTCCCTTGCCGGGATGTTATTGTTTTGATATTATCTCCCTTGCCGGTACGTTATTATTCATGATATTGTTTCCCTTACCGGGATATTGTTGTTTTGTCATTGTTCCCTTGTCGGGATTTTATTGATACATTATTTATTCCCTTGCCCAATTTGCTTGTGATTGTTGTTTGGGTGAGGAAGAGTGTAAAGCACGAAGGGTGATACCGTGCATGATATTTGTGAGAGAGTGTAAAGCACGAAGGGTGATGCCGTGTATGAATTTTTAGAGTATTAATGCACGAAGGTTGATGCCATGACAATATTGTGAGGTAAAAGAACGAAGGGCGATGCCGTGCCGCACGATGTACAATTCCGTGCCGATTATATTGATTTTTATGGTGAGGACGAGAGTAAAAGCACGAAGGGTGATGCCGTGCAGATTATATTGATTCTTATGGTGAGGACGAGAGTAAAAGCACGAAGGGTGATGACGTGCCCTTGTCTTTATTTCTGATTCTTGTTGGTAATTGAACTTTGGTGTTCCTTATATTTATATGTTGTTCTTCTGTTATTATTTGATGTTCCTCGCAGTATGTTTCCCCCTCCCATCCTTAATTGTAAATTCCTGCTTTTATTTTCCACTGTATATGATTTAACTGCATAGGTTTATTTGGTAGTCTGGTCCTAGCCTCGTCACTACTTCGTTGAGGTTAGGCTAGGCACTTACCAGCACATGGGGTCGATTGTGCTGATACTACACTCTGCACTGTGTGCAGATCCCGGAGTTGCAGCTTACGGACCTTAGCTTTAGGTTGCTGCTTTCAGTCCATTAGGAGCTCCGAGGTAGTCTTGCAGGCGTCCGCATGCCTTGGCATCTCCTTTTATCCTGTTTCATTTATGTATTTCAGAGATATCGTTGTATTTATTTTTCGGACCCTTATTTGTAGTAATCCTAGACCGTCTGTAAAATTTGTGACACCAATTCTGGGTAGTTATGTTTAAGGATTTGTATTGGTAATATTTAAATGGTTATATTCTGTTCTTCCTCTTATTAAATTCCGTTGTTTAGATAATGTTAATTCTTAATTGTTAATGGATTAAAATGGAAAAAGGTGAATAATACAAATGGTTGGCTTGCCTAAGTTTCACTAGTAGGCGCCATCACGGCACCCGAGGGTGAGAAATCCGGGTCGTGACAAGCTGGTATCAGAACTCTAGGTTATTTAGGTCTCATAATTCACAGACAATCTTAGTAGAGTCTGAGGGATCGGTACGGAGACATCTGTATTTATCCCCAGAGGCTACAGAGTTAGGAAAAATTTCACATCTATTCTTTCCTGTCGTGCAGTTTTGTTTCTCAATACTAATTGAATTTCTACTATATTCTTTCGCAGATGACGAGAACATACGCTTCCTCATCCACTGATTAGCAGCTCGAGCCCCCAACAACAACTCCCATGAGGGGCAAAGAACGAGGCCGAGGTAGGGGTAGAGCTCAGCCTAGAGTAGCAACACCAACGACGAAGCCTCAGGTTGAGTTTGATGATGAGGTTCCGGCCTAGGCAGTTCCGGTGGGCCTAGCTCAGGTCCCAAAGGGGTTCATCGCTACCCCAGTACTCCAGGATGCTGTGGTCCGTCTAGTGGGCCTTATAGAGAGTGTCACCCGGGCAGTCTTACTTCCTATAGCACCAGCCATCTCTTAGGCTGGGAGAGGAGCACAAACTTCCGCTACCCGCACTCCGGAGCAGATGGATTCCCAGTTTCAGACTCTAGCAGCTCAGCCAGTTGGAGCAGTTCAGCCGGGTATGGTAACTCAGACCGGTGATGGAGTAGCTATGTCTGTTGATGTCTTGTGGATATTGGACAGGTTTACCAAGCTCTTCACTACCACTTTCAGCGGTGCATCTTCTGAGGATCCCCAGGATTATTTAGACAATTGTCATGAGGTTCTCAGGAACATGGGGATAGTAGAGACCAATGGGGTCGACTTTGCTACTTTTCGCTTATCTGGATCTGTCAAGACTTGGAGGAGAGATTTTTGTTTGGCTAGACCAGCCGGGTCACTAGCTTTGACTTGGGATCAATTTTTTCAGCTATTTCTGGAGAAGTTTCTTCCTACGACTCAGAAGGAGAACTATCGGAGGTAGTTTGAGTGTCTCCAATAGGGTTCTATGACTGTCACTCAGTACGAGACTAGATTTATCGACTTGGCCCAACATGCTCTTCTTATACTTCCCACTGAGAGAGAGAGTGAGAAGGTTCATTGAGGGACTCATTCAGCCTATTTGATTGCAGATGGCTAAGGAGACAGGGAGTGAGATTTCTTTTTAGGAGGCGGCCAATGTGGCCCAGAGAGTTGAGATGGTTCTATCATAGGGGGGTGGTCAGGAGTCTGACAAGAGGCCTCGTCATTTGGGAAGATTCAGTGGTACATCATCTGGAGGCAGGGATTCTTTTGGTAGGGGCCATCCTCCCAGGCTGTTTCATTCAGCACTTCAAGCATCTCACTGTGCTCTAGGTGGCCGTGGTTCTCATATACAGTATTCCGATCAGCAGTCCTATAGTGCACCACCAGCTCCTATCAGTGCACTACCGCTCTAGAGTTTTCGGGGTGGACATTCAGGTCGTCAGGGTCAGCAGTCTCAACAGCCGAGGGCTTGTTATACATGTGGCGATACTGGGCATATTGCTAAATTTTACCCTCGAGCACCAAGCAACTATCAGCATCAGGGTTCCCATGCCATGGTTCAGGCACCGAGTGTTCCACAGCCCGCTCAGCCAGCTAGAGGTGGAGGCCAGCCAGCAACAGGCCGTCCTAGAGATGTTGTTCAGAGTGGTGGGGCCCGGTCCCGATGTTATGCTCTTCTAGCCAGGCCTAAGGCCGAGGCTTCCGATGCAGTTATCATAAGTACTGTTCTGGTTTGTAGTAGAGATGTTTTAGTTCTATTTGATCTAGGGTCTACATACTCATATATGTCATCTTATTTTGCACCGTATCTGGTCATGCCTAGTGATTCTTTGAGTGCTCCTGTATATGTGTCAACACCAATGGGTGATTCTATTGTTGTAGATCGTGTCCATCGTTCATGTATAGTTGTGATTGGGGTTCTTGAGACACGAGTAGGTTTGTTACTATTAGACATGGTTGATTTTGATGTCATATTGGAGATGGATTGGTTATCACCTTACCATGCTATCTTGGACTGTCATGCCATGACTGTGACCTTAGCCTTGCCGGGTTTGCCTCGTTTAGAGTGGAGAGGGACTCCTGCTCATTCTACCCGTAGTGTTATCTCATATATGAAGGCTCAACATATGGTCGAGAAGGGGTGTTTGGCCTATACGTATGTTTGTGATGCTAGTGCTGAGGTTCCTTCTATGGATTTTGTGCCTGTTATTCGTGAGTTTCCTGAGGTATTTCCTTCAAAGCTACCGGGTATGCCACCCGACATGGATATTGAATTCCGTATTGATTTGGCTCCGGGAACCTAGCCCATTTCTATCCCGTCGTATCGTATGGCCCCACCTAAGTTGAAAGAATTGAAGAAGCAGTTGTAGGACTTGCTTGATAAGGGCTTCATTAGGCCTAGTGTCTCGCCTTGGGGTGCCCGCTGTTTTTTGTTAAGAAGAAGGACGGATCAATGAGAATGTGTATATATTACCGACAGTTGAAAAAGGTTACAATCAAGAATAAGTATCCATTGACGAGGATTAATGATTTATTTGATCAGCTTCAGGGTACCAAGGTATTTTCGAAGATTGACTTGAGATCTGGCTACCATCAGTTGAGGATTAGGGCATCCGATGTCCCTAAGATAGCTTTTCGCACTCGGTATGGGAATTATGAGTTCTTGGTGATGTCATTTGGGTTGACAAATTCCCCAGCAACTTTTATGGATTTGATGAACCGAGTGTTCAGGCCTTACATGGATTCATTCGTGATAGTCTTCATTGATGATATTTTGATCTATTCTCGCAGCCGGGAGGAGCATGAGCAACATCTAAGAGTGGTTCTTCAGACTTTAAGAGATAGTCAGTTGAATGCTAAGTTTTCGAAGTGTGAGTTCTGGTTGAGTTCCGTTGCATTCTTGGGTCATGTTGTATCAGCAGAGGGTATTCAGGTAGATTCGAAGAAGATAGAGGCAGTCAAGAACTGGCCTAGACCCACATCAGCTACAGAGATCTGTAGTTTCTGGGGCTTGGCAGGCTATTATCGTCGGTTTGCGGATGGGCTTTTATCTATTGCAGCCCCGATGAATAGGTTGACCCAAAAGAGTGCCCAGTTCAGGTGGTCGGACGAGTTTGAGGCGAGCTTTCAGAAGCTCAAGACAGCTTTGACTTTGGCGCCGGTGTTGGTGTTGCCCACAGGTTCAGGGCCATATACAGTTTATTGTGATGCATATCGTATTGGACTTGGTACGGTGTTGATGCAGGATGGCAAGGTCATTGCTTATGCTTCGCAATAGTTGAAGATTCATGAGAAAAATTATCCAGTTCATGATTTGGAGTTAGCAGCCATTGTTCACGCGTTGAAGATTTGGAGGCATTATCTATATGGCGTGTCATTTGAGGTGTTCACGGATCACAAGAGTCTGTAGTAATTGTTCAAGAAGAAGGAGCTAAATTTGAGGCAGAGAAGGTGGTTGGAGTTACTGAAGGATTATGATATCACCATCTTATATCATCCGGTAAAGGCCAATGTGGTGGCCGATGCTTTGACTAGGAAGTCAGCCAGTATGGGCATTCTTGCGTGTATTCCGATCGGTGAGAGATCGCTTGCTTTGAATGTTTAGGCTTTGGCCAATCAGTTCTTGAAGCTGGATGTTTCTGAGCCTACCCGGATGTTAGCTTGCACAATCGCTCGTTCTTCTTGATTAGAGAGTATCCGATATCGGCAGTATGATGACCCTCATCTGTGTGTCCTTAGGGACACGGTGAAACACGGTGGTGCCAAGCAGGTTACATTAGAATATGATGGAGTTTTGAGGTTGCATGGTAGAATTTGTGTGCCTAATGTGAATGGACTTCGGGAGTTGATTCTAGAGGAGGCCTATAGTTCCCGGTACTATTCATCTGGGCGCCGCTAATATGTATAAGGATTTGCTGTAGCATTATTGGTGGAGGAGGATGAAGAAGGATATTGTTGCATATGTGGCTTGGTGTTTGAATTGTTAGCAGGTAAAGTACGAGCATCAGAGACCTAGTAGTTTGTTACAGAATATTGGGATTCCTGAGTGGAAGTGGTAGCGTATCACTATAGACTTCGTTGTTGGACTCCCACGGACTCAGAGGAAATTCGATATAGTATGGGTTATTGTTGATAGACATTCTGGTGGCAGTCTCATTTTCTTCCGAGAGGTTAGCTAAGATCTATATCCGAGAGATTGTTCGTCTTCATGGTGTGCCCGTTTCTATCATTTCATACCGAGGTATGCAGTTTACCTCGTATTTCTTGAGAGCAGTTCAGCGTGAGTTGGGCACACGGTTTGAGTTGAGCACATCATTTCATCCTCAGACGGACGGGCAGTCTGAGCGCACTATTCAAATTTTGGAGGATATGCTCCAAGCTTGGGTCATTGACTTTGGAGGCTCATGGGATCAGTTCTTGCCTTTAGTGGAGTTTGCCTACACCAACAGCTACCAGTCGAGTATCTAGATGGCTCCTTATGAGGCTCTATATGGTAGGCGGTGCCGGTCGCTGGTTGGATGGTTTGGGCCAGCAGAGGCTCGGTTGTTGGGTATGGATCTAGTACAGGATGCCTTGGATAAGGTCCAGATCATTCAGGATAGGCTTCACACAGCTTAGTCCAGGAAAAAGCGTTATGCCGACCATAAGGTTCGTGATGTGGCATTCATGGTCAGCGAGCGGGTGTTGCTTCGGGTGTCCCCTATGAAGGGCATGATGCGATTTTGGAAGAAGGGAAAGCTTAGCCCTAGGTTCATTGTCCCGTTTGAGATTCTTGATCGAGTGGGAGAGGTGGCTTACATACTTGCGTTGCTGCCGAGCTTATCAGCCATGCATCCAGTGTTTCATATGTCCATGCTTCGGAAGTATCACGACGATCCATCCCACGTGTTAGACTTCAGCACTGTCCAGTTTGACAAGGACTTGTGCTATGAGGAGGAGCTGGTAGCTATTCTAGACCGGCAGGCTTGTTAGTTGAGATCAAAGAGTTTCCCTTCTGTTTGTGTTCAGTGGATAGGTCAGGCTGTTGAGGCATCGACCTGGGAGTCCAAGTCCGATATGCGGAGCCGTTATCTCCATCTTTTCTCCGACTTAGATACTTCCTTCTTATGTCAGTTCGAGGACGAACGGTTGTTTTAGAGGTGGAGAATATGATGATCTAAAAGGTCATCACTTATTTTAGAAATAAATTCTGTATTTCGAGGCCTTAAAACCTTCTTTTTGTCTCACCTTGATTTGTGTGCGCAGTCCGGGCGTATATCTGGAAAGACATTATGTGATAATCTATGAAAAATGATGAATTTTGCTTTTAAAATGAATTTAAGTTAACTTCGGTCAACATTTTGGGTAAACGAATCCGGACCCATGATTTGACGGTCACAGAGGTATGAAGGAAAATATGGGACTTGGGAGTATGCCAGGAATCGAATTCCGAGGTCCCAAGCCCGAGAAATGAATTTTTAAAGAAAATTATTTTCTGGAATATATAAGAGTTTTTGGAAATGAAATATGTTTGAATTTGATGGTATCGGGCCCGTATTTTGTTTCTGGAGCCCGATACAGGTCATATATGTTATTTAAATTGAGCCTGTAAAATTTGGTAAGAAACGGAGGTCATATGACGTGATTCGGAACCTTAGTTGTAAAATTTGAAACTTTGAAAGTTCTTGAGATTTTCTTTGATTTTGATGCTAAATGCATAGTTATGGATGTTATTTTGATGGTTTGATCGCACGAGCAAGTCCGTATTATGTTTTTGGACTTGCGTGCATGTTTGGTTTGGAGCCCTGAGGGCTCGGGTGAGTTGTGGATAGGCCACGGAATGGAATTGGACTTAGGATCAAGTGCTTGTATCTGGTATTTTTGCCCAGGCCTCTGATCTCGCAATTGTGAGATCAGACTTCGCAATTTCGAGGTTCTCAGGATTGGTAATTACGACCCAGGCCTCGCAAATGCGAACCAAGTCTGGGCACGTCCTTTTCGCAAATGCAAAATATTTGTGGGAATTGTGAAGCCCCCTCTTTCGCAAATGCGAAGGTGACCGGATTGCTTCATGGTTGCAGATGCGACATATTCTTCGCATTTGCAAAGATACAGGCCCTGAAGGGGTTCGCAATTGCGACATCTGCAACCTGCAAAATCATAACTTAGCCGAAAATTTCTCATTTTCCAAACCCTCTTCAACCTAAAACATCTTTTCAAAGACAAGTACTTTTCCAAATCGATTGTAAGTCATTTCTAACTCGTTTCATTAATCTTTAACATCTTTTCACATGATTTTAACTCAAAATCAAGGGTTTTCATGGGGAAAATTTGGTGTTTTGGGTAAAACCTAGGTTTTTTAAATTTTGAGGATTTGGATATCCATTTGAGGTCCGATTTCAAAATAAATTATATATTTGGGTTCGTGGGTGAATGGGTAATCGGGTTTTGGTTTGAACCTCAGGTTTTGACCATGTGGGCCCGGGGTCGATTTTTGACTTTTTGGAAAAAACTTTAGAAAACCTACTTTCATGCATTAGAATTGATTCATTTAGCATTTATTGATAGTTAAGTAACTTGTGGATAGATACGAGCAAGTTGGTGGTGGAATCAAGAAGTAAAGCGGTAGTTGAGGCTTGAATGGTGTTCTTGGCATCGAGGTAAATGTTTGGTCTAACCTTAGCTTGGGGGATTAGGAGTTGAGTCTTATTTGCTATGTGTTAATTGTTGAGTACGACAAATAGGCATGGTGACGAGTATCTATACGTTGGTGTCAAGCATGCTCGTGAGTCGTATACTATGATTAATGTGACTCTTTTTCATATTGTTCATGCTTTATATATTGATTTCTATTGATGAATAAGACTTGTGAAAGTATTATTGGTAATTGAACATTGTAGAGCGTTGGCCTAAGTTGAGAATTAAATTGTTGAACATTGTAGAGCATTGACTCAAGTTGAGAATTGAATTGTGAACTAAATGTGGAAAAGAGAAGAGGTTTATGATGTTATCTCCCTTGCCGGGATGTTATTATTTTGATATTATCTCCCCTGTCGGGACATTATTATTCATGATTTTGTTTCCCTTGTCGGGATATTGTTGTTTTATCATTGTTCCCTTGCCGGGATTTTATTGATACATTATTGATTCCCTTGTGATTATTGTTTGGGTGAGGAAGAGTGTAAAGCACGAAGGGTGATATCGTGCATGATATTTGTGAAAGAGTGTAAAGCATGAAGGGTGATGTAGTGTATGATTTTTGAGAGTGTTAATGCACCAAGGGTGATGCCGTGCCAATATTGTGAGGTAAAAGCACGAAGGGCGATGCTGTGCCGCACGATGTACAATTCCGTGCCGATTATATTATTTTTTGGTGAGGACGAGAGTAAAATCATGAAGGGTGATGCCGTGCAGATTATATTGATTCTTATGGTGAGGACGAGAGTAAAAGCACGAAGGGTGATGTCGTGCCCTTGTCTTTATTTCTGATTCTTGTTGGTAATTGAACTTTGGTGTTCCTTATATTTATCTGTTGTTCTTCAATTATTATTTGATGTTCCCCGCAACATACATTCCTATTTTATTTTCCGTTGTATATGATTTAACTGCACATGTTTATTTGGTAGTCTGGTCCTAGCCTCGTCACTACTTCGCCGAGGTTAGACTAAGCGCTTACCAGCACATAG